>NC_139801.1:31128079-31418564 GCF_965231275.1 Zosterops lateralis | reverse complement strand
TCCTTCATTTTGTGTCCTCTAGCAACAGTCCAGGCAACCTCTTCTAGGCTTATGTGGCAAACTCAGTGCCAGAACCAAAGGGAGTGAAGGAGTGGATGTCATCATGACTGCCTCAGTCACCATAAATGACGACAAAGTACACAAGATACCATTAGATGCTTTTGGGCCTTTGGGATATGGGCTGACTGCATTACTGGTGGGATGTTCAAGTGTTACCTTGCAAGGGCTGTCTGTGCTCCCTGGAGTTATTGATGCGGACTATTTTGGGCAGATTTGTGCCAGGGTGTGGGTGTCACCACCCCCAGTCACCATACCTAAGCAAAGTCGTATTGCTCAATTGATACCTTTTGTGGCGCAAGTACCTAGTGCAGAATCTGTTGACAGAGGGACTGGAGGGTCTGGGTCCACAGACACCCCCGAGGTTTTTTGGACCCAAATTGTTACTGACTCTAGACCTAATATGACGTGTTCTTTAGAATTTGTACAAGGTTCCTCCCTGCAGGTAACTATTACTGGCATGATTGACACAGGAGCTGATGTCACTATCATTTCAAAGAAACAGTGGCCTTTTACTTGGCCCACAGTAATCTCTGCAGCAGTGGCAGGAGTTGGGAGTACAACTGCCAGTTACCAAAGTCGCTCACCTGTGAGTATTATTAATCCTGATGGGCAGGTAGCTACCATCCGCCCTTATGTAATTTCAGTACCTTTAAATTTGTGGGGACGTGATTGTCTGACTCAATGGGGAGTCACCTTGACAACAGAAAAGCAGGATTTTTCCTAGGGGCCACTGTGGAGAGCAGTCAGCACAGACCTCCCATCCCACTACAGTGGCTGACCACACAGCCTATATGGATTGACCAGTGGCCCCTGACTCATGAAAAATTGACCGCTTTCAAAGATTTAGTTAATGAGCAGCTGGCACAAAATCATATTGAACCATCACAGAGTTCTTGGAACACTCCAGTATTTGTGATCAAAAAGAAGTCTGGTAAGTGGAGACTCTTATGTTATCTCTGCTGGGTTAATGAAGTAATGGAAAGTATGGGAGGATTGCAGCAAAGTATGCCTTCTCCCACCATGATTCCAGCTACTTGGGATGTTTGTATTGTTGATCTGAAGGATTGTTTCTTTTACTATATCCTTGCACCCAGATGATGCTCCCAAGTTTGCTTTTACTGTCCCCTCTGTAAATAATTGTTACCCCATGCCTTTAGAGGGGCAACACGTTGTGACGTGGGAGCGGACCTTCACAGAGGACAGCAGGCAGCAGCTTGGTGAACCATGGAAAGCTCTTTATTATCTGACTCCAAAGGCTTATATACATTTTGTACAGAGGGCCAAGATTGGCCCAAGGAGGTTACAACCTCCTGACTCCATTGGTCAATATGACCATCAGTCAAGTTCTCTCTCAGAGAACAAGAATGCAAAACATAGAGATAAATTCTAAGAATACAATATTATTTACATGAAGCAGCGTGAGAACCTGCTGCAAAGACTCAAACACTTGAAACCAAGAAATTGAGGGACGACAAATAATAGTGAGCCTGGAAAAAGATACCACTGGACCATATTACCTCAATGAATGAAGAACAGCCCTACCATTTGTCAGTGGTATGTGATACAAGCATTATCACAGGTTAGGAAACAATTTCCACAGGTTTATTGCTATCACTATATGGACGATATCTTAGTCGCTGCACCAACTGTAGAACAGCTCAATGTGGTAATGCCTGTAATGCAAGAGGCTTTAACAAGTTATGGTTTGTTTGTTGCTCCTGAGAAAGTACAGCAACAAGCTCCCTGGAAGTATTTGGGAATGGAAATCTTGGACCAAAATGTTGAACCTCAGATGCTGATCATTCAGCATTCTGTACAAACATTGAATGTCTTGCAAAAATTGCTAGGCACAATTAATTGGATCAGACCATTGTTGGGATTATCAAATGTGCTGTTGGCACCACTTTTTGATTTATTAAAAGGTGATCCCTTGTGGTGGCTAACAGCAGGCCTGTATAGGCCTTACAGTCCTAATTCTGATTTGTCTGACATAGCCGTGAGAAAGCTAACAGGTCTTCATGAAAAAAGAAGCCTGCAATGGCGAAAAACAACTTGTTTCCTAGCAAAAGAATTCTACAGATTAGGACTGTTTTCTTGCATCTGTTTCAACAATCCCAAGTGTCTCAGCAAAGAATGAAAACAATATCTCAAAAACAACCCTTTCTTGCATGTAGACACCTTGTCCAAGACTGACCAATTACCACAGCTTGTTACTGACCAATAGGGGATAGACACAGGAGGGTTTATAAAACTCTATGTAAAGGGATGTATACAATAAAGTTTAGCTTTTTTCATTCCTTGAAAGAATGTGTCTTGTGTCTCTGAAACAAGGTCAACAGCAACAATCCCTCCTTGTTATCTTCCAGGAGCTTGTCACCAGAAGCACTTGCTGCACTGAAGCAAGTAGAATTAGCAATGCAAAGGAAAAAAGCTTGGAGAGTGGTTACCACCATACCTCTCAGTGTATATATTTTGCTATCTCAGGACCATCCTGTGGGCCTCATAGCCCAATGGCATAGCAGTTGGCAAGATCCTTTGCATTTCTTAGAATGGGTATTTCTATTATATCCACGCAGGAAGACAGTTACCACTCACTTAGAATTGGTTGCTCATGTAATTTGTAAAGCCAGACAACGATGTGTCCAGTTGTCAGAGCGAGAGGCAGATATCATGATTGTGCCCTTGACCTCTGACTATTGGGACTGGTGTATGGCAAATAGCTCTGTTTTACAAATGGCCATGGTAGACTTTCTGGGAGAAGTATTATTCCACCACCCTGCACATAATTTTTTGCACCTACATCTCAAATTGCAAATTGTGGAATCATCACTGTATTCCTTGACCCCTTTACAGGGGTGCATGGTTTTTACTGATGGATCAGAGCAGACAGGAAAAGCAGTTGTTGCCTGAATGGAGGGAGACCAGTGGCGTGATCTTATAAGCCACCAAGGCAGATCCCCTCAGTTAGCAGAATTTAGAGCAATCATAATGGCTTTCGAAGCCTGGCCTTATGAGAATTTAAATGTTGTATCTTATTCTCAATATGTATGCATTATAGTTTGTCAATTAGATCATGCTGTTCTGAAAGAGGTAAATAGTAAGGAATTGTTTCATTTGTTAAAAGCATTACAGCATACTTTACATCAACAAACTGCACCATTTTATATTCTTCATGTTCGTAGTCATACTAACTTGCCTGGGTTCATAGTGGAAGGAAATGCCCGTGCAGATAAGCTGACAGCCCTGGCTTAGGCCACCCCAGTACTGGATACTTTACAACAAGCACTTCAGTCACATCAATTTTTCCATAAAAAGGCTCATGCTCTGCAACGTCAGTTCCATCTTACATCTGCAGCAGCATGTGATATCATTGCCTCATGCTCTAATTGTCAGCAATATGTCACTATGACTCAGGATGAAAGGAACCCTAGAGGGCTACAGACTCTTCAGCTATGGCAGTCTGATGTTACTCATATTTTGGAGTTTGGTCACCTTAAATATGTACATTTCTGTGGACACTTATTCTAAGGCCTATTGGGCTTCTGTACATGCAGGTGAGAAGGCAAGGGATGTGATCTTGCATTGGTGTGGTGTCTTCACAGCCTTACGTGTACCACGTGTTGTCAAGACTGATAATGGACCTGGTTATGTAGCTCAGTGTACCCAACAATTCTCGCAGTTTTGGGGTGTTCAGCATGTCACTGGTATTTCGCATTCTTCAACTGATCCAGCTATTATAGAATGTTTTCATTCTATACTTAAAGCCATTCTTCAAAAATAAAAAGGGGGAATAAGTGAAACTCCACAGGCAAGAGTTTGGAAAGCTGTGTTTACATTGAATCATCTTACTATTCCTCCCTTGTGTACAATACCTGTTATTCTAACGCACTTTTTGTCATTACAGTCACCAAGTGACAGGACCCATGGCCCTGCTCCAGTCTGGGTTCATAATTTGCAAACACAAGCCTGGGAGGGCCCATGGGATCTTGTTACCTAGGGACCTGGATATCCCTGCATCTCAACAGATACTGGAGTTCGGTGGGTACCTGCTCGTTGCATTCAACCTTTTTTGGATAATGCTCCTCAAAGCAACAAACCTGGCTGTGGCTCACCTGACTCCTTGGAATAAGCAAAAATGTGTGGGTGATGGGAACATATAGGCTCTATCTTATTACTGTATGTTACTTTATAAAGTTGTATAGTTATCGATGTTGTTAAAGTTGTATAGCTATTGATAGAATTATATAGCTGTTGATTTTCTTAATGTCCTAATATATAGACTTTAGCTTATTCTTCTATGTTGCTTTATAAAGTTGTACAGCTATTGATATTGTCAATATTCTATAAGTGTAGGTATAAGGATTTTTGATATGTGATGTAAGTTTGGGGAATGAATCAAGGTCAGTGCATGGATGTATTCCAGAGTTAGTGGAACCTACAAAAAGATACTTGTACCATGTTTGCTATTTCTTCTGCAAGGGCCGTGTAGAAGGATTGTAAGCACGGCATTTATTTAAAATAAAAAATAGGCAATTCTAGGCACACAGTTTGTGGTGATTGGGAATGGGGCTGTGGCCGAGCCTCATCCCTAATGGGCTACAACTGTGTAGGACAGGTGAACAGTATTGAAGGCAAGGAAACATGAAATGCTGAGGTGTACTGACCAATCACAAAAGGGTAGAGAAGGCACACAGGTGTAATGCATGTAAGATGAAGGGTATAAAAGGCTATACTGAAAGACAATAAAATGCTGATGCTTGAATCCTTCTTCAGCATCAGTTGTCCTTCCATCATCACCCTTAGACCTTGTGGAAGGACACAAGGTCCCTGTGTTACACATAGGGAAGTGGCTGGGGAAGTCAGTGTGGATTTCTTCCCCCATGGGAAAAGGCAAACCCATTTGTGGGAGTGTCTTTGCCCAAGGACCTGGGTGTACTTGGTGGGTGATGCCAGAGGATGGAGAGACCTGGTGTATACCTCAAGGAGATTTAACCTTGGGGTAAGAATAACCTATAGTGTAAGTTGTATGTTACAGGAGGTAAAGTAGCAGAAGGGACATGAGCTGACCAAGAATGAATTGTGGTGGAGCAAGAAAAAGGCAATGATGAACAGGGACAGTGTCAGTGCTCAACCATCAAGCATACTTTCTCCTGTCCTGACCCCATATACTGCTGGAATGAAAATCACCTGGAGGGATGTGAAAGGACAGGTGATAGTAGTTAATAAAATGTATGTTTGGTACAGAGAAGGCTTAAGGATTCTGGTAATGAGAGTATGTAGATTATATGGGATCCAAGCATGATGCAAATGGTATGGAATAAGGGGTGGAGATTGTATTGGGTCTGACCAAGGTAAAGTTCACAGCCCTTACAGTGCTGTGCTTTGTATTGGTAGCTGGAAGAGTGTTGATAACAAACCTGTGTTTTGGTTACTGCTGGACAGCACTGTCGCTCTGACATTCCTTCCTCCACCAAAGGCGATGGGAGTGGGTAAGACCCTGGGAGGGGATACAACCAGGCCAACTGACCCAAATTAGCCAAAGGGATATTCCATACCATCTGACATCAGCTCATATATATAAGCTAAGGGACAGAGGAGGAAGTGGGGGGCATTCATGAGTTTTCAGTGTTTGCCTTCTGGAGGAACCAATACGCGTGCTGAAGCCCTGCTTCCCAGGAAATGTCTGAACATCACCACTGATGGGAAGTAGAGACTGACTTTTTTTCCCCTTTAGCTTTTGCGCACACAGATCTCCACTTATTTCTTTCTTGTACTATAATAAAACTGCTTTATCTCACCCTGCTGGTTGTTCTTAATCTTATTCTCTCCCTTGTCCCAGTGGGAAAGGGAGTGATAGAGCAACTGAGTGGGCACCTGGCACCCAGCCAGGGTCAACTTGCTACAGTCATTTAGGGGTGGAAAGTATTGGTTTTGCATAACCTGGTTTTTGGGAGCAGGGGGGGCCAGAAAGATGGCTCCTGTGGGAAGCTGCTGGAAGCTTGCACCATGTCCAGAAGAGCCAATACTTGATGGCTCTGAAGATGGACATACTGCTGGCAAAAACTAGGCCAATGAGAGAGGTTGGTAACACCTCTGTGGTAACATATGCAAGAAGAAAATCAAAAGGGGATACAGTTTCTTCCTAGCCAGAGAAGAGGAGGAGGTGAGAACATGTGGGGATACAGCTAGAGAGCCGAGCTGGGAGCACTGCTCAGCTCATGACAGAAATGGACATGTTAGCATTGGTAGGCTGCAAGCCTTGGCAACCGAAAGCGTAAGTTTGAGAGAGGAATGTAAGAGACAGCGATGTGCTTGGCACGATACGTGCTTAGCATGCAGAACTGAGATAAGACAGTACATACCTGTGTTAGTTAGTACGAGGCATGTCTTAAGCAATGTACTTGGCAATATTACTTGTTATATAATGGAAAAGTATATAAACTCAGCTAAGTGTATCAATAAACGAGCTTTTGGCTTCATGCATGCAACCTAAGAAGTTCACGTCTCTCTGTCAATTGTCGTCAAATGGTGCCCCGTATGAGAAGCGACAATCGCCTAGCTGAGTGATGGAGGACGAGCCCTGCAGAACAAAGTGCTGCTGAAAAAAGCAGGAACGCCGACCAGCAAAAGGAACCCCTCCGGGAAATAGGAGGTGAGCTAACACTCAGGGATTTTGGAGGTTAGCCGCTGCAGGGGAAGATGGGTCAGGGAATGTCTGCCCAGGAAAAGAGCGTTTTTGAGCTTATGTAGAGGCTGTTGTGACAGCATGGTAAAACTTTGCCTTCGCATGATTTAAAAGCTTTATTACATTGAGTAGCGGTGGAGATTCTGGGAGTCACCGAGTCCATGATCTTTACATCAGATCTGTGGGACAAAGCAGGAGTTAAGCTATGGGATCTTGCTACCAAGGGAAATAAAGTGGCTGCAGAAATGTTACCCTCGTGGAGAGTGACTTTTGAGACCTTAAAGGCTCAAGAAAACTCCCAAGATACAGGGAATTCCTGTTCTTCTACAGCAGATTCTCAATGCTCTTTAAGAACTGAAGAGACTGCTGCTAAAGTTAAACAAACTGCTGCTTCTCCCTCCTGTGCTGTGGAATCTGAATCTAATAAATCCTTAACTGAAGAGACTGTATCTCCATCTCCCACGCTGCAGCAAACACTATCCATAGCCCCAGCACCAGCTATTGCGGAGACAGGGGAGGGGGGCCCTCCACGCTCTATGAGGGTTTTCGCTGCCAACTATGATAGCAAGGAAAGTGATCAAGATGGTCTGAAGGAGGATCCCTTTGATCCTGGACCTATTGATCCTGACAAAGAACCTGATTTATATTCCCCCAACCCTCATGACAACTGGGTGCGGTTAAAACGACAAGCACTAAAAGAGGGAGACTTTGAAATTGCTGAAAGAATCGTAGCTCCAGTGATATACAAGAGATCACGAGGGCAAAATGCACAGTGGGAACAGCTGTCCTTCTTGGAAATTAAAGAGCTCCGGCAAGCAGCTACAGAGCGTGGTATTGGCTCGCCACATTTTGTAAGCTTGCTGGACTCTGTGTTTGCTGCACACACAATGACTCCATATAATTTAAAAACTCTTGCCCGGCTGCTGCTATCTCCTATGCAATACAGCTTATGGGAGAAAGAATGGGAAAGAGGTTTGCAAAACCTGCTTTTAACTTACATAGGCCACGCTGATCAAGCCCTAGCCACCCTCATAATCAGGCAGCTTATAGGAACGGGACCGTATACAGATCCTGCTGTGCAAGCGCAAGAGTGCCCAAAAGAAGCCCTTGATGGAGCTCAAAATGCAGCTCGACAAGCCTTTTCTAAAGTCCCAGATGCCAAAACACCCGAGAAAGCATTTACAACCATTGTCCAGGGGCCTCAGGAGCCCTATATGCAATTTGTTGATAGCCTTAAACAAGCATTAGAGTGCCAAATTGATAATGCAGATGCCTGTGAAATTTTGGAAGTGCAGCAGTTTGCTATAGCTGTGGCAAGCCAGGCCACATTAAAAAAGACTGCCTTGCTCAGAAGAAAGCTAAGCTGAAAGCCCCTGATATATGTCCACGGTGTCACAAAAGTCGTCATTTTGCTAATCAGTGTCGATCTAAGTATGATTCTGAAGGTTGTCCGATCGAGGAAAACCGGAGTCAGAGCATGGGATGGCGCAGCGCCCCGACACAAATTCCTCAGCCGCCAATGCAGATACAGCCACCGCAGCTGCCAGCCCCACAAGTGCAGCCACTGAGAATGGCCAGCAGAGGACAGCCTCAAGTCTTCACCCAGCAACTGCAGAGAGCGCCGGACTGGACCTGACAACCTCAATCACAGTAACATTGCTTGACTCTTCTGTTCATTTACTTCTCACAAGAATTTTTGGCCCACTAGGGCCCCAGATAAGTACCCTACTGATAGGGAGGTCTTTGACTATCCTTTCAGGGCTTTTTCTTTTACCAGGAGTTATAGACTCAGACTCTATTGGGGAAATAAAAATTATGGCTTGGACTCCCTTTTCTCCCTGCACTGTTCCTCAAAGTACACACATTGCACAATTGGTTCCCTTTTCACACCATTTGTCACCCCTTTCTGCAGAGTGTGATACAAAGGTGGGAAGATTTGGTTCCACAGGAACCCCACAAATATTATGAGTGCAAAAAACTTCTGAAAAACGTCCCATTTGCAAGTGTACCCTGTCACTACAAGAACAACAGATGACACTCACTTGTATCTTAGACACGGGAGCGGGCATCAGTGTTGTCTCTCAAGCCAAGTGGCCCCCCACTTGGCCCCTCACAGAGGTACCCCAAACAATCACTGAGATTGGGAGGAGCTGTCGCAGTTACCAAAGTCTCCATCTAATTCAATTGATAGGACCTGAAAGTCACATAGCCTCTGTGAAGCCATTTGTTTTGCCTGTGCCCATGGTGTTGTGGGGACGAGATGTGCTTTCTCAATGGAGACTCAAAGTTCAAACTAATTTTTAATTGGGGCCATTGTGGCACATGACGCCCTAAAACTAACCTAGAAAACTGAAACACCTTGCTGAGTGGATCAATGGCCCCTTCCATTGCCTAAATTACGCGCATTTACTGAGCTTGTTCAGGGACAATTTCAAAAGGGACGTATAGTCCCCTCTACCAGTCCCTGGAATTCACCTGTGTTTGTTGTTAAAAAACAAACTGGCAAGTATCGCTTGCTCCAGGATCTCTGAAAAATTAATGATGTCATTGAAGACATGGGAGCCCTGCAGCCTGGTCTCCCCTCCCCCACTATGATTCCTTGAGATTGGCATTTGACAGTCATTGACTTAAAAGACTGCTTTTTTGACATTCCATTGCATCCTGAGGATGCACCTAAATTTGCCTTCTCTGTCCCTAGCATCAACATGCAAGCACCCTTGTAAAGATATCACCGGGTGGTGCTCCTCCGGGGGATGAAATGCTCGCCATCGATTTGCCAGTGGTTTGTTGCGAGGGTCCTCAGCCCCATTCACCAGAAAATGCCTGCTGCCTTGTTATATCACTACATGGATGACATTCTTGTTGCAGCAGAAAAACAGGAGATGATGAAGGAAGTCCTAGCCCTTGTCAGTGATGCTGTAACCCAATCTGGGCTTTGTATTTCTCCTGAAAAAATCCAGTCTCAACCTCCTTGGAAATACCTTGGCTGGCGCATTAAGACCCAAAGTATTCCTCCTCAGTCTTTGCAGATTCACACAGAAATTCGTACTTTGCATGATGCTCAAAAACTTTTGGGTTCAATTAATTAGGTCCATTCCTTGTTGGGAATTTCAAACGCTGACCTGAGCCCTTTGTTTGATCTGCTAAAAGGGGAACCAGATCTGCTATCACCTCGCCAACTCACACCAGAAGCCTGCCAGGCATTGCAACTAGTAGCTGATGCTATCTCAAACCAGCAGGCAGCCCGATGGGCCCCTGAGTTACCCTTTTCCTTAATCATCCTAAATCCGGCTAGGCAATCTCATGCTTTGATAATCCAGTGGGGTCCTAAAGCACCTGACCCCTTGCTAATCATTGAGTAGATTTTTTTGCCACATCAGATGTCTAAAACTGTAAGCACACAGCATGAAATGTTTGCTATGCTCATTGTAAAAGCTAAACAGAGACTTACCACACTTGCAGATGTGGATTTTTCTTTAATCTGTTTGCCTGTTACTACCTTTTATTTACAGTGGCTGTTAAAGCAATTTAAAGATTTTCAAATTGCCCTTACTGACTTTTCTGGACAGCTGTCTACACATCCCCTGAAGCACAAGCTTGTGGCAACCAGCTTTAATCTTCTGACAAGACCCAAAAGAAGTGAAGTCCCATTGCAAGCTTTGACTGTTTTTACAGATAGATCCAGTCGCACCCACAAGTCACTACTGCTTTGGTAGAACATCGATCTCAACCAATAGGACTCGAATGTCACTACTGTATGAAGTTCACCTCAAATTGTTGAATTAGCAGCTGTTGTCCGAGCTTTTCAGCTATTTGTAACCCCTTTTAACTTGATAAAAAATTCTGCTTATGTTGCAAGACTTGTAGAGAGAGCTGAAACTGCAGTACTAAAGGAAGTGCCCAATAAAAAGCTGTTTCAGTGGTTACAACAACTTGTTTTTCTTTTAGATACTAGAGAGCATCCTTACTTTGTGATGCATGTCAAGTCTCACACCACTCTACCTGGTTTTATTGCAGAGAGGAACCGCCAAGCTGACTTACCTTATCTGTTCAACTTCCAGACCGCCTTTGCCAGGCCAAACTCAGTCACTCATTTTTTCACCAGAATGCTGCTGCGCTTGCCCGCGCCTTTGACTTGACCACACACCAAGCTGCTAGTATTGTGGCTGTGTGCCCAGACTGCCAGAGACACTCCTTCCCCTCCCTTTCCGGAGGTGTTAACCCTAAAGGGCTCGAGAGCCTTCAAATTTAGCAAACAGATGTTACTCATTTCCCTGAGTTTGGCAGACTTAAGTACATTCATTCTTCTATTGATACTTTTTCAAGTGCCTTGTTTGCATCCTGTCACACAAGAGAATCAGCAAAAGACGTTTGCTGTCACTTTGCAAGTGCTTTTGTGGTCCTGGAAATCCCCTCACAAATCAAAACTGATAATGGCTCAGCATACATTTCCCAGAGGGTCAAAAATTTCCTCGCCCTCCTGGGGGAAACCCACAAAACGGGGATTCCTCACTCCCCCACAAGTCAAGCTATAATGGAAAGAGCTCATGCGTCACTGAAGCGTCTTTTGTTGCAACAGAAAGGGGGAATGTGGAATGCCACTCCGGCAGAGAGTTTGCAGACAGCACTGTATGTTTTTAACTTTCTAAATTGCTCACTTACAGATCCTAATCCTCCAATTGTGAGGCACTTTGGCAACAACTCCAAGTTGGAGGTTAAACAGAAAGCCCCGGTCCTTATCAAGGACCCAGAAACAGGTAAAATTATGGGACCCTATCCCCTTGTCACATGGGGAAGAAGATTTTCTTGTGTCTCAACAGAAATTGGCCCGAGGTGGATTCCAGCCAAGAATGTGAGACCATTCAGAGAACCCTTGGACACCTCACCTGAGGATCCTGGTCACCCGGACACTTCACCTGCTTCACCCTCACCTCTGCTCTCTCAGACTGCTGAATCCAGAACCAGAGAGCCCGCAGCCACCTGAACCAGCCTCTGCCTGACCAGGGAGGACTCATTGGCCTCTCGCCAACTCGTGAACTGCAAAATCAACTCTAACCTGAAACAGCTGGTTTGGCCCTTCTTACAGCAAGCTGGAAGACCCAGAAGCAACCAGAAGACAAGTTTAGAGGACTAGCAGAGCACTTAACCTGTCGCTGCCACAGTACAGTGGTAACAATGTTGATGATATAACACAAGCATTGCAATATACACGTATCCAGGAACAAAGTAATTTAGAAAGAATAGCACAGTGTCAGTCACATAATTTTAGCTGTCTCCCAGTAGTGACATTTGTTTGCTTACGTTGTAAGGTACAAACTACTCGTAAAATTGTACATGCCTAGGCATTTTATGTTATCGTTGCTTTTGTGAGATTCACAGGTCATTTACTCCATTTGCATTTATTAAAAAGCAATTAGGGCCCAAGGTTCTCCAACAGCATCTTTCTGGTCCTCCAGAAAATCGGTATTTTGATTTACCAAGATTTTTGAGGAGAATAGAATCCACAGACACACGTATTTTAGCTAGTGTATAGATAGCTTGATTGTTAAACTGTAGAATCGGCAAGCTATAATTAAAACAAGATGTGGAAAATTCAAATACTAGCCCTTCTATGGCTGTAGATACTTGGCAAAGGAAAGGTGGCAGCGATGCCACCCCTCCCAGAACGTAATGTGTGACTTACACTTGCTCAAGCCTTAAATGAATCTACATTGTGCTTGTCTATAACTTCCCCTGGTGATCCTTTCCAGACTTGTTTAATTGCCATACCTTTGGGAAAAAGTGAATGGGATGCCTTATATAATAAAACAATGCACATGGATTGTGTTGCTCCAGGTCGAATTGAGCCGCTATAGTGGTGCAATGATGCATATCGCAAAAAGAATAACAAGCCAGCTGAGTAGTACTTTGCTAACAATAGATGGTTATAAGTAAGTAAAGTTTCTAACTTTTTTACCCTTTCCCTACCGCCCCAAAAATTGGACATTTTTGGATCCATGCAGGCCTTTGCATGCTTCTTTTTTAATCATACCACTAAGCCTTTTGCTAACCAAAAATTTAGTCTTGATGTTTCAGGCACAGAAATTTATGCCAATGCTTCTGCCTGGTGTAATCATACCATGCCTCAGCCCATTACACCTAAAATTGTTTCTATTAGTTTGATGGACACTATATTTTTGATATGTGGAAATAGAGCCTGGAAGGGAATACCAAGAAGGGCTATAAGAAGCCCTTGTACTTTTGCCTGACTAACCATGTTTCACTCCTTTCGGGGCAGCTTGTCATCTCTGCACAAGGTAGCCTGAGCAAAACGTAGCACACACACATATAGCCCAGATTGTGATGACAATGTTGAATCCTAGAACCTCGAAGCCCGAGTGTTTGCCTCAATTATTCCATCTATAGGAACGGCACATGCATTAAAAACTTTGAATAACCTTGGCTGTTGGCTTGCAAAACAAACTAATGCTACTAGCTCTGCTTTAACAAGTTTACTAACAGATGTTGATAGTGTAAGGCATGCCACCCTCCAGAACAGGGCCACGATTGATTTCTTGCTTCTAGCTCATGGACATGGCTGTGAGGATTTTAAAGGCTTGTGCTGCATAAACCTTTCTGACAACTCTTTGTCCATTCATGCTAACATACAGGCCCTTAGAGACAGTGTAGCCAAACTGAAAGTGGTGGATAATAATGATTGGCTTGGACATATGCTTGGAGAATGGGGGCTTACTGGCTGGCTTAAGCATTTAGTTAAAACAAAATTTATATTTTGACCGTACTGTTGCTTATAATGATGTGCTTGCCTTGTGTTTTGCAATGTGTGCAAAGACTAATTAATAAGTCTACAAAGAGAATCCTAATGGTGGAACAGAAAGGGGGAGATGTGGGAATACAGCTAGAGAGCTGTGCTGGGAGCACTGCTCAGCTCATGACAGAAATGGACATGTTAGCATTGGTAGGCCGCAAGCCTTGGCAACCGAAAGCGTAAGTTTGAGAAAGGAATGTAAGAGACAGCGATGTGCTTGGCACGATACGTGCTTAGCATGCAGAACTGAGATAAGACAGTACATACCTGTGTTAGTTAGTACGAGGCATGTCTTAAGCAATGTACTTGGCAATATTACTTGTTATATAATGGAAAAGTATATAAACTCAGCTAAGCGTATCAATAAACGAGCTTTAGGCTTCATGCATGCAACCTATGAAGTTCATGTCTCTCTGTCAATCGTCATCAAGAACATGTGAGGGAAAACGACATGGTGACACCAAGGTCATTGGAGAAGGAGGGGGAGGAGGTGCTCCAGGTGCTGGAGTCGAGATTCCTCTGCAGACCGTGGTGAAGACCATGGTAAAGCAGGCTGCCCCCCTGCAGCCCAGGGGTCCACAGGAGATGCAGAGATCCACCCACAGCCTGTGGGGCAGGTGCCCATGCCAGAGCGGGTGGATGCCTGGAGGAGGCTGTTATCCAGTGGGAGACCTGGTGGAGAGAGGGGGCCCTTGCTTCCAGGCTGGAGCAGCCTGTCCTTGGAAGACTGCCCCTCGTGGAGGAGTGACCCATGCTGCAGAAGTTTTGGGAGGACTGTCTTCCTGTGGGGGGAAATCATGTTGCAGCAGTTTTGGGGGGACTGCTGCTCATGAGATTGGACCCATGTTGGAGAGGTTCATGGAGAACTGTCTCCTGTGGGAAGGGACCCAACGGTCTCACAGGGGAACAACAACTCTCATTGCACAGCAGAAGAAAACCTCGGGTGATGAACTGACGAAAACCTCCACCCCCTTGTCTTCCTGCACTGTTTGTGGGAAGGAGAGAGGGGTTGGGGGAAGAAAAGGTGTTTCTTAAGGGCTTATTTTACTTCTTATTATCCTCCTCTGCTTTTGTTAGTAATAAATTCACTTTGTATCTCTAAGATGAGTCTGTTTTACCCTTGGAGTGTTTTCTCAAGATCCTTATCTCAACTCATGAACCCTTTGTTTAAATTTTTCTCTCCCCTGCCCAGCTGTGGCAGGGGAGGGCAAGTGAGCAGCTTTCGTGTGTGCCCGGCATTTGGCCCGTGTCAAACCACAACAGGGGTGGACAGCATCTTGTGCCTCTAAGCAGGCACAGTGACATTCATGTCGTGATGTACAGAATGTGTTCAGCAGAACTTAATGCAACTTGGCAGAGAACTTCACAATCAGTTTTGTCAAAATAAGATATTTCCTTCCTTTATAAAATAAGAGCAAAGAATATGACTTTTGCTAATTCTAATAATCATCTGTTCTCACAGCTTTTTTCACCATTACAAGCACTCTAGTTCCTCTCTCTGTACCTCTTGCTGCTGCCTACATGTAGACTCCTGGAAATTTTTCTCCACTTGTTTTGCAGAGTCATGACTGTCTTCTTCCAGCATGGTAATAGCCTTCAAGGCAAAGGGAATCTTCTCCCAGAGAAGTGAGTTATTCAGCAGTCTCAGAGGTATCACAGAGTTGTATTTGTGCTGTTGGTTAAGTGGATTGACAGGGGAGGTGTAAGAGAGACTCATATCAAGGTTCATTCGGAATTTTTTTCCTGTCAATAACATAGTATCACATACTGAGCCATTCACAGCATCACTTAAGTTTTCCGAGACTTGTTTACCACAAGGCATGTCTGCAAAGATTATTCCAGGTTTAATAGAAATTTTATTCTGCAGCAGGTTCTGGATCCAGATAACATATACATCATTTTCAGTGTGCAGAATCACAAACCTACAGAAAATGTCCTCAGTCTTCTCATTTCTACTGCAAAGTCCCAGAGCTGTGCTTGCAGGCTCCCTGATTTCAGCAGAGGCTGCATAATTCATTTATTTGTTTGGAGTCTCTCTGACCTGTACTCATGCTGTTAGCCTTTTTGCTACTATCTGGTGAAGGAGTTTGTTTGGAGTTATTACTGCCCATTACAACAAACACATGTTCAAAAACGATTTGCCAATGTAATTATTTTTGAAATAACACAACCTCATTTGACTGAGGGAACCTATTATTCATGCTAATGGAAGAAGGCAGAAATGCTGAAAGAAAAGCTAATAGTTGTTTTTATAGAAGCTTATAATTAGGATAGCACATTAAAAAAACCTTGCCAAAACCCAAACACATGATTTTTAGCTTTATGCAGAAAGACCATGCAAGTACAACTTTCATGAGTGCTTAGAGTATTATGCATACCTCCAAACTAGAAAGATGCCACTAAATTACATCACAGTCAGGAAAAAAGCAAAAAATAATATATAACAAAGTGTGGTCTTTTAAATGGACAAATCAAAAATATACCAAATCCTGCAAAATATAGAATATAAATATGACTTAACAAATACAAAGCCATAGATAAACATATGCTTTATCAAAGTTCAAAATGCATTCTACAAATGAGTTGGAGAAACGTGGACATATGGCAGAAGTGGGATCAGACCTAAAGAAATTAAAATATTTTAAGTAGTTTAAATGGTAACCAGAGTAAGCCTATATGCTGAAAGTATTATTATGCATGTGGTCTGTGAGAACAATGATTGATGAACTCTAAGAACTTGCCTCTAATTGAGATATTTAATTAATTTGCACAATGAGAGAGTTGTAATGCCATACGAGTACAGCGAGAAAAGGAAAATCAGGGAAAAGTGAAGTAACTTAGGGTACCAAACTTTCGTTAAAATTTTTGTTTACTTCAAACTCAGGATTCCTTCATTGTTTTAACAAACAGAAACTAATTTTAACAGACCAGGATGTGGTTTGATGGTAGACATTATGAGACTGATACAGCTGGAAAAATTAAACAAGTTTTTGGGTGTACAAACTTGGAAATCAGTCTTGATTGCCTGCAAGTTTGGTCATTTCTTACCATACCAGATATTTAATAAAATATATTACTTTTTCCAGCAACCCATGTCTCATCTTTGTCCTTTAGACCATCATGGCTATGACAAAATACCATCCTGACAAAGGCATGAAGCAAGAAAATAATTTAATAATAATGCAACACTTCATTTTACTAATCAGATTAGCCATTACCCTGTTAGATGTTTGCTTTGGAATATAGCATCAAGAAAATGAGCTCACCAAGAACAAAACTGGCTCCAGTCCTATCAACTGACATTTATAAACTAAAATTCAAAATGGTATTTTCTATATAATTTAAGTGCTCCCGGTTTATGAACATACTCAAGAAACTTATAACTCTTTTTTGTTCCTCTTTTTTGTTCCTTGGTAATTTGCTTCCCTTCCACACCATACCCAGGGTCTGTTAAACATGTGTTTGGTGCTAATTTGAAATATCTCTTTTTAAGAGGAATGCATATAGGCTGTACAGATACAATCCACAAAAAGAACTACAGTATCTGACTTATCATCTATGACATAATTAAAAGATAGCTGAACTGCTCTTGTTCATCTGAAAGCCTGTAGGTACATGTAGACATGCATACATACGCACACTAATACATTTGTACAGTGGTAAGAATCTCTTTTTCTTAGTAATACTGTGTGGGGATGCTGGAATTGTTTTATAGGTTTTAGTTATAAGTTTAGTATAGTTTTAATTGTAACTTTAGTGTAGTTCTTTAGCCACCTTAAGTGGGCCCCTATCCTGGAATGTGTTCTTGTCAGAAGTTGATAAGAGTTTCCAAGACAATCCAGGTCTCTGCCCAAAGACTGTCTTCCATTGGTCCCTCCCTGGGATGAATCCCTACCCATTCTTTCCAATGTATCTTCCCCTCCTCTGTCCATCAATTATCTCCAAGGTCTGAAGGTTCGGCCAGTGGTTGGTGGATCCCGCAGGGACCCCTCCCCAATTTACCTTGATTTGTTAGTGTTTATGTAATTCAGTTGGCACTTGCCACCTTGCTTTGTTTTATTGGTTTACAACTTGTATTCCACACCCTGAATTGTTTTGGACAAAAACTCCCTGCAGCCCAGGTTCGGGGTCTCTCTCCTGAGGCACCGGGCCTGGGGCCAGGGGCTTCCCTGTGACCCCCGAATAAAACCTTTGTTTCCCGAGCCTCGAGAGTTTCCCCTCTTTCAAACCACGGCCGTGACAGCAAAGGTAAAGGTGTGGCAGAGCCAAGAACCCACACAACGGTTCTGTTGAGGCGTATCAGAGCTAGCAGGTGGTCCAGCCGAACACCGGGCGGACCAGAGAAAGATACGCGCCCCAACAATACTGGAACAGATTTCACTTTGGTTAAATAGCATGGCCTTGTGACATATATATGCAGTACTCTAATTATATGCCTTCCTATTTATACTATAAAACTAATGTAGAGCTACCGAGATTTGTTCTGTTCCCATAAGCAGTAGTTCTCCTCTCAAATAATTCTGTTCACATTTACTTCAGGCTTACTCTATTATATTTGCAGTCACATCTGAAACATGGACAATTCATCCAATGATCAGTCAGTCCCTGAAACTATTGGCCCAGGAATGTAAATCTAACTCCAAATTCTGGTTTGTTTTGGAAGGACTGCTCCTGTCATTACAGATATAATGCTGATGGCCTAATTCTTATATGGTTAAAAATGGATCAGAAGTTAGACTAATGTCTTCCTTGCTGGGGCCAAGGAGGTATACAGAAGCAATGCAACCCATATGTGTCATATGAGATGATGCCAGAAGGTGTTTGAAGTTTAAGAAATGATGCCAGCACAGGCTTAAAGCATTATACAGGAAGACTAAACATAAGCTTGTAAATAAAAAGAAAAAGTAGGAAAAAAAATTGGTAAATCTTTATCATTATCTCTTGGGGAGACAATGATTTTGTCCAAGATCCAAAATGAAGTTTTATATTATTATAATCTGCTCTTTAGGAGATATATTTTTGCAGGCACAACACAATAATGAACCTAGGTCATGTCTTATCAGGAGCTAACGGTGCCAGCCTGAGCTGTGACTAAACAAAACTACAACTGCTACAGCTGTTCTGCACATACACCTGATGCTATAAATATCCATAGCCTCCTTGAGCCCATTGAGCTCTCCTGTATGGCAGCAGGCTGCATGGTGGTAATCTCTCCCTTAACAGGGATGACTCAAGGTTAGTCCTTGGGTTTGAGAGACCTCTTACTCAGCATTAATTATCTAGAAAAAGGTAAGCAACATTTTACATTCAGCCTAAAAGTATATTGTATGCTAGTGATGTCTATATATACAGCTATAGATTAATTATTAGGAGTGTACTAAGTAGTAGGGTGTTTGACCACCATCTAATTATCGGTTAAATAATAATTTAAATTACTGTTTAATTACCATTCAATTATTGCTTAATCACCATTTGATTATCATTTCATTTTCATTCAATCATTAATTATCATTTGATCATCGCTTAATCATTAATAAAACCCTTTTAGTTAACCCCATAACAATGACTTCTCTTAATAATTTACCTACGACACTCAGAAGCATTATTCTTCCAAAAAGCAAATCAGATCTCATTCATATATTATATGAATGTGAATATATATTATACCCAAGGAACTACAGGCTGGTCAGTCTCACCTCAGTGTCTGGCAAAATCATGGAGCAGATCCTTCTAGAATCTATGCTAAGGCACATGGAAATTAAGGAGGGGATTGGTGACAGCCAGCCTGGCTTCACTAAAGGCAAATCATGCCTGACAAATTTGGTGGTCTTCTATGAGGGGTTTACAGCAGTGGTAGATGAGGAAAGGACAACAGACATCATCAACCTGGACTCGTGCAAAGCAATTGACACCGTCCTGCACAGCATCCTTGTTTCTAAACTGGAGAGACATGGATTAGATGGATGGACCACTTGATGGATAAAAACTTAGCTGGATGGTTGCACTCAAAGAATTGTGGTCAATGGCTCAATGTTCAAGTGGAAAGCAGTGACGTGATGCATTGGGACCGGCACAATTTAACATCTTTGTTGGTGACATGGACAACGGGATTGAATGCACCCTCAGCAAGTTTGCTGACAACACCTAGCTGTGTGGTGCAGTCAACACACAGGAGGGAAGGGATGGCATCCAGAGGAACCTGGACAGGTTTGAAAGGTGGGCCTATGTGAATCTTGTGAAGTTCAACAAGGCCAAGTGCAAGATCCTGCACCTGGGTTAGGGCAGTCCCAAGCACAAGTACAGGCTGGGTGGAGAATGGAGCAAGACTAGCCTCTGGGAGGACTTCTGGTTGTTTGTGGACAAAAAGCTCAACATATCTCAGCAATGTGCACTTGCAGCCCAGAAAGCCAACTGTATCCTGGACTGCATTAAAAGAAGTGTGATAAGCAGGTTGAAGGAGCTGATTTTCCCCCTCTGCTCTACTCTGGTGAGACCCCACCCTGGAGTGCTGCATCCAGCTCTGAGGCCCTTAACACAAGAAAGATGTTGACCTGTTGGAATGGGTTCAGAGGAGGCCACTAAGTTCATCACAGTGCTGGAAAACGTCTCCTATGAAGACAGGCTGAGAGAGTTGGAGCTGTTCAGCCTGGAGAAGAGAAGGCTTCAGGGTGACCTTATGGCAACTTCCAGTACCTAAAGGGGGCCTACAAGAAAGCTGGAGAGGGACTTTTTATAAGGGCATGGAGGGAATATTATTATTATCTCTTTTTATAAGGTAATGGCTTCAAACTGAAAGATGGCAGGTTTAGATTAGGTATTAGGAAGAAATTCTTTACTGTAAGGCTGGTGAGGCACTGGAACAGGTTGCCCAGAGAGGTTGTGGACTCCCCATCCCTGGAAGTGTTCAAGGCCAAACTGGATGGGGCTCTAGGTAACCCGGTCTAGTGGAAGGTTCCCTGCCCATGGTGGGGGGGTGGGAACTAGATGAGCTTTAAGGTCCCTTCCAACCTAAGCCATTCTATGATTAATTTGTATTTCCCCCACACAATATTCACAGGTTCTTTTTGTCCTATTCAGACTTCCCCTCCCTTCAAACTAAAACAACAATGAACATTTCAGGACATAAAAACACATTATGCAAACAGAAAGCATCAAAGGAATAGTTGAAACCTTTCACAACTTCAAACAGTTCTTTCATTTAACCCAGGGTCATTTAGTTGCATCTCACACCACTAACCAAATTATTATTTTCATATATGCAGCTTTAACAAAGCAATAATAATAATAATAATAAAAGATAAATGCATTGTGATTTTTTTCACCTAGTGTTGAAGTGGTAGCATGTGTTCTATTGTATCCTATCCAATCACTTATTTAAAAATATATATACAGTTTTCAAATGTGTAATATAAAAAGAAAGCACTTGTTACAATTTCAGGTAAGCTGGTACCTCAAAAATGGAACTGCAATATTGCAAGTTCAATACAAGATAGAAAGACATTATACATAATTCTGAATACAATATTAAACTTTTTAATATCCCTGTTACCTTTTAACTAATTTTTGAAGTGTTAAAGTTTTTTTTCTTCAGTTGTGAGAGTGTAGTTTATAAGTTTAGAATAGAGACAAGGAGATTTTTTTTTTAATTACCACACCATTTTAAAGGCATCTTAGGTCATCTTAGATCGATTATTTGGTATCTGAGTGCACATGTAAATCCTGTCAATTTTTTCCTGGAAAATAATACAGGCAAGTAATGAGAATTTACCATTCTTTCTCTGCTTGCTGAAAACTAGTTTAAGTGGAATATTATTGAATTAGAGTTAGTAACTCAGTTTTTTTATCTTAGTTTTGTTTGTGTGCACTTAAAAACTGGTCCAAGTTAATTTATTCCTCCAGAACCATCTGAAGAAGTCTTTCCTTATTTTGACTGGCTCAGTTAAAGGTACTTGTATGTACATACATTTACTATCTTCTACATCCAAATAAACCAAGATTTTTTTACAATACATAAACTAAAGATATGATCAGTGGAAGCAATGCAGCTACAAATCTACCAAAAAGATATCACAAAACATTTAAAACATTTTGACCGCTAACAGAAGAGTAGCAATTACATGCACAAGGTCATAATGTATCAGTGCACTGAACAGGGAAATAAAGCACACAGCACTCACACAATGTAGTATTAGCATTAAATGGGCTTCTTAATAGGAAAACAATTTAATTAAAAGCTTTGCACGTTCCTAATGGATGCAATATAACTGCTGCTGGTGCTGAACTGCTTGATAAAAACCAAACTATCTCTAGTCTTAAATGTGACAAGCAGCAGCACTGGTAGAAATTGCATAGCTTCAGTAACAAAGTTACAATATTCCCCATTTTATTGCATTTTTAAAAACAACTTGGAGATTTAAAATTTTTGACTAGAAAAAGCATGTTTCTCAAGTAGTCTCATTTTAGTTGTTTAGTAAAACATTGTAAAAGAAGAAATGCATTATATTTTAATGTAGAAAAGTGTGTGTTTAGACAAATACACTCAAGTATAAAATTTAGTAGTTTTTGAAGGTAGAGATTTACCAGGCAGGTGGAGACTTTGCACCAATATGTAGTATCAAGCTTGCAACAATTTTACAGATAAGCAAAGGATATAACTGGATTTTTTTTTTTTTTTTGTTACAGCAAATCAAAACAGTGCAATACATCTCACAACTACAGTTAATCACATTAGCTTGTTTATAATCCAACACATTTAGCCTGAAAATTCAAGTCAAATCAAATTTTCATGAGTATTGTCTTTCACGTCAGACACTAGATTGTCAGGTTCTTTTAAAGCATTATAACACAGATGGGCAATCATATCAGTAAAGTCAAACTTAATTTGGATTAAAATCAGCAAAACCAGAGAGGCTGGTCATTGCCAGATATTTAATACAAGTATCAGAAAACACTAAGTTTATATTTCAAATTGGGTGTCCCTTTCATAACTTGTGGGTTATGTTTTGTGATTTTTAATAAATGAGGAGGGGTAGACATTTAGATGTTTTATATATTTAGTTCTTTGTACTTACAATTATATGGAGAACGGTAATTTCGCATGTGACTAACACAATGACCTGAAGCATTATCACTACCAGTTATGATGCAACACGGGTTGTTGTGGTTCTTTTATCTGAGAAGAAGCTTTTGAGGAGAAATACCTGCCCAATACTAACTACAAGAAGAATGATTGCCTCCCCTATTGACCAATAGGCTACTCTTGTGTTTAAATCCTCTGCTCTGCTGCGGCCTTGTGCTTCTCTCAACCGGAAATGAGTCTGATAATCAATGACAGACTTGAGAGCTTCATGAATTGAAACACACGCAGACTCCATCTAGAGAAGCAAATAAATACACATGCTCAATTAAGAACTCTTCTAATGCTTGTTTTGTGAAGTTCTGTAGTTTGATATTTAAAATTAGGATTCACATAGCTTTACAAATGAAGGATTATCTCAGTCCACTGTTAGACTGAAATACTATAATTGTAACATATTAATCAAATTTTAGACACAGGAATGTGACTGACTTAAGTACCAAAGTGTGCAATACTGCAGATGTAATACAAAGTGATGCACTCTAAGAGCCAGAAACTGAATATTAAAATTCATGCATGTTTGGGTTCAAAAGTAAATATAAACACTGTATTGAAATATGCCAGTGATCCAACATTTGCTAATTCCACGTTCCAGTAAAACAAGCAGTCTTTCTTGAGATTTGGATAGCTAATAAGCTTCTTATATCATTAAGATTTGCATAGTAGATATTAAAACACTTTTAAATTTCAGAAGTATGTGATTCTTCATCGCATAATACCCAAACTTCAGTTTCCCAAAAGCCTGAAATCTAGATTGCTGACCTCAACATGTTCTTTTGTCAGGAGATCCTTATATTAGTCACATATGTAAAAAGTGATTAGATAAAGGACAACTGTTATTTTTCAGTGTTCCTGGATGCTCCCTACCATATTCATATAATAAACACTCAAGACCAAATTGCCCAACTAAATGTGTCATCTTTCATAAAAATCACATTCCTTTCTCTAACATGAAAAATCTTAAACCTCTTCAATAGACATACTACAGGTTTTCCAAGACCTAGATCTTTTTTACACATAAGCCTCTACCATTATCTGTTTATCTTCTGAAAGTGAGTCAGTACCCCATGATTGTTTAAAATGAAATTTGGTAACAACTATAGTGTAAGAATGTTAGAATTCATGAAGTTACTGTTCCAAGTGAAGTTGGTTGATTAGTTTAGGCAGAAGTGGCATAAAGTTAAAATTATGAAGAAAGAAAAAAAATTAGGAAAAAAGTCTGAAGCAAGAATATTTTTTTTGCCACTTAAGTGTCTTATAAATTACATATCTAAAAGCCAGTTAAGTATGACTGATTTTGTTCATTTGCTTATTTTGCTAGAATTCTTTTCCAATTTTAAAAGTGACAGTTACATAAGATATAAATCATTCAAGCCTTTGCCTCAAAAGACTCTAAACTATTTTAATATAAAACCAAATTGTTCTCAAAATTTCTCCAAAGTTCAGGAATTTTGAAAACCTCGATCCATTGATATTTTACACTTTATGAAATCGACACTTCCACAGACATAGAATCATGGCATAAAAAAGTTCCCTTAAACTCTAGGCCACTGTATATTTTCCCTAATTTATGCTTAATCACTTGGTAATTCCTCCTCAGCTCTGCATTCTATAAATCCTAATTTTCAGAAAAGGATCACGTTTAGTAAAAGGGTTTATTTTAAAGAAGCTCTGACCTATTCATTTTCAACAACGATATAGATATCTAATGCAGTTGAATTTGAAAAACATTTCCTCCACCTAACAGTTACTGTCAAACACAATATTTTACCTGAGTAAGTGCAGTTGCTCTGTTCTCACTAGGAAAAAGTGGTGGATCTTCTCCAACCTGGAAATCAAAGTACACAGTTTTGTGTGTGAAAGTAGAGAACTCATTGCTGAAGCAGAATTTGTATGTTCCATTTCTGGATGCAGTAAATGTGAAACTATCATATTGTTTCTTCATCTCTTTGTATAATACAGAACTATCAGGACCTTCCAACTGACAGTCCACATCATAATGACCTCCAGTGATCACCTGAAAAAAACCCAAGAAATTGTCTTAAGCAAAACAGACATTCAGCTAGCGTTGCAAATTGTTTGATCTGACAAATGTTTTAAAATGCATTAATTTATAACTCTATCGAGTTTGAAAAAAATCATCATCTTATGAAGGACTCACAGAACAATTCAAAATAAGTTTTTTTTTTAATTGAGGATATGTAATGTCAACTATGATTTCTAACAGTTTATGAAGGAAACTTTAGTTACTTTGTTTTGAGATACTAGTACTATAGCAAAGGCTAGAGTAGATTAAATTTGATGGGGCAAAGACATTACTGCAATAAATCAGTAATTTATTATATCCACAAGCCCATCCATACAATTTATTCAGCAAGTTGAGACTGCAAAAATCAATAAACCAGCTCTTATGTATGACCTAAACTGTCTAACTAGCCTATTAGGTCAAGCTGCTTTATGTTGCAGGAATGGCATATGCTCAGTAGAACAGGTATTACAGCCTGACTTATCACATCAACAGAGCAGTGTTCTGGAGGTTATGCTTCCTTACTCCTGCACAACAAATGACAGTAATTTTTTCCAACACCAGCATGTTCAACTTATATCTACAAGCAACTCAAAACTTCATATGATCGTCTTGAGAATTGTCAGTCTTTGATTATTGTTGGTCCATAGCATGTTCTTCTGTAGAATCACACTAGCTATCCTATTTCCACTACAACAGCAACTGGCAGTTTAGGTATTCATAGCTTACTATTCTGTAATGTGATTCTGATAGGTCTCAGACTGGTAGTTAAATTTAATCCTTGCTTCAAACTTCTTGCCTTTGAGATAAAGCATCCTAAAGGATGAAGAAACTTCTATCAAATAGCGCATCCTTTTTATATGCATACAGAAGCTTTTAAAAATAATAGACATATTATTTGAAATATGTAGATATCTATTCAATAACATGCTATAAAGATTTGTTCAGAGGCACCAAGCAGCAGAAGCAACATTTCAGTAGGCTGTTTGCATAACATAGTTTTAGTGCCCATCAATTTATATCAGTATTAAATTCCTAATACTAACGGCAAAAGTGAAATAACAAGAGACTCCCCGGGGGTCGAGGAAAGCACGGAGTACCTGAAATTCGAGGGTGCACTTTGTGCCCTGGACAATCTCCTCGTAAAAACATTGTTTGGCATTGTCAGGCAGCTCGAAAGTGATTTCGGAGGCCCATGCCACGCAAGCTACCAGGAGCAGCGTCAGCCATCCCCACGGTCCAGCAGTTCCGTAGCCCCGTAAAAGCATCATTCAGTGTGCAGTGCGAACTAATAATAACAGTTTGAGCCGGGCAGAAAGAGGGCAGCCCTGCATCGGAGGCCAGCAGGCACAGAGCCCGGAGGAAGATGTCTGCGGCGCCAACCGATCACAATGGAGAAACCTAACTGAGGAAAAACGCTGCGCTCTCAAGAGCAACCACGGCGCCTAGCACCGCCCTTACAGAAGCTCTTCCGGGTGAGCCCTCATAGTTTTATAGACGTGTTGTTCATTATAGAAGGGAGTGCTCCCTGCCTCTCCCAGGCGCACTTGCGCGTTTGCTGCCTGGCAACGGTTATCAGGGAGCATGACAGTTCGACATCGTCTTGGGCACTAGGCCCGGTCTGGGCCGTGACACCAGCGAGCTGAGATGGTCTCCACGTTCACAGGGACGACCGCTCGGCACCAGAGGTACCATAGGCGCACGCGCGAGGCCCACTCATCCCGGCTTTGTGCTGAGGGGTATTCAGATTATATAGCTAATTTAATTTTTATTTTAATTCCTCTCTGTCATACGTGCACCACACAGTCCAGGTTCCCCAATACATCAAAACTTTTGTCTCTATGTCCATTGTATGCAACTATCCAGGGGCTAAAATGTTTTCAAATTCCCATAAGACATGATTTAGAGATTAAATAGTGGCCTCTCTTCTCTAAATGCAAGTGAAAAGTATCTTAAGTACTGTCTCTCTATATCTTCAAGTTACTGAATATACAGGGTTGAATTTCAGAGTTGGAGTCACAGCTTTCTTTGTAATTTAACATTAATTACTTCAGAGAGATTGTCCTGGTTTCAGCTGGGATAGTTAATTTTCTTCTTAGTAGCTGGTAGAGTGCTGTGTTTTGCATTCAGTATGTGAAAAACGAGGTTCACTTTTTGGTAAATTTTTGAGAAATATGTTTAATTAAAAAATTAAGACAATTAGGAGATAAAAAAGCAAAGTACGGCTGGCTGGGTGACTTGGCCTTCAGCCAAGTCCACCCCCTGCTATATCAGAGACATTCGTTAAATACCCTTTCTATTGCATCAGTTTGTGAATATTCATATTTTTTCATAAACTAGTTTGTATATTTTAGGAACTGTTTTGTATGGTCCTTCTTTGGGTTCACCTTTTTAGAGTATGCGTGTTTCGTGGCTGTGTCTTCGTTATCACTTTTAGCTTGGGCTTTGGTTTATGCTTTTTTCAGGTGGTAGATGCTGATAGTTGGTATATCAATAGCAGGGTCTTCTTTATATGTTCACTGGATGTTATTTTGACTAAACAGACAGTTTAAGCATATTACATTAGTTACTACCACTATGCCTAATTTTCTAAAAGCAGAAATAAAAAACTTATATTCTATATCCTTACCACAACATTATTAATCATATAGCACACATTTTGCAAAAAGCCAACTTTATAATATATATATAACAAGTATGAGAATAATATTGATAACACACTGATGGTTTGGCTGTTGTTTAGTAGTGCTTATTGAAGAACTTTTCAGTGTGTCATGCTCTGCGAGTGAGCAGGTGCCCAAGAAGCGAGGAGGGAGCACAGCCAAGACAGCTGAGCTGAACTAGTCAAAGGGATATTCCATACCATAAAATGTCATGCTCAATATAAACGGGGGGGGGAAAGTTTTCTGGGGCTGCTGTTGCTTGGGTACTGATTGGACATAAGTCAACTGATGGTAAGTAATTGCAGGGGATTTTTGCATCACTTGTTTTTATTGGTTTTGGTTTTATTTGTTGGGGTTTTTTTCTTCCTTTTTTTTTTTTTTTTTGTTTTCTTATTATTAAACTGTCTTTATCTCAACTCATGAGTTTTTGCACTTTTATCCTTCCAATTATTCCCCCGTCCCACTGTGGGGAGAGTGAGCAAGCTGTTGTGTGGTGCTTAGATGCCCACCAGGTTTAAACTATAGCACCTGAATTGGCCTAGGCCTGTGCTCTGCTGTGCTGCATGTACATGTACAGCTTGACCTTCAGGCCTGCATTGTGCTGCTCAAACTCCTTGGCCTCAGGATAAACTTAGCCAGTTCATTGTAACAGAGGAGCCTGAAGGCAGCTCCCACTTGGTACCAGTGATTATGCCACCTGTGTGTCATTGCCATTATCTAAAAGTATATCAAGAAGTTCTCATGTGAACATCCTTTCTATTGAAAGAATGACCCTCCATCCCAATATTGACTACTGACCAACTGACATGGAGAGAGATGAGGCACTCAAGCCCCTGAACCTACCTCAGGCAGGGACTGAGGGAATGAAATCCTTCCCACCATAGGAGAAGACCAAGTTTGAGACCATCTGGGGAATCTGAATGTACACATGTCCATAGGACCTGACAAGATGCATTCCAGAGTCCTGAGGGAGTTGGCTGATGAAGCTGTAAAGCCACTCTCCATATTTGAGTGGTGTGGTTGACACACCTGAGGGATGGGATGCCATTCAGGACTAGGTGTTACAGGAAGAATGGGAGCTTCAGACAAAGTTTATTAGAGAAGGCTCACCTGCTGAGTCAAGAGGCACAAGAAAGGACCCCCTTGCTTTCTAAATTCATTCTCAGAGAGGAGTCTGGGTGTGGCTGGATCCAATTCTAGCCCCAGACTTAGTCAATGGTTCATGTCTATTCATGATATTCCTATCTATTCATTATAGTGAAGCTAGCAAAATAATTGTTAATCAGAGACTGATGTTCACCCATAGCAACAACCATAGGCAATCACTCAGCTTTGAGTTACCTTGAAGGCCATCCCCACTCAAGGGAGGAGCCTCCACACATATTCCAAGAAGGAATGTGTTAGAAAACTCTGCCATTAAAAAGTGGGACTGGGCTTTTAGAGTATAGTGATTTACTGTCAGTCATATGTCTCCAGGCCACCTGTGCCAGCTCAGCAGCTTTAGATAAATTATCGGTATTATCACTTCTTGGTTCCTTTATCACTTATTGGTTCCTTTATCAGGGACTTTGTCTGCCACACCCTCACAAGTGCCTGTTTCTGTCAGGAAACATTGTTCTTCCTCAGGATGTTTAACTTAGGGACTGATGAGTCAGACTTGTCTCACCATTGTTCAACATCAAAAGCAGAAAGGCGCCTGCCTTCTCCATCCATCACTGATAATGCTTGCAAACAGGGTAAAGTTTGAGTTGTTTTACCCCCACTTGAGCAGAGCATCTTGCTATACCAGGACAGACTTGAGAAGTGGGCCCATGTGAACCTCAGTGCAAGATGCTGCACCTGGGTTGAGGCAATCCACAGTATCAATACAGGCTGGGGGATGAAGGGATTGAGAGCAGCCCTGCAAAGAAGGATTTAGGGATACTGGTGGATGAAAACCTGGGCAGGAGCCAGCAATGTGCGTTTGCAGCCCAGAAAGCCAACTGTGTTCTGGGCTGCATCAAAAGCAGTGTGGGCAGCAGGTCAAGGGAGGTGATTCTGCCCTTCTACTCCACTCTCACAAGACCCCACTGTTAGGATCCGATTATTAAAAGATGCCTCTGCCCAAATTAAGGGGCAAACAAGACCATATGCCAAAGTCAACAGTATGGATTTTATTTAACAGTAAATGTGAGGTAGAGGAGGGAGGGAGAGAGAGACACAAAGTAGATAGTCACCAACATGTGGGTCCCTGCAGTGTCCCAACAGCCCTTCTTCTGGTCTGCTTAGTGATGGGGATCCCAGAGTGTTCTTCTGGAGGTACCACTTTTAGAGTCCAAGTTCCATGTATCCAGAGAGCATAGATGCTGTTCCCACAACTTGGACTGGCATGTGTAAGGACTTTTTACCTTTCTCACAGTTTGCCATGGTGGGAAGTTTTGTCTGCATAGGTTACCTAGATCTGTCTCACTGGGCCTGGCATCTTCCTGTTGTTGCCATCTGCGCTTATCACAAGTTCCCACAGTGGAATTTTGTCTGGTGTGCTAATTCCAAACCTTCACCTTTGTTTAGGCCTGGAATTAATGCCTTCCTGTTTGCCATCTGTGCCTGTTATGGTGGCTTATCTTATGAGAACTTCCTTCTTTGACAGTGTTTTGAGACTTTTCATTGCATTCTTTAAGTCCTGACATCCACCTGGAGCACTGCATCCAGCTCTGGAGGCCTCAGCACAACAAAGACATGGACCTGTTGAAGCGGTGTGACAGGAACTTTCACCCCTGAGACTTATCTACTTCCCCCATGCCTAAGCCAGGTTGGAATGGTTTGTCTTGTGGTGAATTATCTCAGCTGTAAACATCCTTAGCCAGTGATAAACATCCTGCCTTGAATGCATGGGAAAGGATTAGCAAAATTTTGTGACTGACAGACACAGCACTTTTACAAACTATAAAAGACCACTATAATTTTTATTAAAATCAGAAATCTCTTACATACTCTGAGTATGTGGAGCATTCTCCTCGAAAGTGGGGGCGTCCACCTTGAGTTACTCTTCTAGAAGTTGAGAGAAAGGAGATCTTTGCACACCATCATTTATTGGTAAGTGACATTGGCTCCTAATTTATACTATTTCTTCACTAGCTGTAACATAGGTACCTTTATTATCGTGCACTGTCTTATGAACCTACTAGTAGTGTTTCTTTTGTTTCATCCTGTTTAGTGAGAAGCCTGTTAAAGTCTTATGTCTGTTTTCCTTGTGTTTATTCATTGAAAAATTCATGTTATAGACCTGATAGGTCATTATAAAGAACTTGCGAGTGAGAGTGGGTTTTGGGGTGCTAGCCACCTCAATAAAGCTGCTGTCTACTGCCGCAAACCTGGGCAAAGGCAAGGACTTGTCTAAATTCTCTCCTCTCATTTGTAACAATTGGTGCAGTGAGCAGGGTCATGTCAAATGATCTGGAAACAGACTAAAGGCTTAGCAGAGTACTCACGGTGGCACAGTGATCATAACCCTTGGCCAGTACATAACTGGTTTAAATGGGAAAAAATTCAAGAGAAAATAAATGAACAGCGGGAATCACTGACAGATAAAAATGAAGAAAATATAATTTCTCATCTATTTGCCTTATGCTTAAAAACTGCTTGCCAATGGTAGGGACAAATGATAAGAGAAAATGACAAAACAAGAGCTAAAAGAATCCAAGGAAAAAACCAAAAAACCTTGGAAGAAAAATTGTAATTAACATAATTAAAAAACCCAAAATCTTTGGATGTTAAAGAAATTCCAAAGTTGGTAACATCACCTGAGGATGGGGATGGTAATATTCAGAAAAACTCTGATGAAATTAATAATTCAAATGTTGAATTAGATTCTGACACAAGCACAGGATCCCCAACTCTTAAGGAGGGAGAAATTCCAGAATTTAAATTGAAATCCATAATTAAAACTGAACTCTCTGAATGACACCAAGGTGGTCAGAGGAGGAATACCGTTAAAACTTTTCCATGGAATTCCCTGACATTGACAAACCTTCAAGAAAAATATGAACAAAAAGCAGGAGATACAGAAAGTATCTGCTGAGAATTTGTTTCACTGGGGAAAATGGAATATTATTGGATGGTTTAGAGAGTTTTGAATTCTGAGCTGTGAGTGTCCTGTTGCATTGTGAACCAGACCCTTCTGATGTAATAATTAGGAGAATTGCACATTGGGCAGGAAGAATAAATATGGAAAAAGTGGAACGTGCATCAACCCCTACACAGTCAGCTAAAAATATCTCTGCTGCTGCTACAAAACCCAACTGTTTGCAGGCAATATACAAACGTGCAGATGCAAATATCCCAGCCTCTGCAGAGATGAATCTTAATGTATTAAGAGCTTTGCTAAGAAAGATCCCAACTGTGCTAAAAGATTGTTTAGTGGGAAAACAAATACAAACTGTTGTCCGCCTGAGAAAAATGCATTACAGAGAACTGCCTCAGCTTTCAAATATCAAGAGCTGCTTTCTACGCAGTGGCAGGGGAAGGGGGGAGGGAAGGGGGAGGGGAAATGGTGAGCAATTCAAACACCTCAGAGAATTAAAAAAAAAAAAAAAGGCAAAAAAACCCAACACCGTTTACCACACAGCAAGGTAAGGAAACAAATGCTTAAGCTCTGGGTGAACTTCTAGCCTCCCCCAACATATTCCTGCATTTCAGTAGCTTTTTGATATGCCCTATTATTCATCTTGCTGTAAGAAAAGAAAAGACAAGCTTTGAAATTTACAATTGACACTGAAACTTGAAATCTTTTTGAGTACTCCTACAGAAGCTAAAAAGCTAAACTTAAGTTTTAAAAATAAAAATTGAAATTGTTTTACTGGCTTTAATGAACTGCTAAAAATCTGTTTTGATGTAATTAAGCATTTAGAACAAAAGCATTATATTTAGAATGCATTCTCCTTACCACTCTTCTGTTTGAAAAAAGGGGCAAACAGTAACTGATGTTTAACAATTAATTGTGAAAGCTCGATACTGATATGGAATGTTTCACTGCTACACTGCAAGCATTTACACATTAAAAAATGGCAGTTTGCATATGTTATAAATACATATAATATTGGCTTTTCACAAATATTAAAATGGATGCTATATGCATAATGTTAAAGTAACTTTGCTATAAAGATATAGTTTTTATTTCTGCTATTAACTAAACTTAGACATAGTAGTAAAATAGCTGATATAGTTATGCTTGTAATTGAACTGCCTGCTTCGTTGGGATAACATCCAATGAACATATGATGAAGACCCCTGCCACTGATATGCCAACTATCAGCACCTGCCGTCTGAAGAAAGTATGGACCAAAACCCAAGCTGGAGGTGATAATAAGAATGGACTAAAACCACAGCCAAGAAATGTGCATGCTCTAAAAAGGTGGACCCAAGGAGGGGCCATGCTAAACGGTTCTTGGAACACGTAAACTAGTTTGGGGAAAAGTTTAAATATGCATAACTGTTTATGAATATGCAATAGGCTGATGCAATACAAAAGGTATATAACGGGTGTCTCCAAAATAGCAGGTGTGCTCTTGGCTGAATGCCAAGCACCCAGCCGTTAAAAACTTTGCTTTATTGTCTTTGTCTCCTATTGTCCTTTATTAAACTTTTAAATTTTACCAGGAGAGTGAATCTCGTTTTTCATACATATTAGCTGCCTTCAGCTAAATACCAAATTCCCTTTAAAAAGGTGAAGTTCCTGGGAACTAATCCTAAAAGGGAAAACCCAAAATTGGGGATGGCTTGAAAGTCACAAAACAGGGTTTGCTCAGGTGCTTTGAATGTTTTTAGAATGTATGTGTGCATGCAAATTGTGTTGAATAAAATTCATTTACTAGAAGAGTATTAAAACGTAACTTTCGAATGTCTGTTGGGTTTTAGTGTGTACTATCAAGTATAGCTTTGGAGTTTTTGTGTCAAATTAACACTGCTGAAGGAAAGACTGGACAATATACCAGAATCCTCTTGCCTGGGGGAGAGATTAGACTGGTTTCCTCTCAACCCCTAAACTCCGCCTGCTTGCAAAGATGAAATTTACATACGAAAGGCAAAGCCAATACTGGTGATATCTCACTCTGCAACAGAACTGGTTATGTTTCGAGAAAACCAACAAACAGGAAATATAAAAACTTCCAAGGTGGGGAGGGAACACACACTAATAAGGAAAAAAAAAAAATCCCAAAATTTGGAATGGCTTGGCAGCCACAGACTTTGCAAATGCTGATAAAAGAATTGGAAAAGGGATTATTATCTCTGACTCGAATTCTTAAACAAATAAAACATTCAACAGCAGCAACCTGTAAAAATCCAAGAACCTTTCAATTTGCTAGCTAGCATTAAGAAAAGTGGTGCTTCCCCAGAGGGAATAGAGTTCACAAACAGTATGCATATAACTCAGGGGTCACAAATCAGATTAATGTTACAGATAACTGTGACTCCAAACATATTACAAAATCTAACCCTACATTGGATAAACAATAAAAAGAATGGAAAGTGCATGGGTAAGAAAGTTAAAAGGCTATGTTATTGGCAGTAAAGAAAGAAGCAAAGACAGTGTATGTTAATTCTTATACAATCTGGTCTGGTGCCACATGATGATTGCGTCAGTGGAAGAATTAATGACAAGTAAATGGAGAGGTTTGACAGGAGGATTTGAATGGTTGTTTTTACAGGCTCAGTCCTGATAAATCCATATAGGATGGGTTAAAACTCATGCGAAAAAACAGACATTACAAACATATTGTAACAACAAAGTGGATTAGCTGACAAAAAAAATCAGAAAGATAAAAATTAATCCACAACACTGATATCAATTTGTTGAATGATTACATTGTAAATTAAGGTATACTGAAAATTCTATTTTTGCAGCACTAAGTAGAGACTGACTATTAACCAGGAAAATGTGTAAAGGTATTCTCACACAGTGTTCCCAGTGCTTGGACAAAGCCATCCAGACTTGGCATCACGTTTACATATCAAAAGTAACAAAACACTAGTCAACTTGACAAATAAATTATATTAAACCTCTAAAACATCTAACAGTTACAAATACATACTAACAGTTGCAAAAGTGGTATCTGAACTGCTAGTTGCCACTAGAAGCAGGCATGTTGATGCAAAAACTACTATTTCAAAATTCAATGACTGGTTTTCCAGTCTCCCTGTCTCAAGCTCTATACAATGACACTGTTGTCTCTGTACAAGTTTGGGTTTGCTCTGAAACAAAACAAGTTTCCCAATGAAACCTTGCAAACCGCTCCTACACTGCCCCTGTCTGGCAGCAGTGAGTATAGCACTGTGTTTACAACTAGAGGCCAGAGATGCAACCTGTATTGACAGGACAAAGGACAAGGGTTTTAAACTGAGAGAGGGTAAGTTAAGACTGGACATAAAGAAGATTTTTTCTTTAATGATGAGGATATTGGGACACTGGAACAAGTTGCCCAGAGAAGTACCAATAGGATAACTGAGTCTTACTTCAAAGAGTCAGACAGGCATCTTCAGTGAGAGTCCATGATCTCAAAGAAAGCTCCTGTGGACAGTTCAACCTGATTAAGAAAGGAAGAGTACATGAAGCATGAGAAGTTCTTAGAGAAAGACATTCCATTTTGGATTAAAATTAAGCCCTTTTTAAATCATAGAGGCATAAGAGGTTGTAGGACACGAGTGTTTCGAGTAGCAAATGCTGTTAATTTTGATTTTTCATCTGTAAAAGACAATAGATTATGATGTTTTCAGTTCTTTTAGACCTTTTATTTCCAGACTGTTTCCACTTTTTCAGGTGATATATGTACCAACCAGCAACAGATATGAAGTCTTGACAGTGGACAAAACATGAGCAAGAGTCACTGGGAAAAACTGCATCAACAGAACATAATAAATGCTGCAAAGGGAAGCAGCAAGTGCTCATAGTGAGTGACTGCTGAGGGACACTGAGGCCCCCATCTGCCAGCTTGATATACAGTCAAGGGAGATTTTCCCCTTGCCAGGAGCCAAGAACTAGGATGTCCCAGAGAGACCATTACAACTCGTTAAAAGCACAGGCTACTATTCCTTATTTCTTTTCCATATGGGCATCAATAACACAGTAAAAGCATAGCATGGAGCATGGGCAAGATCAAGCAGGACTTAAGAGCCCTGGGGGGCCCAAGCGAAGGGGTCAGGGGCTCAAGTGATCTCCTCTATCTTGCTAGTCAGGGATAGAGGTGTGAGCAGAAGTCAATGCAACATGCAGATCAGCACTTGTGTGATGGATGCATTCCTGCTGTTTTAACTAACTGAACTTTGGTCCAGACAGATACTCAGCAAGTAGGCCAAAGCAAAGTTAATCCTATTGTGTGAGGTCATCAGTGAGAACCCATCAGCAAAACAAAACAAACAGTTTGTCAGGACACTGAGCTGATAAGTGACCAAAACTGCATGAAAACAGAAAAAAAACTGACTAAAAAATCAACCTCAACACTACAAATATCTGCAGCCATCAGGGTCTGTTGAGGTCTCCTTCCATAGCAGTTACATACTGCGATATATTTAATATTCTGCATGCCATAGCTACCTTCTTTGTTACTTTCTAAGCACTACCCATGCTTGTTGTGCTCTGTAAAGCACAAATATAAATCTAATACCCACCCAACTTGGAACTGCAGTGCTGCCACCAATTGGGTCCAGCTGGGCCAAAAAAAAAAGCAGGGAAACTGATACTGCGGGTCCAGAGGTGGCCCAGTAAAAGCCAGCACCCCCATCTGCTACCAGAACTACTTAGGAAGCTTCTACCTTCCTAGTTTTTTGTTCCAGAGGAAGGTTGAGCTGAGTGGGGTTTCTCCACCATATTGTCTTTGTCTTCTAGTCCATGCAGTTTGCTACAGAGGCTGCCATCTTCTACACCATCTTGTTTTCTTTAAAAATGTCATGTAGATGCACATGCATCTAAGACTCAGGTGAATGAAGAGCATTGCAACAACAGATAGGTAGATCAAGCTGCCAAGAATAAAGTGTCTCAGGTCGAACTGGACTGGCAACACAAGGGAGAGTTATTTCTGACACGATGGGCCCATGACAGCTCAGGTCATCAGGGAAGAGATGTGACATACCAATGGGCTCGTAATCAAGGGGTACACTTAACCATGGACACTATCTCCCAGGTTATCCATAATGTGAAACACAAACTGCAATCAAGCAGGCCAAGTGGGTAAAGCCCCTGTGGTATGGTATCATTACGATTCAGGACAGCTCATGTAACGACACATAGAACATTGATTTCTTCGGAGGGCATTATAGCAATATTTTATTGAAAGACAAATTCTTTTTATACAGTGTTTCGGTACAATGAATAGGATTGTTCCTTTAGAGCACCACCTTCTTGTAAACATCTTTACCAGTAAACAAATTCAAAAAACACGAGGTGTCAGGAGGAGGCTATCTACAGGGATTATTTTGGGTTCCTCTTCACGATTTCCCAGGCCAGAAGGAGAATGTTAGGTTCCCAGCTTTCTCACAGGCTTCAAGCCATTGCCTGGAGCCTAAAATCTATTTTCTGACCAGTCAGTTCCCACAGTATGGAGGGCAATGGTTGAAATAAAAATATAGGGAGGCCTGGCAGATCTATTACATCACACTGCCACAAACCCACCAAGGCAAGTGCTACATCCTTACAATGGTAGAGACAACCACTGGATGTCTGGAGATGTACGCTGTGCCTCATACCACTGCTCAGAACACTATCTTGACCTTGAAAAGCAAGTCCTGTGGCAACATGGCACCCCAGAAATAATTGAGTCAGACAACAGGACCCATTTCTGAAACAGGCTCATAGACACCTGGGCCAGAGAGCACGGGATTGAGTGGGTATATTGAAACATAAACATCACTTGGCACAAGCTCCTTAGCATAGGTATAAGTTAGCAAAAGAATTAAGGTATAAAAAGAATTAAGGTATAAGTAAGTAAAAGAATTAAGTGTGACTGCTGCACATAACTTTAACTGCTTCTGCAAATAGAGACCTAGCCCTAAGTGGGCTAAGGAGATGAGAAGGTGTACTGGTCTGAAGGCAAACCAGTGGGAGGAATTAACTCCACACAAATATGCTGCGAGAGATTCCAAGTCAGAACTGAAATTTAATAGGAAAAAATTACAATAAAGGAATAGTACAAAAACACTGGCTTAAACTTACAAAGTCAGAATACAACCTGACACCTTGTTGGTCAGGGTGGTGGCAGCAGTTCGACTGGAGTGATGGATGTGGTCTTGTCAAAGCAGTGATCCTGTAGAAAGGTTCTGGTCCTTCTCTGGGGGTCCAGTGGTGGTTGTCTGTTACAGTTCTGCCTGCTTTATCTCGGCTGAGGTCAGGATGAAAGACACAGGAAATGCAGAGTTCGGTCTTGGTGGTTTATTATATCTTATCTATTTACAGTATTAACAGCTTGAGCTCCAACTTGCCAGTTAAAGAAACGAGACAAAATAGAGCCCTTCTAACTCTTACCAAGGCTATTTAAGAGATAATTACCCAATACCAAAGTGACACCTACATTATTTATGCCTTTGACCCAATAATGACCACCCAAGATTCGCAATGCAGACATCCTTCACCCAATTAGAGAAAGCCACCCAAATCCATTAAGAGGAAGAACTCCTCCATCTTGGCCCACACACATCACTATATACCAAAACCCCAAACCTAAGTTTTCACCCTGTGAGATCACACAACACTACTCTAACTATACACTTACAACCCCTGTGCCATCACAAAATCTCGGAAGCCTGTTCCAAGGCCTCAAGTCAAATGCGGTGCCTGCCTGAGGGTCAGCACCCCTCAGCTCAGAAAGCCTGAAATTTTCAGCCTCTGGGGTTCCAACAGTTGTCAAGAGCTCGTCCTCTGGGTACCCAGTGGTCGTGGTATCAGGTGGCCCAATACTCATATTATATACAGGTAGGAATGATCAGTTCCTCCCCCCAGGGCGGGACATCTCACAATGGGATGATGTAATTCCATGAGTCAGTCTGGGAGACCTTGATGGCCAATTAGCAGAGGTGGCCTATAATGATGCACCCCACACCCCCAGCAAGTGTTTCCAAATAGGAAAAGAGGTTGTTGTGGTTTGAAAACAAAACGAGTGAGAGGCTCCAAGTCAGAGATATAATTTAATGAGAAGAAAGGTAAAAAGGTAAAAATAAAATAAAATAAATGCAATAACACAAAGAATCACTGACAGGGTCAGAATACAACCTGAGCAGGATGGTGGAAGCAGTCCAGGTGAAGTGCTCTTCCTGAAGCAGTGATCCTGTAGAAAGGTCTGGGAGCTCTGGTCCTCTGGGAATCCAGTGGGTAAGTGCCAAATGCACTGTCCCAAATCCCAGCTTATATCCAGGTGAGAATGCTTGGCTCCTCCCCCTGGGCGGAGCATCTCACAATAGCATGAGAAGTGTGAAATGGGTCCTTGATGGCCCATTAACAGAGATAACCCCTGGAGGGAGTTACCTGTGACTCATGGGTCATTAGCAGAAGACACCCCAAAAGTCATTAGCAGAAAACACCCCAAAGGCGTTAATGGGCCATTAGCAGAAAAGGCAGGGGGCTTGGGAAAACACTAGCCCACCTGGTTTCAACAGTTCATGAAGATGGTGATAGAATAAATACTTTGTGTACAGCCTACACTGCAACCCAGGACAGAGGTTCAGTTTACCTTTAGACATATTAGGAAGTTGTATTGGTTTAGCACAGATGCTGAGGTGCAATTGGTGGTTTCCTTTGAACTGACAACCAAAATAGCCAATTGCATGCAGGGATACATGTTGCAGTGTGCATTTTGGGTTTTCTAAAATCTCTGTAATTTTGCATAACTAGTTTCTGTAAATGTTCATCCACCCCCATCCCCCTTTCCCAGATACCTGTAGTTAAGTCACATAAAGGGTTCCCCCTTTCCACAGTATGTCCCTTAATGGCCCTGGCCCCCTCCATTGTATGTCTTTTAATAGCCTTGGCTTAGCCCATTGTATAACGTTGTATCTTATCTGTGAACACACCCAAGGTTCTTGATAGCCCTGGCAGGCCTGATGGCCCAGCCAAAGCTTCAAGTTCTTCCCACCCCTTTCACCCCTAAATGTCCATGTCACATCCTCTCTGATTCTGTAACTCCCCTCCATTTCCATGAGTACCACCCCTGTTCATAAGAGCAGGAGAGACCCAAAATCGCTCTCTCTGCGTTCACTCTCACACACACACTCAAGCCTGGAACACCTGGGCATCTGCCCTGAATAAACACCTTCTTTACCGTTGTTATAAATGCAATGGCAAATATCGGATTAATAAAAGACAATTTATTAATAACAGAATATCGAACACCAGAAAGATGAGAAAACCACGAAAATAGGAGAATGTCAGCGCCGCGCTGGGTGGATAGGGGTCCGCACACCGATGTACAAGACGCCCAAATCCATGCCTGTGCAGCTTTCAGTCCACCATTTTATAGGATTTTTCTGCCCTTAGGCAGTCCAGGTGTCCAGGGTGGGCTGAATAGTCCGAATTTCTTTTCGATGGCCTTCCCGGATCTTGTCAAGCCCCGTTGTTCCATTCTGGGAAGGTTCTTTTCTTATGTCAATTTCACAGGTCAGTCTTATGCTGATTTCATTTTGCTTGTCGTGCCAGGGAGTTGATGAAATCTGCATCGTCGTCAAGAAGGAATTTCTCCTTGCATTGGCGAGGAAGTGATTCTTATCAAGGTTGGCCAGAGTCTTTGTCTAGTCTGATGATTCTTGTCCTGTCTTCGCAACTGAAATTGGCAGGCTGGGGGGGAAACGATTTGCCTCCTACTGGATTTTACATTTTATTAACATTGTTCTTATTACACATCGGATTATTATTTCATACACGAATTTTTACCCTAAATTTATCACAGTCCCCCACCTAATAATTCATCAAATTAAAAATTCGTCTCTTTTATTTGTTTCAACCTTAATTCCAGTTAAGATCACACTCTTCCCAATCCTCCTGAGAGGATTCATCACCTTGTTGGAGTTTCCGCCCCTCTTCGAATCTCCTTAGGGCTTCTGCGGCCCTCCCTTTACCCTTTTCTTCCTCAAGCTTCATTATTTTGGACACAGTTTTCCCTTGGGCTGCCTCTGGATCCATGGGAGGGGAGGCTATTTGCATCCCCTGGACGACTGAATGGATCAGTCGAATGCAACAAAGGATCAGACACGGGAGGAAAATGATGCCCGCGATGGAGCATGTTATAAAAAACACTACCTTCTTCTACCATTCCCCCTGTCCGAATAGCTGGTCCCACCATGAGGCCTGAAGGATTGAATTCCATTTCTGGACCGGCACATGGGCCACCTTTTTAATTTCCTGGGCTAGCCCTTTGATAGTTTCCCCGTAGTCATCGATCTCAATGCAGCATTCCGATTCATTGAATCTGCCGCAGACCCCTCCTTCCTCTGCCAACAGGTAGTGTAGGGCAAGCCGATTTTGGTACACAAAACCCCTCATCTGCGAATGCTGTTTTGCCAGGAGTTCCAAGGCATCTGAGGTGTGGTTTGAAACCACCTCTACCACTGCTTGCAGCCGAATCAACCTATTCAAGAGGTAAATGGGCGTTCGATATCCCTAACTACCATCGTTCGCCCAGGTGGCTGGCCCATAATACTCAATGATTCTTTCCGTGGGCCACTCCTCCTCTCCCCATCTTTGGTTGCCTCCGGCCTTATCTCCCTTCTTTGTCTGTTCAATGTTTCAAAGAGAGGTGCTCCTAGCAAATTGCTTTCGGCCCTGGGCAAGGTGAAGAAAAAGGGTCTTATCATGCCTAGGGTACAGGACCCCTTCCATTTCCGGGGAAGTGCGCTGTAAGCTTTCTTTCCGCAAATCCAATATATCCCGTCTGGAGCTTTCCAGCCTACATTGGTTCTGCCTGGCTCGTCCCAGTACTCTCTCAGTCCCACTAATGCCTGAAACGGATTAGCCCCAGGACTTTTATGCCAACAAAGTCCCATGGTCTCAAGCCATTCACAATCCGTCTCTCGAATTCTGCTCCAATATCCGGAGGGTGGTTCGGGTTGCCAGACCCTTGTCTTGTCATTCACCGTTAAGGTGTTTATGCAAGGAGTATAACCTACCAGATCAGTAAACTCCTTCCCTTCCCGGCTAATGCAGATAGTGCCGACTATCCTTTTTTCCAAAATCCATCCCTCCGGTCTTTTTACGATTTTTGATATTTTTGAACTCTCCCATTTTAGAAGTTGTTCCGGGGCTAATCCTTCTCCTTTCCAGGGCCACCTTTCGGCTGACTTTAATCCCCCACAGATCCAGCAATCCGTCAGTCCCAACTCAGTGGCTATCTCCTGCATTAGTTCTACAAAGAGGTTTTGGTTAGGAGCCGGAAATCCCCCGTCCCCATATTGTTTCTCCAATTGCTCATATTGTTCACTGAGCGATTTCAATCTTTCTTGCTCAAGCCTCCTCTTTCTGGCCTCAGCTTCCTGTCTCCTTAGTTCCAACGTTACCTGTTTCATTTTACTTTCAGGGTCCATCCCTTCCTCGTCCCTTGAAAAACAAAAGGCCTGGTCAAACTGTAAACACACACGATTATCACCCGGAGGCAATAAATCAAAAATGATGGGTTCAGTATCAAAGGAACCTATTTCCTCGTGTTTGAGATTCTTCCCTTCCCAATACAATTTTCCACCCATGTTACATATTTTCAGTTTCGTTTTGTCGTAACACAGGTGATTCACCTTGTAGTAGGCAAGGAAAGTAGATTGCCTTTTTCCTCCCACCCATACAGTTTTGTTACATTGCTGACATGTTTGTACTGGGTAAGGAATTTCGAGTTCGTGTCTCTGTCTAACGAGTGAGTGAGCAGGATCCCTGAACAGCCCGCCCTTAGGACTTGCCCCTGAGCGTTGGCACCGGATCCTTTCTTCCAATTCACAAAGGTGAAATCGAGTGCCATTAGCCCAACAATCACCCAACTGCCTTTCCAGAGGACAATCCATTATCTGCCCAGTTTCTGGAGCTGTTAAGCACCATTCACACTTCGCGGGAGGATTCTCCCCCAGGAGCGCCCCTGGAAGGGCCCCCTTGATCCAGCACACGGCTAAACTCAGGACTGTCAGGATTCCCCACCGAAATACCCCTCTGCCTTGCCCTTCGCCCGTATGTGAACATACGGCGGGGTAAACCATCTTCTCGGCAGCAAGGGTGTGCTTCAGGGGCCCGTGTGGTCCTGATGGCAAACCTTCTCTTGTAGGTTGCCCACCGGGATAATTTGATTGTATCCCCTCGGCAAGGTACTTTGATGGTCCTCCAGCACTCGACTGCTAAAGCCTCTGCTTTAGCGTCCAATTTTCCCCTTAATCCCTTTTTGTAAACTTTGTACCACTCAGGAGAGTCTAGTTCCAAAAGTCCAGCCTGAGTGGCAAGTATTAAGAAACGGCCTGTGTTCTCCTGCTTCTCGTCTAGACAGTTAGTACACAAACCCCTAGGTCGATTCCCTCCCCAACAATGGGTGACCCAAACCTGTTTACAGTATACACACTCAAAAATGAATGAAAGGAAAACATTCACAATCTGGGGTATTGCAACTTATCTGACTGGTTATTTAGGTTGACACCTGAGCTTGATTTTGAGTTCTCCGGGAGGAGTGGTGACCTTCCAGTCCGAGGCTTTTGGGTCCTCGATCTTTTTCACCCTTGACGAATGAGTCCAACCCTTTTCGGTGGTTCGAACTGCGGTGTCAGTGGTGAGCAGCACCAGGAACGGTCCTTCCCACTGCGGGGCGAGAGGGATTTCTTTCCAAGTTCTGATCAACACTTTGTCTCCCGGCTGAATCTGATGGATTGCAAATCCGAGAGGGGCACTTTGGGGAATGAGTCCACGCCTTCGAAGCTCCTGTAAATTTTTGTTTATAGTGATGAGATAAGGTTGCAATTGCACATCCTCAACTCGGGGATGTCCCACCAGCATTCCGTGTTTGTATGGCATCCCATACAACATTTCAAAGGGGGACAGCCCCGTATCGGAGTGTGGCATGGTTCTCACATTCAACAAAGAAAGGGGAAGGCATTTCACCCAACACATTTTCGTTTCCAGCATGAGTTTTGCCAGTTGTGATTTTAGAGTCTGATTCATTCTCTCTACTTGTCCTGAACTTTGAGGGTGCCAGGGGGTGTGATATTGCCATCTGATTCCCAAAGCCTCGGTTAATTGTTTTATGATTTTTGAGGTGAAATAAGTCCCCTGGTCTGAATCTATGCAATCCACGATTCCATACCTGGGGACTATTTCTTCCAGTAACACTTTGGAAACTGTTTGAGCCGTGGCTTTTGCCCTTGGGCATGCCTCTACCCAATGCGTCAATTTGTCCACTATGACCAATAAGTACCTATATCTTCCGACCTTTGGTAAATCAGTGAAATCCACCTGGATCCTTTCAAACGGCCGGTACGAAAGAGGATGACCTCCCCAAGCCGCTTGTCTGGATCTGGACCGGTTCACTTTCTGGCAAGTCACGCACCCCTGTACCTCTTGTTTTGCCAATTCAAAGATTCCCTTGCACCCAAAGAACTTCAGAAACTGGTCAGCCAATGCCCGTGTTCCCCAGTGAGTCTGTTCGTGCAGACGTCTCAGGATCCCTCTGGCCGCACTTTTCGGGACCAATTCCCTCCCGTCCGGCAATTTCCATTTCCCCCTCTCCAATGCCCCTCCCATCTCCTTGAATCCTTCAATGTCCTTTTCTGAGGGACATATTTGGATTTCGGAGTCCTCCTCCCCGACCACCTCGGGGACGCTCACCGTGAGCAACGCTGCCCTTTTTGCTTCCTGATCAGCCAGATTATTGCCACGCGTTTGAAATTGCAATCCGGTCTGATGCCCTTTCACATGCACCACCGCAATCTCTTTGGGTTCCCTGATTACCTCCAAGATTTGTCGAATCATTTCCCCGTGGACCGAACCTTTCCCCTTCGTGTTTATCAAACCTCTCTCTTCCCAAATCTTCCCGAAAGTGTGAACCACCCCAAACGCATACTGAGAATCAGTGAATATGGTCCCCCTTTTTCCCTTCAACCTTCTGAGAGCCCTCAGGAGAGCATAAAGCTCGCAAGCCTGGGCCGACCATTCGGGTCTCAGGGGGCCCGATTCCACCACTTTTCCCGTTCTGCCGTCCACCACTGCGTACCACGATTTTCTTTTCCCTTCCACTACTCTCGCCGACCCATCCACAAACCATTTTTCTCCCCCTTCCAATTCCTGGTCCTCCAAATCTGGTCTTACTTTTGTCTGGAGTTCCGCGATCTCAGCACAATCATGCAGCAGTTCCTCGGAGGGGTCTCCAAACATGAACTGTGCAGGGTTCTGTGCCGAGGTGGTTTTTAACTCCAATCCCGGGGAGCTGATCAGAATGGCTTCATATTTCAGAAGCCTGGAGTCGGTCAACCACTTTTCTGCCTTTTGTTGTAGAATGTTTCTCACATTGTGAGGGGTGTAAACTATCAGAGAGGCTCCGAAGGTGATTTTCCTCGCCTCTTCCACCAGGAGTGCCACCGTGACTATGGCCTGCAAGAATGTAGGCCATCCCCGACTCACAGGATCCAGGATTTTAGATAAAAATCCTATGGGTTTCCTTTTGCTGGCCCATTCCTGAGTCAGGACTCCCTGTGCAGTTTGCTCACTGACATCTACAAACAATTGGAACTCCTTATTCACATCTGGAAGGGTCAGTACTGGGGCCGTCATGAGGACCTCTTTCAATTTTTGGAAATCCAATTCATCCTGCTCAGTCCACTTCACCCTGTCGGTGTTCAACCTTTCATACAGAAATTTCACCTTTTCACTGAAACCTTCAATCCATTGTCTGCAGTATCCCAGGAGCCCTAACACTTGGCGTATTTGCCTTTTAGTTTTTGGAGCGGGCAATGCTATGATTCCCGCGACCCTCTCAGGGTCCAATTTCTTTTTCCCTTGGGACAGCCAATGACCCAAATATTTCACTTCGGGCTCCGTGAACTGCAGTTTGGATTTTGAAACTTTCAGACCCTTAGCTCCAATGAAATTCAGCAATTCCACAGTACATTCCCTCACACCTTCCTCAGAAGATCCAGCTATTAGCAGATCATCCACATACTGCAACAGTTTTGTCCCTGCCTTCGGGGTAAATTGAGTCAAGAGGTGCTCCAGAGCCTGCCCGAACAGATTAGGGGATTCCACAAATCCTTGGGGAAGCACTGTCCATCTCAACTGCTGTTTTCTGTTGGTATCGGGGTCCTCCCACTGAAAAGCAAAGTAATCTCTGCTTCTCTCATCCAAGGGGCAAGTCCAAAATGCATCCTTCAGGTCAATCCCACTATACCACACATCCTCGGGCGTGAGCCGATTCAATAAAGTATATGGATTGGCCACTACCGGAAATCTAGTCCTGGTTCGAGCGTTCACTGCCCTCAAATCCTGAACTAGCCGATAACTTCCATCTGCCTTTTTCACAGCCAGTATAGGGGTGTTATGGGGGGACATGCATGGCTCTATTGTTCCTCCCTTCAAAAGGTCATCGATTACCCGTTTCAATCCCTTTCTCCCTTCCAGGGGAATGGGATACTGTTTGACTCGTATAGGGTCCTCGGGATTCTCGATTATGATGTGAATGGGGTCTATTTCTAGCTTCCCCACCTCCCCTTTTGAGTGTCATACCTCCGGATTGATGTCTGCCTCGTCCTTCTCGGTGAGCCTAAACATTTTCACCACTAGATCGGAACTTTTTACAACTATGCTAATTCCAAGGGCGATAATCATATCTCTCCCTAGCAAGTTGTAATCAGCTTCCTCCACCAACAACAAATTCCCCAAGCAGACTTTATTTTCTGATTCAATTTCCACGCTTTCTATCACTGGTACTCTAAAAGGATCCCCTTTTGCACCCACCACCACAACTTTCTCCTCACTGACCGTGCACCCCTTTGGTAAATGCTGCAAAGTACTCCTTTCTGCCCCGGTATCCACCAGAAAAACGGTCTCTTGGCGCTGGGGACCTACTTTCAATTTTACCAGGGGCTCGTTAGATGTCCTGGTCCCCAAGGTGAAGAGCCCCTGACACCCCTAATCCTCCTGAAACATCTTTTCATCTTTCATCCTTTTCTTGCAATCTCTCCGAAGGTGTCCTGCTTTCTTGCAATAGTAGCACTCAGGCAGTTCCCTTCTCGTGTCTGGGGTCGCTTTGCGGGGGCCTTGGGGCTTTCGGGGTAAGGTTTTATACTTCCCCGAAGCCTGCTCCTGTCTCTGGACCTCCCTCACTGCTGCTACCAAGACCTTAGCTTGAACTTTCTGTTTTTCGTCCTCCCTCCTCATATACACTTTCTGGGCTTCCCTCAGCAATTCTTGCAAGCTTTTGTCTTGCCAGCCATCTATCTTCTCCAACTTTCTTCGAATGTCCTCCCAGGATTTCGCTACAAACTGTGTTTTGAGCAGCACTTCCCCCACAGGGGAATTAGGGTCCGTCCCAGAATATATCTGCAGACTTCGCCTCAATCGCTCAATCCATTCAGTGGGGGACTCCTCTTTCCCCTGACATTCATTGAAAGCTTTACTGATGTTCTGACCCCTTGGGACAGCTTCCCGAATGCCTTGGATTATGATATTTCTCAGGTCTATCATGCTCCTTCTTCCGTCCTCTGTCTGTGCATTCCAACTCGGGCTAGAGCTGGGCCACTTTTGATCCCCGGGTGTCCCTTGTGGGTTTCTCCTGTCCCAGTCTCTGATACCCGCCTGTTTTATCATCTCTCTTTCCTCGTTGTTGAACAGAGACCTCAGGATTGCCATCAGATCTTCATATGTATAAATGCTGCTCCTTAAGAACTCATCCAACCTATCTGCCACACCAAAAGGATCATCCAACAATCGCCCCATTTCCTTTTTGAATGCTCTCACATCTCCTGTGTTGAGAGGTACATTCACAAACCCAATGACCCCGGGGGCCGTTGGTACCTCCCTCAGTGGAAATAAATTGTGTCCCTCATTCTCATTCTCTCCCCATTCATCACCCATCATCCTTGCTTTCAAGCAGGTTCTGCTAGCAGGGGGAGAACTGGTAGCAGTGGGTTGTTTCCCTTTCCCGGACTGTGGGGGCGGAACTGCCGCCTGTGCGGCAGAGGGGAGTCTCTCCTCCGCTCGGACCAACCCTGGTTTCAGCGGAAAGAGTGAACGAGAGTGCTCCCATGCTTGCGCAGACGGGATCTCAGAGGGGGCTCCCGCGGCCATGGCATCTATCGACGGGGGCGCCGCCGACGGACCCAGGCCGGACAGAAGAGGCAAGAGAGGGGGTGGCAGGAAGGGAACTGCCAGTGGGGACAATGGATGGGAGGCATGGCTCCCCACTTGGGATGCCTGTGCCCCCAAAAGCTGGTTTTGAGGGTCCGAAGGAGCCGTGGGCACCACTTGCTCTGGAGAGGGTGGGGAATTCAGCCCATTGTAGGGAGGTGGGAGGTGATCCAGGGGTTCCCAGGGCTCGGTCCCAGTTCCGGGCCGCCCTTTCTGTTTCATCGGGAACAAACCCGCTCGGGTGTTTAGCCAAAGCCGGGCGTATTCCCTCTCCTCGGAGTCCGAGAGGCTCTTGTTTTCCACATAGCGATTCAACTCACTACATGTCCAACTTTCAAATGATCCCATTACTGGCCACGTAAGGTGGTTCCTCAATTCTTCACCACCCCACACATCCATGCAATAGTAAATCATTTTTTCCTTAGATTTCTCTTTTCTCTGTGGACAATCTCCCCAATGTTCCAACATCCACCGCAAGGGACTGTTTCAAGGGATTTTCATGGTTCCCTTTCCCTTACCGGAGGGGAGTTTTTCTGAGGTCTTTTTCTGGGGCTTACTCTTTCTCTGTCCCATGTTTCGCGAATTTCCTTACCAAATCTTCAAAATTCCCTGCAAGTAGACTTTTCTGCCTGTGCGTTGTGTCTTTGGTTCTTTCTCAGGGGATGGGGGCTTTTCCAATCACTCACCCCTCCAGTGAGCTGTGCCGGGGGTTCCTGATCGGTTCTCAATCCTTTTGGATTCTCTTTGGACCCTTACCTTGGTCCGCTGGCAAAAAGGGTTTACCAATTCCCGAGCTCAACAGGACGTACCCTTCCCCTTTTTGCCCACTCCGTGATCGGTCCCTGAGACTTCCCTAGTCCCAGTTTTGACGAGCGATATGAGAGAGTTTTCACACGAAATCGCTTCCTTCGCGGCCGACCGTTCCCCTCGCGGGAAGATGGAAATGCAACCTTGAAGTCCACACTCACTTCGTGATCAGATCACGTCTCACACACTCGCCCGATCACCCGCTCAACCAGCAGTACTTACAGCTCCTTTTCCTGCGTGGATGTCTTTGTGCACTTAGACGTTTTACGAGCAATTGTAAGCCGCGGCTTTTCCGAAGGCCCTTTGCCTTCCCGAGCTCTCTTTGCCCCCGGATCCGTCCTTTCCCCTGTCCTATTTTGTGGTTTTCTCGTTCCTAAATTTGGTTCAGAGGTTCGGATGGAGCCGAGGGGTCTCCTCACTCACCAGGCCACCGAAATCGGCAGGGGTACCCTCCTGGATCACAGGTCCCCGCAGCTTCCTCCGAATCCGAGTCACGGCACCAAATCTGTTATAAATGCAATGGCAAATATCGGATTAATAAAAGACAATTTATTAATAACAGAATATCGAACACCAGAAAGATGAGAAAACCACGAAAATAGGAGAATGTCAGCGCCGCGCTGGGTGGATAGGGGTCCGCACACCGATGTACAAGATGCCCAAATCCATGCCTGTGCAGCTTTCAGTCCACCATTTTATAGGATTTTTCTGCCCTTAGGCAGTCCAGGTGTCCAGGGTGGGCTGAATAGTCCGAATTTCTTTTCGATGGCCTTCCCGGATCTTGTTCCATTCCGGGAAGGTTCTTTTCTTATGTCAATTTCACAGGTCAGTCTTATGCTGATTTCATTTTGCTTGTCGTGCCAGGGAGTTGATGAAATCTGCATCGTCGTCAAGAAGGAATTTCTCCTTGCATTGGCGAGGAAGTGATTCTTATCAAGGTTGGCCAGAGTCTTTGTCTAGTCTGATGATTCTTGTCCTGTCTTCGCAACTGAAATTGGCAGGTTGGGGGGGAAACGATTTACCTCCTACTGGATTTTACATTTTATTAACATTGTTCTTATTACACATCGGATTATTATTTCATACACGAATTTTTACCCTAAATTTATCACACCATCAAGTGTGAGTCGCTCCTTTCTGCAAAGTAAGTACGCTTCTGCCTGGGGTCCGGACCTGCCTAAAACTTCACCATATCACAATGGAGCCCAGCTAGCCGGTGGCCAGCTCTGAGGACCATGATAGATACACCTCTGGGAAACATACAGCCTTAAAAGTTAGAAAGAAGCCTGGGATCACTCTCTCTGTCTTCCGCTTTCACAAGAGGTAAGGCTGGCCTGGCTCTCTCCTTTGGAGGGGGCCAGGGCAGCCCGGCCTGCCCGGATCTGGGCCTTCACATGAGGCCCGCCTGGCCTGGTGACTCCCAGGCCAGGGGAGGGGATGTTGTGCCCCCATGCCGGCCAGGATCGGGTTTTTTTTAGCAGCTGGAAACACCCTGCTGCTTCCCCTATGGGGGGGAAGCTGACCCAAGACCTGACCGTGGGCCTGAGCCCTTTCCCAAGCAGGGGGAGAGGAGCCTGCAGTCTGCGGCAGCTCCAAGCTGGGCCCACCCTGGAGGAGACAGAGGGGTGGGGGCAAGGAGCTTTTCATCAGCTGGGCTGCTCCGAAATCTGCCTGAGTGTCCTGGGTTGACAGTGCTCTCTATCCCATAATCCCATATCGTGGACTCCCTTGTTATGTCTAAGAGGTGTTCCGTCCCCTTTAGGGGGGGCGGGCACTGGCCTGCTGGCTTGCTCCGCTGCTTTGCTTTGGCTTTGGCTTTGGCTTTCTGCTTCTAGGCGCTTGCTGTCTCGCAATTTTTCTGCTAGTTTCTTGCCCTTTCGTTCTTTTGTTTTTTTTCTTCCTTTCTTTCTGCCGCCTCTGTGCTCTGTTTGTTTTTTTTTCCCTTTTCCTCTTCTCCCTTTCCCCCCCCCCCCCCCCCCCCCCTTTTAAGATTTAGGACCGGCACCCAGAGCTGATCTGGCTGGAGGAGTCCGTAGAGGATCGCCGGGGCTTGTAAAGGAAGCTGCGCGCCCTCCCCCTCACAGTAACCTGAGCTTTTTCTGTTCTTTTTTTTTCCCTTGTGTCGGGGGGTGTTTATTCATTTGTTAATAAACCGGTTTTTTCCACTTTGTGTTCAAGAGATTCTTTCCCAAACCCAGGGTTGGGGGGAGGGGTGGTAGAGGTTTTGTTATTAGGGGATTCCTTGAAGGTTTTCCCCTAATTCAACCCAAACCAGAACATATTTTGGTGCGTTGGCCCGGGAACCCGAGTCAAAGAAAGTGGAAAAAACCTTAATAATAATACTGGTGATTCTAATTGTTTGGTGGGTGTATCAGGATGCTTTTTTCTGGACTCGTAATGGCAGTCGGGGTGAAAGCCTGTCAATATTTCTGGTCCCTAGGGTTTTTTGAGGTTTTATTACCTCTGTGGTGTCTAGGGTTATTTCCTTACCCGGAGATAGCTTTAGCATTTCTTCTTATACGTAACTTATGTTGCCGTGGGGCACTAACCAGAATATTGACCGGGCTCGGACTGTTTGTGATTGTTTACAAGAAGGTTGTAAATATGTTTGATGATTCGTTGTTATGGTTGGGCACTCAGTTTGTTAGGGGAGAAGCAGGGGAAGAGGATTTTCAGCCTCTGTTTTCCCTCTTCTCCTTTGAATTGTTTATATCTTTATTAGGAAATGTTCAGTTTCCCCTGAGTGTCAAAGAGACCATCTTTCTGACATTTAATTTAATAAGCATTCTCTATATTGTCTGCAGTTTATATAAATTGAAAGCTGAGATTTCCAAAGGGGCTAATGAGACTTCTGAGTTACCAGCAAACCCAAGTAGGAGAAATCTTGAGTGGAGTGGGAAATGGGAAGATATGGGCCAAATTTTAAAGGAATTTTCCGACCCTATAGCCTGGGACTTTCCATCTGAACAAATTCAGAACCCAGCCGAGGTGGCTAAGTATTTGAAAGAGAGGTGCCAGGGTAATACCAAGGAGAAAAGGATTATTACAGTGAGCTGGGCCCTGGCATATGTTTATCGCACTCTCTTAGATACTGAAGGGCAGCAGACAGAAAACAGGGAACAGGGAGATAAGCTAGTTACTATCCCAATTACTCAGGCTGCAGCTAGTATCCCAGGCTCCAGGCCAGTAGTCGAATCAGACAGCAGGGCTCAACCGAGGGCTGTTGCTGCTAATAGAAGAGGCGGAAAGTGTACAACTAAGACAGATCGCAAGGTGGAGGATGATGATGATAATCCAGGAGAAGGACCTTCACCAAAATCAGAAACTACATCGAGGGGTGTAGATTCTGGAGCCAATATTGATTCATTTTCCCTAAAGGACCTTCGAGGCCTGAGAAAAGATTACAGACGACAACCTGATGAATCTATAATAAGTTGGTTAGTCCGCCTTTGGGATGCTGCAGGGGAGGCTACAGTTCTGGATGGCACTGAAGCGAGGCATTTGGGATCTCTGTCGCTAGACCCTGTTATTGATCAGGGCATGATGAGGGAGGCTAGCCCTCACAGCCTCTGGGAACGGATTCTGGACGGTGTAGCACAAAGATACCTGTGTGCAGATGACCTTTATTTGCAGCAGACACAGTGGAGGACCATAGAACAGGGGATCCAACGTCTGAGAGAGATGGCAGTAGCAGAGCTTATTTTTTCAGATGACGTAACAACTAGGAATCCAGACCTGGTAGCATGTACCCCTGTAATGTGGAGGAAACTTGTGCGACTTGGGCCATCTGAATACGCCTCTGCCCTAGCAATAATGAAGCGAGAGGAGACAGATGAGACTGTGCTCGATATGGCGAAAAAGCTTCGAGCATATGCTGATGCTGTACGTGGCCCAACTCATGCCAGAATTGCAGCTGTGGAAACACGACTGCAGAAATTAGAGGACAAAATAGAGGAGAATCATAGGAAACTCAGGGAAGAGATTAAGGAGGACTTCCTCCAAATCTCGGCTGTGCAAATTAGAGGCCCTGGTATCCAATGCAGGCGCTCCTTTGATGGGGAGAGAAGGTACACCCCACGAGCTGAGTTGTGGTTCTTCTTGCGTGAATCTGGAGAGAACATGAGGAGATGGGATGGAAAGCCCACTGCTGCTCTGGCACAACGGGTACGTAATTTGAAGGAAGGTAGGATTCAAAGAGGAAGTCTCAATAAACAGAGAGCAGCTCCAGTTATTCGCAGCCAGGATGTTAAGTATGATGTCGATGATGACATGTCCGATCCCCTTGAAGGAACCTCTAAGACATATACCCCAGGGAAGAAGGATAACCATGCTTAGAGGGGCCCTGCCTCTAGCCAGGTAGAGGTTAGGGAAAATCGTGTGTTTTGGACTGTGTGGGTTCGTTGGCCTGGCACATTGAAGCCACAAGACTATAAGGCTTTGGTTGACACTGGCTCGCAGTGTACCTTGATCCCCTCGAGATGTGTAGGGGCAGAATCGATTTCTATTGCTGGTGTGACTGGGGGATCACAGGACTATACATTGGTGGAGGCAGATGTGAGCCTGACTAAGAATGAGTGGAAGAAACACCCTATTGCGACCGGCCCAGAGGCCCCATGCATCTTGGGCATAGATTACCTCCGGAGTGGGTATTTTAAAGACCCGAAAGGGTTCAGGTGGGCCTTTGGAGTAGCGACTGTGATGGCAGAAAGTATTCGACAGTTGAACACCTTGCCTGGACTGTCCGAGAACCCGATCACCGTAGGACTTATGAAGGGAGAAGAACAAGTAGTACCAATTGCCACTTCAATAGTGCATTGGCGGCAATATAGAACCACTCGAGATGCTGTGATCCCCATCCATAAGATGATTCGAGAGCTGGAAAGCCAAGGGGTGGTCAGCAAAACCCACTCACCCTTTAATAGCCCCATCTGGCCGGTGCGGAAATCTGATGGAGAATGGAGATTGACTGTGGATTATCGTGCCTTGAATGAAGTGACCCCACCTCTGAGTGCAGCCGTACCAGACATGCTGGAACTGCAGTACGAGCTGGAGTCCAAGGCAGCGAAGTGGTACGCCACTATCGATATTGCAAACGCATTCTTCTCTATTCCTCTGGCAGCCGAATGCCGGCCTCAGTTCGCCTTCACATGGAGGGGAGTGCAGTACACCTGGAACAGACTGCCCCAGGGGTGGAAACACAGCCCCACCATCTGCCATGGGCTGATCCAGGCCACACTAGAAAAGGATAAGGCCCCAGAACATCTACAATATATTGATGATATCATTGTGTGGGGAGACACAGCAACAGAGGTGTTCGAAAAGGGAGAGAAAATCATCCAAATTCTCCTGGAAGCCGGCTTTGCTGTTAAGAAAAGTAAAGTTAAGGGACCTGCTTGAGAGATCCAGTTCCTAGGAGTGAAGTGGCAAGATGGACGGCGTCAGATTCCTACGGATGTTATTAACAAAATTACAGCTATGTCCCCTCCAACGGATAAGAAGGAAACACAAGCTTTCTTAGGTGCTATAGGTTTCTGGAGGATGCACATTCCGGAATACAGTCAGATTGTGAGGCCCCTTCATCTGGTTACCCGCAAGAAGAACGATTTCTATTGGGGTCCTGAGCAGCAGCAAGCTTTCACCCAGATCAAGCAGGAGATTGCTCATGCTGTAGCCCTCAGCCCAGTCAGAACGGGACCAGATGTGAAGAATGTGCTCTACTCTGCAGCTGGGAGTCATGGTCTGTCCTGGAGCCTTTGGCAAAAGGTACCTGGTGAGACCCGAGGCCGACCACTGGGATTTTGGAGTCGGAGCTACAGGGGGTCTGAAGATAACTACACCCCAACGGAAAAGGAAATCTTGGCCGCCTATGAGGGAATCCAAGCTGCTTCAGAGGTGATCGGTACGGAAGCACCACTGCTCCTGGCACCCCGACTACCAGTGCTAGGGTGGATGTTTAGAGGAAAGGTTCCCTCCACCCACCATGCCACCAGTGCTACCTGGAACAAGTGGATTGCCCTCATTACGCAACGCGCCCGAGTTGGGAAACTGAATCGCCCTGGAATTTTGGAAGTAATCACGAACTGGCCCGAAGGTGAAAGTTTCAGCGTCACAGATGAAGAACAAGAACCAGTGACTCGGGTTGAGGAAGCTCCGCCATACAACCAGCTGCCGGCAGAGGAAGCATGTTATGCTTTATTCACCGATGGTTCCTGCCGCGTCATAGGGATGAGTCGGAGGTGGAAAGCAGCTGTCTGGAGCCCCACACGACTGGTCGCAGAGGCCACTGAAGGAGAGGGTGGATCCAGTCAATTTGCTGAACTCAAAGCCATTCAACTGGCCCTAGATATTGCAGAAAGAGAGAAATGGCCAAGGCTCTATCTGTATACTGATTCTTGGATGGTAGCCAACGCTCTGTGGGGATGGCTGAAGAAATGGAAAGAGGCCAACTGGCAGCGTAGAGGAAAACCCATTTGGGCTGCTGAAGAGTGGAAAGATATTGCTGCCCGGTTAGAGAAACTACCGGTGAAGATTCGCCATGTAGATGCCCATGTCCCCAGAAGTAAAGCTAATGAGGAGCAGCAAAACAATCAGCGGGTAGATCAAGCTGCAAAAATAGGAGAGTTGAAGATAGACCTAGACTGGGAGCACAAGGGAGAGTTGTTCCTAGCACGATGGGCCCATGATGCCTCAGGTCACCAAGGTAGGGATGCCACCTATAAGTGGGCACGAGACCGAGGGGTGGATCTAACCATGGACAGCATTTCTCAGGTTATCCATGACTGTGAGACGTGCGCTGCCATTAAACAAGCCAAGCGGATGAAGCCCCTCTGGTATGGAGGGCGGTGGTCTAAGTACAAGTATGGGGAGGCCTGGCAGATTGATTATATCACACTGCCTCAAACCCGCCAAGGCAAGCGCCATGTGCTAACCATGGTAGAAGCCACCACGGGATGGTTGGAAACCTACCCTGTGTCTCATGCTACAGCCCGCAATACTATTCTGGGCCTTGAAAAGCAGGTCCTTTGGAGGCACGGTACTCCCGAGAGAATTGAGTCAGACAACGGGACTCATTTTAAAAATAATCTTATTAAAACCTGGGCGAGGGAACATGGCATTGAATGGGTGTACCATATCCCCTACCATGCACCAGCTGCAGGTAAAGTGGAAAGGTACAATGGGTTGTTAAAAACCACCCTGAAAGCATTGGGTGGGGGGTCCTTAAAAAACTGGGAACAGCATTTAGCGAAGGCCACCTGGCTAGTTAACACCCGAGGTTCTACCAACCGAGCGGGTCCTGCTCAGTCCCAGCTCCTTGATATAGTAGATGGAGACAAAGCTCCAGTGGCCTATGTTAGAGGTTTGTTGGGAAAGACAGTATGGATCAACCCTGCCTCGAGTACAGACAAACCCATCCGTGGAATTGTCTCTGCTCAAGGACCAGGTTATACGTGGTGGATAATGCAGAAAGATGGAACAACACGATGTGTACCTCAGGGAGATCTGAATGTGGGGTGAAACAGAAGGAAACGTGTAAGTGTCAAAGGTTTGAGCAAGTAAGATGAATGGAAATGTGTGTCAAGGGTCTGAGTAAGTGAGATGGAAGTTTTTTTATTGTGTGTCCACGATATGGGATAAGGGGTGGAATGTCCTGGGTTGACAGTGCTCTCTATCCCATAATCCCATATCGTGGACTCCCTTGTTATGTCTAAGAGGTGTTCCGTCCCCTTTAGGGGGGGCGGGCACTGGCCTGCTGGCTTGCTCCGCTGCTTTGCTTTGGCTTTGGCTTTGGCTTTCTGCTTCTAGGCGCTTGCTGTCTCGCAATTTTTCTGCTAGTTTCTTGCCCTTTCGTTCTTTTGTTTTTTTTCTTCCTTTCTTTCTGCCGCCTCTGTGCTCTGTTTGTTTTTTTTTCCCTTTTCCTCTTCTCCCTTTCCCCCCCCCCCCCCCCCCCCCTTTTAAGATTTAGGACCGGCACCCAGAGCTGATCTGGCTGGAGGAGTCCGTAGAGGATCGCCGGGGCTTGTAAAGGAAGCTGCGCGCCCTCCCCCTCACAGTAACCTGAGCTTTTTCTGTTCTTTTTTTTTCCCTTGTGTCGGGGGGTGTTTATTCATTTGTTAATAAACCGGTTTTTTCCACTTTGTGTTCAAGAGATTCTTTCCCAAACCCAGGGTTGGGGGGAGGGGTGGTAGAGGTTTTGTTATTAGGGGATTCCTTGAAGGTTTTCCCCTAATTCAACCCAAACCAGAACACTGAGTTTTCCCCATTCCCACGGCTTTTGAAAATCCTGGCTGCTGCCCGGCAGACTTCACGTGACCATCACAGGCCTGGACAAGTTTCAACTCTTTCCTGCCAACATGAAGCTTTTAAGACTTAACTCTTCCCAGAGAGAGAGAGAAGAGAGACAGAGTAAACATAGAGAGGACCCAGTATACCAGTCAGATGGAGAGAGTGAGTGAAAGATTAATTAGAGGAAGGATGAAGGAGTTGCCTGCTGGCTGGACTTTCTTGTTTGAGCTATGGAACTGAACTCTGTTGGTAGATTGTCCTTTAAATCATGGGAAAAAAAATATGCATTTGGGGAGACGATTTGTGGATTTTTGAGCAAAGGTGTTTGTGATGGACTGTATGAGAGGCTCCCCCACCAGCGAAAGGAGTGAGAAGACATCTCTGTTCCTTGAGATGAGAAATCCTTTGCTTTGAAGTTGCTTATCTTTAAAAGGTGACACCCCAGATGCCTGAGTTCCACGACCCATAAGCAGCTTGGGAAACTGCTAATGGGAGGAGACCACATGGAAGAAAGTTTTCCCCAGGCGGCTGTTTCTGTGAGAGTTCTGACCCACAAAAGAACTTTTCTAGGTTGTCAGTGGGAGAATTCCATGGTAAACAAGAGACTCCTCTCCTGAAGAATTGATGAAAGACTATATTTAAATCGTCAAACTGACTGAATGTCACAGATTTTGTCTCTATGTTGTTTGTAAGAAAGTGAACATTATGGGGGGAGGAGGAGGGTTTTGAAAGTTTCTTTTTTTTTTCCTTATTTTCCTTACTGTGTGATAAACTATCTGTTTACTTTTAAGTTGAGCCTGTTTTGCCTTTTTCTCCCAAAATTCTATTTCGAGTTGGTAAATAAAATTCGACGAACATGAAACCACCACATTAAATGGTGCATTGGCCAGGAAATCAAATCTAAACCACAACCAAAGTTTACCTAGAACCTTCCATACCTTGCTGACAAAGATTAGCTCAGTGCCAGCACAGGGGCATGGATGGGCTCTGAGAGTGCAACTCAAAACCCCTTGGTGATCTTATTGGCTGCAAGCCAGGTTATCCCTCCTAAAACATTCAGTGTTTAAGAAAGAGCACAAAAGGAAATAAAGGCTTTTTGGAGGTGTCTTAGCAAGGTGCAAGAGGTTTTCTCAGGCACCTGTGCATGGCTTTTCATTTGTTTTCTGTAACATTTGTTATTTTGGTATTTTTACTTATTAAACCTTCTGATTTACAAAACACCTCCGAGGAACAGTCTTGCTCAAATTAATTATAGCTACTTTTCTACCAGGCTGGCCCTCAGAAGTGTGGGTCAAACCCATACGTGGCCCCCTCAGGGTAGCTGCTGCTTTCTTGGAGGGAGTTATAAGGGCTGAGTCATGGAGAAGATAAAAAACACTGCTCCACCCATTTTAACAGCTCATGTAGATGGCAGTAGAATACATAGTTTTAGTAACACCTTACACTGTAAACCAGGACAAAAGGGAAGGGCTTGAATGTAACTGCTGCTGCTTCTGCAAAACAGGGGTCCATCCTTGGTGGGTTAAGGAGATAGGAAGGAAGATGCTTAAGTGTAACTGCTGTGTTTAACTGTAACTTGTGTAAACAAGGGTCCAGCCCTGGTAAGTCAAGAAGGGGCAGTAGCACAAAAGAATAGAAAAATAAATTATGTTCTAATAGAATGACAGAATCAGAGAATCACTAGGTTGGAAGAGACCTTTAAGATAATCGAGTCCAACCCATGCCTTAACACTTCAACTAGACTATGGCACCGAGTGCCACATCCAATCTTTTTTTAAACACATCCAGAGATGGTGACTCCACCACCTCCTTGGACAGACAATTCCAGTACTTTATCACTCTTTCTGTAAAAAACTTTTTTCCTAATATCCAACCTATATTTCCTTTGTTGCAGCTTAAGACTGTGTCCTCTTGTTCTGTCAGTTGCTGCCTGGTGAAAGACACCAACCCCCACCTGACTACAACCACCTTTCAGGAAGCTGTAGAGAGTGATAAGATCAGCTCTGAGTATCCTTTTCTCCAGGCTAAACAACCCCAACTCCCTCAGCCGTTCCTCATAGGGCTTGTGTTCCAAGCCCCTCACCAGCCTTGTTGCCCTCCTCTGAACATCCTCAAGCATCTCAATGTCCTTCCTAAACTGAGGGGCCCAGAACTGGACACAGTGCTCAAGGTGCAGACTCACCAGTGCCAAGTACAGGGGAAGAATGACCTCCCTGATCTTGTTGGCCACACCATTCTTAATACAGGTCAGGATGCCATTGGCCTTCTTGGCCACCAGGGCACACTGCTAGCTCATGTTCAGTAAGCTGTCGACCAGTACCCCCTGGTCCCTTTCCGCTTGGGCACTGTCCAGCCACACCGCCCCCAGCCTAAAATGCTGCAGGGCAGGGGGTATTGTGGCCAAAATGTAGGACTCAGCATTTGGACATCTTAAACTTCATCTCATTGGACTCTGCCCATCCATCCAACTGTTCCAGGTCTCTCTGCAGAGTCCTCCTACCTTCCAACAGATCGACATGCTCCCAGCTTAGTGTCATCTGCAAATTTACTAGTGAAAGACTCAATACCCTCATCCATGTCTTCAATAAAAATACTGAACAGAACTGGCCCCAGCACAGGTCCCTGAGGGACACCACTAGTGACTGGCCACCAGCTGGATTCAGCACCATTCACCACCACTCTCTGGGCCCAGCCATCCAGCCAGTTCTTAACCCAGCAAAGAGTGTTTCTGTCTAAGCCATGGGCTGCCAGCTTTTCCAGGAGTATGCTGTGGGAGACTGTCAAAGGCCTTGCTGAAGTCCAAATAGACATCCACAGCCTTTCCTGCATCCACCAGGCAGGTCACCTGGTCATAAAAGGAGACCAGGTTGGTCAAACACAACCTACCCCTCTTAAACCCATGCTGGCTGGGTCTGATACCCTGGCCATCCTGTAAGTGCTGTGTGATGACACTCAACATAAACAGTTAGATTACATTACCGGGTACTGATGTCAGGCTAACTGGCCTATAATTACTGGGATCCTCCTTCCCATCTTTTTTGTGAATGGGAATCACATTGATCAGCTTCCAGTCATCTGGAATCTCACCAGTGAGCCAGGACTGTTGGTAAATGATGGAGAGCAGCTTTGCAAGCTCATCTGCCAGCTCCCTCATCACCCTGGGATGGATCCCATCTGGTCCCATAGATTTATGAACATCCAAGAAGCTCAGCAGTTTTCTGACTGCCTCCTCCTCAGTAACAGGAGCCCTCTGATACCATCTGTCAACCCAGGACAGTTGTCCTGAGGACAAGCCATCTTCCCACTAAAGACTGACGCAAAGAAGGCATTAAACACTTCTGCCTTCTCATCTGCAGTTACGAAGTTCCCTCTCACATCCAATAGAGAACAAAGGTTGGTCTTACCCTTCCTTTTACCATTAAGATATTTGTAAAAATACTTTTTATTATCCTTTACAAACATTGCTTGTGGGAACTGACAGTGGTCAGAACATGGATTCTTAGGCTCCAGGCAGTGGCTTGAAGCCTGTGGGAAAGCCAACTACAGAAGTCTCTCAGTCGGGCCTGGGAAATCAGAAGGAAGAACCCAAAACAATCCTTGTAGATACCGTCCTCCTGACACCTGGTGTTTTTCCAACTTGTTTACTGGTAGAGATGTTTACAAAAAGATGGGGCCCTAAAGGACCAATCCTATTCATTGTACCGAAACACTGTATAAAAAGAATCTGTCTTTCAATAAACTTTGCTATAATGCCCTTTGAAGAAATTGGACTTCCACATATTGTTACTTGGCCATCCTGAATCATATCGATACTTGGTGACCCTGACGTTTGTTCACTGTAGTCAAGAGCTGAAGAACAGGAGTCTACCCCCTCCTCCCCTTGAGAGGTAAGGGGCATAGTCCCCGGGACTTCCTGGAGAAGGCTGGATCTTTTTGATCACGGGGAAGAAGGACACGGCCTGTCAGCGGGTCTAGGACAGTACCTGACGAAGCTAGAGTCTCGATCCTGGGACAGACCACTGTGTTAGTGCTAGAAGCGGTTCCGCGGGCCGTCGGGAAGGATTCCTGAACTGAGGAACCTACCCTCTAGAGAGGACAGATTATGCCTTTTGTAAAGGCTCCGACCGACAGCTGGAATTCTCCACTGCCACAGCTTCCTTTGCCTCCCCCAGCTCCTCCATTTCCATCTGCCGGCCAGTGCAAGTGCCTGCACTGCTGCCCTCCCTGCCAGTGAGGACAGTGCTCATCTCGCCAGCAGCATCCGCCATTGATGCCTACCCTCGCCCCGGAGCCTCCAGCCCATCCAGACCTCTGAAGACATGGGACCCTGAATAGCTCTGGTGTGCTTCAGTTTCCCCTCGGGAGAACAAGCAGGCAGTGCAGGCCAGCCCATTCTTGCTTGATGAAGCTTTGCACAGAACACTGTTGCCTGAAGTTGAGAGGAAGTTGGACAGTGTATCTTGTAACAGAGGTTTCTCCCTGTGATCCTGCTCCACCCTCCCTTCAGTGCCCCCATGTGTTACAGATTTCCTCAGGAAAGGAGGGCATGATGTATATTTAGACCTCCTTGAACTACCCTAACTGAGGCCTAACCTGAGGCCTTGAAGCCTGTGACGCAGGAGAAAATTCTCAGTAAGCTGTGGTGCAGCTAGAATTAGATATTAAGGTGTTTGAGAAAGATAATAGGGTGTTGAAGGTCATTGAATAGAGTTGTTAGTAAGCACGTGTTAGCCACCTTAAGAGTAAACCAAATAATGTGTGTTTGCATTCTTTCCTCTGCTGTGTGCCAATGAAAAAGTTGTTACATGTATAAACTATGTAGAATGGTATATAAACTGCCGTGCTGCACGTAATAAACGGACTACGTAGAATTAACCATAGTGGTTGGATCGGCATCTGTCTCAGTCCAACTCTCTCTTATTATCGGTATCCCTGGCTTCATAATGGCGCCCGAGGACAGGGACCGCTTCCCTTAAATGCATTTGTTTGCATAAATGCAGAAATCTTCTAGACGTGTGTTGTGAGAACTCTGTTTTAATTGTGGTGAGATTTCTCGGGTGGATTCTGCCTTGCATGCAGGAAGCACCTGCAAGACTTCTAGCTTAGATGCAGTAAGAACTCATTAAGCCTCCTTGCTTGGACCTGAATCGGAACCGGCTTGGAAGCGGAGCGAGCCGAGACCAAACAGACTGAGCAGAAGGAGCAAAGAGTTGGAGCCACGAGGCTGGCCATTCGAAAAGCGTCAGCGCCATCCCGTGGCAGGAAGGTAAGCTGCAGTGGGGAAACAGCTCAAAGACAAAATGGATACTAACCTTGGCACGGCAGTGCGGCTGCTTTGTAATATCCTCTCTAAGAGAGGTGAAAAACTGAAGGAGAGTGAGTTAGAGCAGTTAGCCCTGTGGGCTCGGAAAAACGCGAAGTTAAATAAGCCGTCCTTGCTGTTCAGTGCCGCGGAATGGAAGGAGGTTGGAGATTTGCTTTGGGAAGCGACCATTGCTGGAGGGAAAGACGGAAAAATCGCCTGCGACCTTGGTGTTGTGTGGCAAAAAGTGCTTCATACCTTGCGAGTTGTCACAGCTGAGAAAAAAGCGGCTGCGGCAGCGATCGAGGCTTTAGAAGGGCCAGAGCAGGCAAATCCAGGAAATCCATCCGTTCCATCCCAAAAACCCGCCAGAGTTGCAAAACTTTTTGGCATTTGTAATTGTCCGATTCGCGGCTTGAGCGCACCCGTCAGCCCCACCCCGCAAGATGTTTTAGCTCAGGTGACTCAGACGGAGGACTTGTCTCCTCAGCCGCAGGACTTGTCTCCTCAGCCGCTGAGACGAACTGAGAATGAACCAGAAATAGCTCGGCTGCCCAACTCTGTGGGTGTGGAGACAGGCGGGGACTCAGGCGGGGCTGAGCACTGAGATGGGCAGTCCCAAGTGACGCGGCATGAAGGCGGAACGCAAGGCGGAGTGCGAGGCGGAGACCAGGGTGACGTGGCGGCGCAGGCAGAAAAAAAACCAGCGTCAGCATGCGCAGGTGCACACCGACCCGGAACAGAGACAAGACGTCACTCACCGGCGCGCGGCGGCGTGCAGCAATGCCGAACCCTCGCCCTCCCCCCCCGGGGGGGAGACGCAGGCTCCACAGCGCCTGGCAACCATGGCATCCATGGCAACAACAACAGCAGCGGCTGCACCTGCAGACACCAGCTGCCCCGATGTAACAAAATATTTTCTTCCTTCTGATTCTGATTCAGACTCAGAAGCTGCAGACAGTCAGGTTACTGCTTTTGCAGCTTGTGACAAACGGCGTGTCACTTTCACCCAACCCGAACAGCATTTGTCTGAATTGCATCAAACCATTTCTAGATGTGCTCAACTGTCACATCATCATGACAAACAGGAGCAACAGACAGCTGCAGACTCTCAAATTAAACCCCAGAAAGACCTTCCATCTCCACCAGCACCTGCTTCTTCAGTGTCAATGCCAGCTTTGACAACAAATCCCATTGATGAATGCCGAGCTGCTCTTGCCAAAGCACTCTGTGTCTGTCTCAGTCCAACTCTCTCTTATTATTGGTATCCCTGGCTTCACCCATGGGTCATAGCTGTTCCATTTACCCTCTGGGGGGGGGGGGGGGGGATGTCCTAACAGCCTGGGGAGGAGTGGAGGTGCCGCCAGCCCAACAGGGCTGTGGAAACCCGGGGTCCAACTTATAAGTGTTTTATGCCTTTAATTTTCCCTATATTTTCTTTAATGTTGGTTGTGTGTGAGTTTAGGGCTTGTTTGTTATTGTTATAAACATATATTATAAAGTTGGCTTTTCACAAGATATGTGCTATATGATTAATAACCTTGTGGTAAAGATATAAGTTTTTTATTTCTGCGATTAGTAAAGAAAATTAGGCATAGTAGTAGTAGTTGATACAGTATGCTTAAACTGTCTGGCCGGGATAACATCCAGTGAACATGTAAAGAAGACTCTGCTACTGATATACCAACTATCAGCATCTCCCATCTGAAGAAAGTATGGACCAAGGCCCAAGCTGGAGGTGATAATGAAGACACAGCCAAGAAACACACATGCTCTAAAAAGGCGGACCCAGGGAGGCACCCTGCAAAACAGATCCTGGAATATGGAAACTAGTTTATGGAAAAATATGAATATTCAACAGATTGATGTAGAGAGCCTGACTGAAGAATGGCTACGTGCCAAAGGACACCATACTATGCAGCTAGTAAAAGTTTAAAAGGTCAAAGTGTCCTTGAGGCAGATCTGGTTTAGTTAACAAAATGCAGAACTTCCTAAGGAATGAAGGAGTAAGCCATAAAGATAAGGATAACACTAACATTGGGATTAGTACTTAGCAACGTGTGCGTCATTGGCTAAGAGCCAATAAGGAGCTATACTTTTGCAATATGTATGAGCTAGTTATGAAGTGTATAAAAATGTAAGACAAATGAAATAAAGCGAGACTGGCTGACCATGATAGCATGAGGCTTTTCTTCCACAGCTCAAAAATCCCTTATAGATTGATACAATAGAAAGGGTATTTAAAGAATGTCTCTGATATAGCAGGGTGTGGACTTGGCTGAATGCCAAGTCACCTGGCCGTACTTTGCTTTTTTCTATCTCCTAATTTGTCTTATTTTCTATTAAACCTATTTCTTAAAATTTACATAGAAAGTGAACCTTGTTTTTCACATTATGTTTCTTTTTGTTTCTTCCCTCCGCGGGACTCTGGAGGCAGGGATAGACAGAAATGCAGCCTTGAGAGAGGCAGCCCACCCCCCTCTCCCCGCTCAGCCGCGGTGTTCAAACAGAGCAGCGGTGGGCAGAACATGCAAACCCCGGGGGGCGGGAGGAGACGGTGATGCTGCACCCGCGAGCAAGCTGGGTCGGTGTCTGTTCCACTGCTGCCGCTGGCCGTGACCGCTGCACCACAGGCTTTGTAGTTTTCCCTGTGGCGGCTGCGGCAGCGGCGGAAGGCCCGGGTTTTTCTCTCTCTGTGCTCGGTCCCCCTCCTCCACCATGGCGCCACCAAGCGCTGCAGGCAGAAATGCCGCCGCTGCCATGGCGGCGAACTGTATCGGGCTGTGGGTGGTGGCTGCCTGAGCCTTCTCTGCATTCTCTCTCCCTCCCCCCCCCCCCCCACCCCCCGCCCCCCAGCAGCTGTACGGGTGCTGCGGGTGGGGGCGCGGTCCGCTGTATCCCTCTGCCGCCCCACGCACTGCTGCCCAACGTGGGCGGAGGTTCCCTGCCGCTGCGGTGTTCGGAGAGGGGCGGGACGGCCAAGCCGGGCATGGAGGGCGGGGACCTAGCACCGCTGCTCCTAGGAGAGAGGCGGCAGGTGAGCAGCTGCAGGAGGGACGGAGGGGAATGACACCTTAGACATTTCTGTTTATATCTTATTAAAAATGTTTCTTTAGAGAGGGAATCCGGCTCAAGCCTCCCTGGTCCCTCACTGCCTCCTACCCTCCTGGAAGCCGCAAGGGGCAGGTGCCGCCAAGCTCTGCTTGAGAGACAGAGGCTGTGGGCAGGCATCTGCGGGGGGAAGGGTAGAGGGAATGTCTCGGGTTTCTCAGTCCAAGCCCCTCCCCTTCCCCAGCGCGGAGCTGTGGGCAATGTGGGTGGGGCCCGGGGCCCTTCTGCTGCAGTGCCAGCAGAAAGCAGAAGAGTTTTAAATGCTTGTTTGTAAATACAGGAATGTGAAGCTGTCCTGGATTGCAGTGTAGGATGTACACAAAGTATTTATTCTATCACCATCTTCATGAACTGTTGAAACCAGGTGGGCTACTGTTTTCCCAAGCCCCCTGCCTCTTCTGCTAATGGCCTTTGGGGTGTCTTCTGCTAATGGCCCATTAACGCCTGGCCTATGAGTCACAGGTAACTCCCTCCAGGGGTTATCTCTGTTTAATGGGCCATCAAGGACCCACTTCATGACTCATCATCCTATTGTGAGATGCTCTGCCCAGGGGGAGGAGCCAAGCATTCTCATCTGGATATAAGCTGGTATGTGGGACAGTGCATTTGGCACTTATCTACTGGATTCCCAGAAGAGCAGGGCTACCAGACCTTTCTACAGGATCACTGCTTCAGGAAGAGCACCTCACCTGGACTGCTTCCACCATCCTTCTCAGGTTGTATTCTGACCTTGTCAGTGATCCTTTGTGTTATTGCATTTATTTTATTTTACTTTTACCTTTTTACCTTTCTTCTTATTAAATTATATCTCTGACTTGGAGCCTCTCATTCATTTTGCTTTCAAACCACAACAGAAGCTTGTACCTTTTGCAGATAATAACATTAGAATTAGTGATAATTCTATATTATAGTTGCTATTGGTTGTAAGTTTTTTCACTGCTTTCCTGAGTTTCATTTTAAGGTCAGAAGCATGTCTGTCCAGACAAGTATTATCCCAGCTTTCTAAGATACTTGCTACTGATATATTGATTACATAATATGAATTTATAGGTTACAAAAAGTGTTGTTGATAAGTTATAGCTAGCTGTGGTTTTTAGTTCCTCATGTGTACTCATCTGTAAGACACGCGTCATTCAAGGATCTTTCCATTGTTTTCTACCTGTCAGTGCTGGTTTTGCACTGGCCTGTCAGTTTGATTTACTCTGTCTCATGGTCTTAAGTATTTTTCAAACTTCCAAGGAATGTTGTCTGAAATTTGAAGATTCCTTCTGCTCTGAAGGATTGGGATGCAGTTCCAGTTCTGGTCATAGAACCATTTCAATACTGCGCTGAATCTAAAGCATTTTCACTCTGACAGAATTTCAGAGGGAACCAGCTATTAGAGGGTTCAATTAATATTACGTCAAGATTCTTAGGAACCATTTCTCTCACAGGTTGAGCCTGGGCTCTGGCCAAGCCTTAAGCTCTTCCTGGATGGGAAAATTTGGTGATACCCAGACGTTTCTGCAGCCAAATTACGTACGAGTTATTTGACTCAACAATTTGACCTATAAGTGTGGCAGCTGAATCTGTTTTTCTAGAATGGGCTTGGAGTTCATGATCCGGACATGATCTCCCAAATTCATCATTCATTTAAACTGTTCAGCTGTTTGCAGTTTCTGGGCTGATGGAATTTATGTACAACATAAATTTGAATACTGTAACACTTAGAATTTTTGGAAATTAATTATCAAATCAGAAATTTTGATTTACTAACAACAGTAAAGCCTAATTAATTTATTAACTTAAGGAGAAGATATGCCTGTGTTTTATCATCAGCAGGTTCAAGCAGTCACATCAGACACCCATCACCTTCTAAGAGTGAAAAGGGACACATTGCATAGCCTTTGTGGCCAGAACAACAACAGAAGAGTGACTGCAAAAGAGAATTGTGTCTGGAAATTATACAGACACTGACGATGAAAGCCCTGTGTCAGCATCATGTTACTGTGCTTCTACTAATCTTCTTCAAGTTATTCCTTATTTTAGGATTGAAGAAGACATCCAGTGATGCCAAAGATCATCATCCTGGTGCTGATGGACCTTTCCCTGAGTTTCGTTTATTTGGACTTTAAAGCAAAATTATTTATCTTAATTTTCCTAAAAGGATGTAGTTGTACCCCATGTGATATCTCAAGTGCCTTTGGTGTGCTTTGCAGTTACTGAATGCTATGGTTTTACTTTGTGGTAATTTGGATCATGTAGATCCTTGAGAATCAGGTCCATCAAACAAATCTCTCCATTAATATTGCTATTTTTATCACTAATTCAGGTTTACATCCTACAGGTATCATTGGCCAATTGGGTGAACAATGGTCCGATCCTGCACATCCTCCAATGGGTCTCTCTGCCTCATCAAAATTTATACAAGCTACAAAGCCCATACGACTCACTCTGGTATTTTCACCACACTTCCTGCAACAGGAAGAAAGAGTAACTGCAAATACACAGATTTCCAAAAGCTCTGAGAGTGCTTTGGAGATTCAAAGTAGAAATACAAGACTTGATCTGTGCAGTCTTACACCCTTTATTAGAGTAGACTTTCTGCTCCTTTGGGAAGTAGGTAATCTTGTCAGCTGCTATCATGGCCATGGGCTGTCATTTCGGCCCTGACACACACCTTCACATGCTTTCACATCAAACAAACAAACAAACAAACAAAATAAACCAGCACACATGTTGTTTGAATTAATTGCTCATTTGATATTCAAATGCCGTTAACGGTGTTTACAATTAATGGCAGCAGATCTTATAAAAATTGTTCTTCCAATATAGCAGTCCCTCCGATTACGTTTCTGTCCATGCTTATAGGTCAGAGGCGGTAACAATTTTGGGCACAGATAGATATGGAATACAATAATATTTTGGGTTACCCAGGAGACCTGCATAAGGAAAGGAGTTGGACTTGATGATCCTGATGGATTCATTCCAACTCAGGACATTCTATAATTCTATGATAGGATCCTCCACGAGTGCCAGGGAAAGACACTGATTCAGATGGCAGTGTAAGCACAAATTTGCTGTGCTGCTAATCTCATCCTAGTGCTAGGATTTGGAGTGTGGGCCTCCTACTTCTGTAATGGTTGTGCTACATATGCACAGCATTCAGACTGCCTGGCAAAGCCAATAGGCAGATGTCTGAAGGGGTAAAGGGTTGAGAGGTATTTTTGAGACTGTAATTGTATGTTGAAGGGAAAGAAAAGAAAAGAAAAGAAAAGAAAAGAAAAGAAAAGAAAAGAAAAGAAAAGAGAAAAGAAAAGAAAAGAAAAGAAAGAAAGAAAGAAAGAAAGAAAGAAAGAAAGAAAGAAAGAAAGAAAGAAAGAAAGAGAGAGAGAGAAAGAAAGGTCTGTGCACCTTAAAGTGTCTGTGCACCTTAGCAAGTGTGTAAATGATACTAAGTTGAGTGGGAGTGTTGACCTGCTGGAGGGTAGGAAAGCTTTGCAGAAGGATCTGGACAGACTGGATTGATGGACCAAGGTTAGCACTATGAGGTTCAGTAAGGCTGCCCAGCAGAAAAGGACCTGGGAATGTTGGTCAACAGCCAGCTGAGTATGAGCTGGCAGTGCTCAGATGACCAAAAAGACCAATGGCATCATGGCTTGTATCAGAAATAGTGTAGCCAGCAGGACTAGGGAAGTTATTGTCCCTTTGTACTTAGCACAGATGAGACCTCACCTTGAATCCTGTGTTGTTTTGGGCCCCTCACAACAAGGACACCAAGGCACTGAAGTGTGTCCAAAGAAGAGCAAAAAAGCTGGTGAAAGGTCTGGAGTAGAAGTCTTATGAGGAGCAGCTGAAGGAGCTGGGGTTGTTTAGTCTGGAAAAAAGGAGGCTCAGGGGAGACCTTATCACTCTCTACAACCACCCAAAAGGAGGTTTTAGCAAGATGAGTGTTGGTCTCTTCTCCCAGTGAAAGGACAAGTTGAGCCAGGGGAAGTTTAGTTTGGATAATAAGAAAAATTTCTTCACTGAAAGAGTGGTCAGGCATTGGAACAAACTGCCTAGGGAAGTGATGGAATTACCATCCCTGAGGGTATTTAAAAAGACATGGAGCTATGGTGCTTTAATGGTGAATATAGCAGATTTAGGCTAACAGTTGATGTTCTTAAGGGTCTTTTTCAACCTAAATGATTCTATTATTCTATTAATATCTTGAAAAACTATTACCATGATAAAACAGCAAACGGAATTCCATGTTGATGAATGCCCCAACTTTCTGCATGTAATGGTGATTTGTGAACAGTATCTCACTTCCCACAAGAAGTCTTTGGAGTCACTGTGGATAGTTATCTGAGAACATCAGCTCAATGTTCAGCTGTAGCCAAAAAGGTAGATGTCATATTGGAAATAAAAAATAAACCAAAAAATGTTGATATGTATTCTTGTATATTTAGGTATAGAATCATGCTATGCATGCGTGACAATCCACTCCATGACTAAAGTCAACTTCTCTGGGCCTCTACAGCAAAGGCCTGGATGTGATACAGTAAAGGGCAATGAGGATGATTAAGGGACTAGAATAGCTTCTGTAAGGAGAGATTTAACAAGGAGTTCCCCTAGGAAAAGTAGGTAGTAGTGTTATAAATGTGTATTATAAAATTGGCTTTTTGCAAGATGTGTGCTATATGATTAATAACTTTAAGGATATAGGATATAAGTTTTTTATTTCTGCTATTAGTAAAAGAAGATTAAGCAGAGTGGTAGTAACTGATGTAGTATGCTTAAACTGTCTATTTGGTCGGGATAACATCCAGTGAACATGTAAAGAGGACCCTGCTATTGATACACCAACTATCAGCATCTACCACCTGAAGAAAGCACAGACCAAGGCCCAAGCTGGAGGTGATAATACAGACACAGCCACGAAACACACATGCTCTAAAAAGGTGGACCTGTTAAAAATGGGTGGAGATAATATTTTTCTCCTTAAAATGCCTTTATTAATCAGCTCTTACAAGGGTGGCTTGAGGGATCTTGCAACCGGGTTTGCCCTTGAGGAGGAGGGTCCTGGTCAGCTCTGCAGCAGGAAGTTTCAGCAGAGCTGGAGAACTCTTCCCTCACCGGGAGTCTCCAAGGAGTTCTGATTTCTGTTTGTTTGCCTCGGGGTCTCACCTTTCCTTTGGCATTTTTAGGTTACAGCGAGTTACAAAAATTGTATTAATTAGCTCTATTGATACTCTAGGGTATACATAGCTTAGTACTGGTTTTTGTGGGTTTAAATCTTACTTAGATTTATCTTTATAGGGGGTTTTTGGTGTTAAAAAGGGTCCCAGAATGCATTGGGATTTCTAATTTACATGTTTTACGGGGCTGCCCCGGGGGAGGGGGCAGGGGCTGCAGCAGCCTCATGGTGGACTGGAGTTATTTTGCAACTGGCAGCAGCGAGATGGCCGCGCTACACGGGGAGGGGGTGCCTCGGGGGGGTCCCGCGGTTTCGACGGGGGGGGGAAGGGGGGCGCGTATATGCTTTTGGCCGCTCAGCGGCGGGAGCGGTGTAGGAGCCGCGCGGGCCGGGATGGGGGCCGGCTGCCCCATCAGCAGAGCCATGCCGGGACGGGGCAGTGGTGGGAAGGCGCGGGCACGGGACGTTTCACTTGTGCTGCAGCGCGGGAGCAGTCTTTGGGAGCGCAGGGGTTCTCCGCGCCGGGCTCGGGCTGGTTCGGCAGCTCGTGCTGCGTGGCGGCAGTTTTAAGGGCTCTGGGAGCTGGGCCGCGCCGGCCCGAGGCAAGCAGATGCTCGGGGGGGGGAGCGGCACGCCGGCGGCTCGGCGGCTATCCGCTGTGGCTCGGAGAGCGGGTCCTTTTGGAGTGGGTTGAGTTGGGGGCGGGCTGCCCCGTCGGTGGAGCTGTGTCAGCGGCGGCGGCGGTGGTGGCGGCGGTCCAGCGGCGGTTTTATGGGCTCTGGGAGCCGGGCCGCGCCTGCCTGAGGCAAGCGGACGCTTGGGGGGGCAGGCGGCACGCTGGTGGCGGCGGCGGGCTGCCCCCATCGGCGGTGCTGCGCTGGGGATTGGGGCTGGGATGGCTTGCTTCGGTGTCTGTGCAGGTTTACTTAAGGTGGCGAGCAGCTCGTTCCGGCGTCGGGGGGGGGAGGGGGGGCTGCGGGCAGCCTCCAGCGACCAAGCAGCCCCCCCCCACTGCTCCTCTCAGGGGTACCACGGAGGTGGCTCCTTACTGCTACATTACAATTTAAAATTATTACATTTAAAATATTAATACACTTATTCCATGACAATTAAGGGTTTCAACTTTTCAAATTTTCAACATTCTAATTTTCATTTTTATCAGACCCAAGGACGAGCCATGCAAAGCAGTTCCTGGAATATGGAAACCAGTTTATGGAAGTATATGAATATTCATAAACTAATACAATAGAAAGTGTATTTAAAGAATGTCTCTGAGATAGCAAGGTGTGGACTTGGCTCAATGCCAAGTCACCCGGCCAGCCATACTTTGCTTTTTTTATCTTCTAATTGTCTTAATTTTTATTAAACATATTTTTTAGAATTTACCAAAAAGTGAACCTCATTTTTCACAGTAGGAAAGAGTAAAGGCATATAAAATAGTGTATAGTGGGGAGACATTGAGTAAGTGTCGTCCCTGAATTTCTTGGTTTCAAAGTGTTTGAGTCTTTGCAGCAGTTTCTCACACTGCTTCATGTAAACAATATAGTATTCTTAGAAATTATCTCTATGTTTTGCATTCTTGTTCTCTGAGAGAGAACTTGACTGATGGTCATATTGACCAATGGAGTCAGGAGGTTGTAACCTCCTTGGGCCAATCTTGGCCCTCTGTACAAAATGTATATAAGCCTTTGGAGTCAGATAATAAAGAGCTTTCCATGATTCACCAAGCTGCTGCCTGCTGTCCTCTGTCAAGGTCCACTCCCACGTCTCAACGTGTTGCCCCTCTAAAGGCAGGGGTAACAATTGGTGACCCCGAGTGTCTGGACTGCAGCTGGGTCACATCTGCTGACCCTTTGTGTCTGAACGGCACATCTGGACACTGTCCATGTCTGAACGGACTCCTGATGTGGGAGAACAGGTCACACCGGTGACTTCCGACTGTGAGAGAACTGCACGTCGGTGGACCTGTCTGCCCAGTGAGAGACTGTGCCTGCTCTGCCTGAGGAATCGTGGTAAGAGATAATGATCTCTAAAACCTCCTCAGACGAGGAAACCCTCATGGTGGACCTTTGCCTTGAGGTCCTGCGGAGACAAGAAGTCTCCTTTCCTGGAGATGCTCTCCTGAAATTGTTCTATTATGCTAGAACTCATGGGTTTTTTTGCAGCCTTGAAGAAGTTTTCTCTACAGCAGAGTGGAAGTCTTTGGGCGACTATCTGCTCCAGGTTTTCTTTGCAAATCGCAATGTGAAACTTTTGAAATTGATAGCCACCTGGAGCACGCTGGAGAAAGTGCTGCCTAAAGTGCAGCCTTCTAGCTCTGAGGACAGCTCCAGCCCCATCAGGCTGGGTGCCAGGGAAGACGGTGGAATCATTCCGCCTGTCCCAGCTCCGCGGAGACAGGTGGGACAGCCGACTCCCCTTCCTCGGAAACGCAGCAGCATGGCGGGAAGCCTGCCTGCACTCAGCACAGCTGCTGAGGCGGGCACGGGGTCTTCTGCAGAGCAGAACCCTTTCCCACCCACGCCTCATCGGCGATGGAGTGTGGAAAAACTCGGGGCTTCTGAGAGCCCCTCGGGATAGGCCCCCCCCTCCCAGCCCCGTGCCGCCGCTGAAAAAGCGGCGACAGAGGCGAAAAATCGCCTCCCCCACTTCCCTCCCCCCCCATGTTTTCCCGGCCTTGGAAGCGCCGGGAGCACTCTTGGTTTGGGGGGGCGGGGTGTTTTTTGTGGACTGTCCGCACTGTGGGGCATCGGTGGAATGTTCCGTGCGGCGGGGCGGCGCGGGATCGCGCCGTCCCGGGGCGCCGGGCAGGGCAGCCATTCCCCCCCGCGGCGGGGACTTGCACGGGGCACACAGGTCCGTGCAATCTGGCGACAGGCCAAGTGCCCCGCCGGAGCGGGGGTGGGGCCCTGCCCAGCCTGTGAGGGGTGGGGCGGCCCCAAAAAGCGGCGGGGCCGGCCCGGGGCAGGCAATGCAGCCTGCCCAGCCCCCGCGGGAGGGGGCGGTCCCAAGGAGTGAAGGGACCAGCCCAGGGCCACCCCGCACGGCCCCGGGGCGGGAGAAAACCCCCCCGCAGCGGCCGGTGCCGCCCCTGAGAAAGGGCGGGCCAGCCCCGCGCCACGCGGTGCAGCCGGGCAGCGCAGGAGCCACAGCCGCGGCTCCGGCTGTGAATGGCAGGAGGGACACGCCCCTCCCAGTGCTGCTTTCCCCCCCCCCGCGCTGAGCAGGAGCAGCGCGGCGGAGGCAGCTGCAGCCGATCTGTTCGTTTTAAAGGGACAGCGCAATCACAAGCGGGTGTTTCCCCGCTACAAGGGGTCCCGGGATGCCGGATCCCCCTCAGTCTCGGATCATGTCCCAGCCGAGGCTGCTGCTGTGAGCAGCCGTGAGTCAGCACGGCGCCCCCTGCAGGGCAGGGATGGATTCCCCAGTTCTGCAGGTGCAGTGAGACAAGCTCTCACCCCTGTCTCTGTGAAACGCACAGGACAGGATTCAGAGGTGCATGATGCCTCATCTAATGCTCAGGCCAGCAAGACTAATGCTAAGGCCAGCAAGAAACAAAGACAGAGTGCAAAAAAGAGAAATCACTCCCTTGTTTCTTTGTGGAAGGTGTGGACGGCCGAATTACATGGCAGATGTTTGCCAGGCAAGCCATGTGAAAGGCCAGCCTCTGTCAAAAGGGCAGTGGGGTGCAAAGAGGAAGTGTGCTCGGACAGAAGAGTCTTCCCAGTCCCCATAGCCGATGGAGGTTTGTGGGGAAAGTCCAATCCCATACCCACCTCTCCCTGTCAGTGTCCCTGAAGGGACCAAAATTGTTTAATTTGTGTTTGAGTTTTCTGTTCACAGGACAAAGAGTCGGTGGTGAGAAGGCAGTTGCTCTGAAGTTACTGAGCTGCCTGGATTTCACTGGACTGTTGCTCTGATCACAGACTGTCCTGGAACAATTTGGAACGGACATTGCAATTTTTTCCTTTGCTGGCAGCTGGAATGGACTGTCTTTCAAGATCCATTCATCGCCCTTTGTGACTTGTTTGGGAGCTGATGGACCAGGATCATCTGGAAATTTCAACCAGTCCTAGGATGTTCCTGTGTTCTGCATCGAAACAGAACTCTGGGGACTGGAGGTTTTTATAACACCTCCAAAAAGCCAATCCTCAATTCTGAATCTGAATGATTGTTTTCTGTGATTCATTTGTATCCTGCAGGTATCACTGGCTGATGAATGTCCAATTCCTTGCATGTTCTGGAATGGGTCATTTTTGCCCCATCTGCCACAAGGCGGCAAAATATTGTTTGAAAAAACAAACAAACAATCAAAATATTTTTTTAGTTTGAGCTAATTATTGCTCGATTTCAGCCGCAAAAGATGGCAATCAATCATTTTTGTATGAGCTCACTGCTCGATTGATAATGCAGGCAACAATGCTTGCGAATTTGATGGGTGCAGATTTTTGTAAAATTCATACTCTCAGTATTATGGGAGGAATTTGATTGGAGCTTTGCAAGCAGTGTTTTTCTGCCAAATGCTCTGGAGCCACGAGCTGTTGCGAGTGGCAAGAATCCTTTGGAATTTTTTTTGCAGCCCAAAAATACTCAGAAATTTAGTGCAAGGGCCCACTGTCTTTACAGCCGATTTGGGAGGATGAGGTAGGCCAGTGTTGCTTGGAAGGATGATTTTGAGGGCAAGTTTTGGAAGCCCCTGAGGATGGGCAGCCCATTTGGTTTGGGGCTGCTGTCATGGCATTTCCACAGTTTTCCCAGAAACTTTTTCATTTAGTCACGGATTCAAATTCTGTGGTCGACATGGCACACAGATGGGTTGTTCAATTTAAAGGGAGTCAGCAATGTTGTTTGTTCCATTTGCTGAAGAACCTTTTGTTGTGTCACAGAGGCCTGGTTCTTCAAAAACAAAAACGGGGAACGCAGGGTGAAACCCCGCAAATTCAATTGGCAAAGGCTTTGCATGCCATGGAGCACCTTACAGGTGCCACAGAATTTCACTAACCCTGCAATGTGAAAAGCAAGAAACCGTGACCGAATGAAGGTCAACAGAGGAGGAACCACTGGTCCTCCCATGGGAACAGAAATTGAACTGTAGTTCATTTTCTTTTTTCCTTTTTTCTTTTTTAAAGGTAAAAAGGGTGAGATGTCGTCCCTGAATTTCTTGGTTTCAAAGTGTTTGAGTCTTTGCAGCAGTTTCTCACACTGCTTCATGTAAACAATATAGTATTCTTAGAAATTATCTCTATGTTTTGCATTCTTGTTCTCTGAGAGAGAACTTGACTGATGGTCATATTGACCAATGGAGTCAGGAGGTTGTAACCTCCTTGGGCCAATCTTGGCCCTCTGTACAAAATGTATATAAGCCTTTGGAGTCAGATAATAAAGAGCTTTCCATGATTCACCAAGCTGCTGCCTGCTGTCCTCTGTCAAGGTCCACTCCCACGTCTCAACGTGTTGCCCCTCTAAAGGCAGGGGTAACAAGTAAGGAATGAGCATTTTCTATTTTTGATAGCATAGAAGTAGCACATACAGCAAAATTATTTATTATGCAGGAGGCTAAGGAAGTTCTTTTCCACACAGTTGTTTTGCAGAACATGCTGCTACAAGATGGCATGAAGCTTGAAAATATGCAGATTCCAGAAGGAATCAGATACCTCAATGGCAGCTGTGTTTCAGTGACTACTACACATGCAGATCAGTATACAACCTCCAGCTCTAGATGTTCACTGAGTGCTGATTGTTGCAGGCTGGAAGAGAATGGCGTTAGGAGAGATCACTCTGTACTATGATATCGTTACAACCTGCTGCAGAAGGCAAGGGTAACCCAGGGTTTTGTTAATAAATCCCTTGGGGCAGATTAGAGTGAAACAATAGTGAATGATTGGTGTTTGTAAATATACATATGTAGGGTTTATTTTAGAACTATTTGGTTGCACAGGAAAACAGGTATGTAGCTTGTTTTGATTGCTGTTATCTATAGTAATATGACAATATAAAAGCATAAAAATATTACTTGAAAAAACATCATAAAGAAGGAAAGGATAAGAGTAGAAAGATCTCATCACCCGTAGGCCTCACAACAGACTTGGTTGTTGCAATTTTGATGTCTGTTGGTCAAAGTGATGGTCACAGTCTCAGTCAAAGAGATGGTTCCAGAGTGAATCTGTCAGGTGATAGGGGAAATCCCCAGGAAAATCCCACTGAACACAAAATCTATTTGGTTTATATTCACTCAGGTTCAGGTAGGAACACCCATGTACCTCCCCTGGGGCAGGGAGTTTCAACTGCATGATGTAATGTGGATCATGGGACACTTCAGGAGTCTTTGACATCTTCTAAGACAATACAACTGCCTATAACATCAGTGCAGTTTAGTCCATCATGGCCCATTATGGCCCATCAACAGAGATGAGAACCTTCAGGCTACGTGTGAATGTCCCAGTACTTTGCAGGCAGGGAGTTATCACGGCTGAGTTCACCTGAGTAAAGACAGAGACAGTACCTGCCTCAAAGGGTTTGCCTCTCCTTATTTTGTTCAACACCCAGCTGTAGCCTGAGGTGGGCTGTGCTCTCCCTCTGTACCTGGGCAGTTACTTTGCACATTGGTAGCTCACTCCCTGAATGTTTGAGCCATTGGTATTCCTGTCTCTCTTCCAGTATTACTTGTGGATACATTCCTCTCCCCAGACCTGGGATGATTTGACAATAGTATCCCTTTTATCTTATCCCAAGTTCCCATCACAGTCCAAATTCCATTTAGTAGGCATATTCAGGGAGGAGTGGTCTCCGGTCACAGATTAACAGCTGCTTCTTTGCAGTTTGTTATAGTGGGCAAAGACCCTTTGATGATTTTAGCAATGTTTAAGCCATTAACCAGTTCAATCTCTCACAGATATGTATATACCAGTGCCAAAATATCAATAGGGTGAGGCATTGATTTAGAAGAATTAAAGACTGTAGTCAAAATAGATAGTGCTGAGATAATGTAGCTAGGACTTCCCTTTTGCTAACAGAAGCCAGACTGAAGGAACTGATAAATCTTGGAAGGAACTGATAAATCAGGGAAGCTGTCAAACTAGGCTTTTGCATCCTGAATAATCAATAGACCCCATGAATACAATACAATCATAAATCAAACAGTCCTGGAAAAAACAGGATTTAGCTGTCACGAACACTAAAGGTTAAAAAGTCAAGGGAGGAAGACCCATCTTACTTCATCATTTTGGGACCCCACCCTATAAAAAAGACCACCGACCCATTTTAAAGAACAAACTACGCATGCTTGGTGGCTTTTTGGGCTAATTACCATACGAAGCGGGGAATGGGAGGTACCCGAGTTATGAATATGCATTTGTAGTTTGTGTATTCAATACTCCTGTACATAAAAGACCCTGTGATGATCTGTAAATTGTGCGTGTGTTTTTGGGAGCTATCCCGCACGCTGCCCGGCGTCGTAATAAACATACACTTTCTAACTTTAAACTGTTAGAGAGTCTTTGTCCGTCATAGTTGGATATTGGTATTAGATCGATATCCATAGTTTTTTAATAAATCAAGGGCACTAGACAATAACAATTCTTGGTGTGACCTAGCATGGTGGTTAATATTATCAGAACCCACTGAAATAGTGGGATGAAAATGAACTGAATTGGTTTTGAGCACTACTGGTCTAATGGTTCTCCTGTGGAAATTATTGTGTTGTTGGTTGGCCCTGGCTGGATGTCAGGTGCTCACCAAAGCAGCTCTATCACTTCCCTCTTCAACTGGACAGGTGAAAGAAAATATAATGAAAGGCTTGTGGGTCAACGTAAGGACAGGGAAATCACTTACCAATTAGCATCACAGGTGAAACAGTTTAATTTTTTACCTATCAAATCAGAATAGGGCAATGAGAAAAAAAACCCTAAATCATAAAACACCTTCCCCTCAACCCTCCCCTCTTCCTGGGCTTAATTTTACTCCCAAATTTTCTATCCCCTCCTCACAAAAGGTGCAAGGGGATAGGGAATAGGGATTGTGGTCAGTGCATCACACATTGTTTCTGCTGCTCCTTCCTACTCAGGGAGAGAATTCCTCATGCTTTTCCCCTGCTCCAGCATGGAATCCATCCAATTGGGACACAGTCCTCCATGAACTTCTCCAACATGGTTCTTTCCCATGGACTGCAGTTCTTCAAAAATTGCTCCATCATGGGCCCTTTACATGAGGTGAAGTCCTTCAGGAACAGACTGGCCCAGAATGGGTTGCCCATGGGAGTCACAAGTCCCACCAGAAAACCTCCTTCAACATGAGCTCCTTTCTCCATGGGTCCACAGGTCCTGCCAGGATCCAGCACAGGCTTCCCACAAGGTCACAGCCTCCTTTGGGCACATCCACCTGCTCCAGCATGGGGTCCTCCATGGGCTACAGATGGTTACCTGCTCCACCATTAACCTCCATGAGCTGCAGGGGGACAACTGGTCTTCACCATGGTCTTCAACATGGGCTGCAGGGGAATCTCTATTCCGACGGCTGAAGCACCTTCTCCCCCTCCTTCTTCACTGACCTTGGTGTCTGCAGGGTTGTTTTTTCTCATGTATTCTCACTCTGCCATCTTACAGCAACAGGGGAGCTGCCTGCAGAGACTCCCCATAGCACGGTTAGCTCATCCCTGAATTGAGACTGGGACAAGTTGGTTTTGCTTTGGATTATTGCTGGCTCTGATATAGGGAACTTATAACTAAATTTAAGCAGATTATAATTTGCTGTGTAATCAAGTGTGTTAAAAACAGATAGTCCTTTACCATACAAAAAACAGGACATTGCCCATGTAAGATTTATAAGCAGAAACCAGTGCTCAAAAAACTAGAAAAAAATGGATTTGTAGTTTAGACTATGCCCAGGAGTCTTGGAGGAGAGCAAGAGACCAAAAGAGTCTGTGCAAAGACTGGCTTCATCCAGCAGACATCTGAGGAAGACTATTTTACTTCATCCAGTAACCCCCACCTGTATCCGCTATGTCGGGACACACAGAGGACAGCAGGCAGCAGCAGGTCAGACATGGAAAGCTTCTTTATTTTCTGACTCCATCAACTTATATACACTTTGTACAAAAGCCAAAGATTGGCTAAAAAAGGTTGCGACCTCGTGAACCTCATTGGTCACCATTACCATCAATCAAGTTCTCCTCCCAGAGGAGAACTATGCAAACACATTGATAAATTCTAAAAATACATATAGTTTACATGAAGCTGTGTGAGAATCATGCTGCAAAGATTTAAAGACTCAAAAGCAAGAAAATTCAGGGCGACACCCACCCAAGACCACCAGGAAACAATGCGCAAGTGCAGACTGACAAAAAGCTAATCAACATACAAAGTGAGACTAGGTGGGGATAGGTTCTGAATATGTATAAGCGATGTTGAAACTTTCATAAATATGTATGAGTTTAAGTATATTTGAACAAAATGCCTGGTCTGTTCAAAGTGCACGTCTTTGGTGGAGCTATCCCTGGTGCATCCGGGCACCGAGTAAAGCATACCTACTTGTGAAAAACGAGTTCCACTCTCTCAGAGAAATTTATAAGTTTAATAAAAATTAAAAATAGACAATTAGGAGACAGAAAGGTGAAATTCTCTCAGCCGAGGGTGCTTGGCACAAGGCCTGCCAGTAGCACACCCACCCTTTTGGACTTCTATCTTTAAGGAGCGCTGTGTTGCATATTCAAAAGATTTTAATAAATGATTCAAACATTCCTTTGAGTTTGTATCTGTCTCAAGTATTCCCAATCATCTTATCTGGCAGATTTATTCGTTGGTGGCTCCACTCTGTCTGGTAACATGGGTATAAATCCTTCTCTTGAGTTTTTTTTTATTATTTTCATTTGGATAAAAAACCCAAAAAGTTAGCGGTCTTTTATGCAGGGTTACAAGGTGATGATCCCCCCTCCATACCTTCTGGTTTGGTCAGTTTAGAAGTAAAAAACCCAGTCTTTTACTGTTAACTCTTAACTCTGGTACCATCAAAAAATATACATTCATTACCTTTCTAAATTCTATTAATAAAACATAATACCGTATAATTATACATATAGTATTCCTGTTTATATTTGCGAAAAGCCAACTATATAATATGCATTTATAACATACTTCATAACATTTGCCTGTGAAGTCTTTGTTCCGATTCAGCTCTACATGATTTATTCTTCTTGCTGCTGTCATGCTTTTGCTGTTGCACACAGATTCCAGCTGTAGTAGCTGAGCCTACAATCTGAGGAGATTGTATCTGGCAAGGTAGGACCTAATCCCTTCAGTTTGTTCTTGTCCTGGTTTTGGTTGGTAAAGCATTAATTTAGAAGAATTAACGACTTTAGTTAAACTAGATATTGCTGAGGTAAGATAGATAAGCTTCCCTTTTGTTAACAGAAGCCGAATTTAAGGAACTGATAAATCATGAGGCCTGCTTATGTATTCTGACTAATCAATAGAATCCAAGAATACAATACAATCATAAATCAAACAGTCCTGGAAAAACAGGATTCAGTTGTCACACAACACTAAAAGGTTAAAAAATCTAAGCAAGGAAGACCTATCTTACTTCATCATTTTGGGACCCCGCCCCATAAAAAGGACCACCAACCCATTTCAAAGAACAAACTGCGCATGCTTAATAGCTTTTTGGCTAATTACCATACAAAGCGGGGAATGGGATGTACCAGAGTTATGAATATGCATTTGTGTTTTGGATATTCAATACTCCTGTACATAAAAAGACCCTGTGATCATCTGTGAATTGCACATGTGTATTTGGGAGTGATCCCGCCCACTGCCCGGCGTCGTAATAAACATACACTTTCTAACTTTAAACTGTTAGAGAGTCTTTGTCCATCATAGTTGGATATTGGTATTAGATCAATATCCATATTTTTTTAATAAATCATTGGGACAGAGTTAGTTTTCTTTTTTCTTAGCAGCTGATACAGCTCTGTGTTTGGGATTAAGTATGAGAATAATGTTGATAACACACTCATGTTTTGGTTGATGCTAAGTAGTGCTTACTCTAAATCAAAGACTTTTCACTTTCCCATGCTCTGCCAGTGAGGAAGTGCACAAGAAGCTGGGACAGAGCATAGCCAGGACAGCTGACATGAATTAGCCAAAGGGCTATTCCATACTGTTGGAGGTTAGGATTTCTTTTCCTTTTTTTTTTTCTTTCTCTCAGGGAATTTTGTCCCATGTGTTGCTAAGAGATGACAACGACTGGTACTTAAGAGAGATGAAAGAAGTGGTCAGGGTGGGGGGGAAGGGGTGCAGCTGGCTGCAGCCTCTTATCTGGGGGCTTTTCTTTTGCAAAGGGCAGAGATACCATGGGATTTTGGCTGGGAGGTCAGGGGGCTGGGTTCATCTCCAAGCTCTCACTCTTGGGATCAGAAAGGAGACAGGCTGCAGTCACCATGGGAAGAATTCGCCACCACTGTGGAGTTCCATTTCATACTATCTTCTACTGTGAGGCTCTGCTTGTAAGAGTGGCCGTTGAACTGGGACCTTATTAACACCCTACCTCACTGGAAAGTACCCTCACCATCTACTCAGATGCTTCAGGGGAAAACCCCGGACCCCAAGCCCCTCCCCTCTCCGAGGGAGCCTCTCCTAGCTGCGTTTGGGACCCCAGCTGCCACTGTCCAGCCCCACTGTTTTTTTTTCTGCCACTACTCTGGGTTTTTTTCACTACACTGTAACCCAGCACCCTGTGCCTGCTGGGACACCCCACGGGTCCTGCTACAGCTGCAGAGTTTCTGTTTTCCACTCTGGGGCATGCCTGTCTCTGCCATTTCAGCTTGCTGCTCTGAGGTTCCTGCTACAGCTCATTTTACCATACTGGCTGCCCCTGTGAGGTTGCAAAGGAAGCCCCTTTTCTATCTCTTCCCCCAGCACGCTGGCCATTACCCACGTGAGAGAGGCAGCTGAGCTCTGCAGCCATGGGGAAATCATTGCACCTGCCCTGCCTCATTTATGGGCGGAAAACTCCACAACTTGTGAAAGTTGTAAAGTAGGTATGTTTTTATTTAGCGCTGAGACACGAGGGACAGCTCCTCCAAAGGTATGCACACTGTCAGCAAAACCTGCCCTTCTATTTATTCTCTAAAGTATTACACATGCATTAAGTTTCACAATACTCCTATACATATTCATTATCTAGTGCTGCCTAGGCTTGTTTCGTATTGTAATGAGTCCAAAAGTCATTTCCATATGCCTTGCGCTTGTGCAGTACTCCCTAGTGGTTGCTTATGTGAAGAGGTGTCTTGTCTCTGCCTCGGCTAGCCCTGACACCTCGATAAAAAAGGATATGGCTTGGTAGCAGGATGAACCTCACCGATCCCTGTGAGTTCTTGTTTGCCCGAAGGAGTGAAGCAACGACAGCAGGAAACAAAGAGGGAGGCTGTTCAGGGTTAACTGCTGGCTTTATTCATCAGGGTATCTGCCCCAGTAGACACCCCTCAGCAGAAGCAGCGGGGAAGAAAGGCGAGGGAAAAAAAGAGGGAAACCCCCCCAAATGTAACACCTTTTATTGCAGGGAAGAACTCAGGGATGGGTTTAACTGGGGACAAATCAGGGACCAAGGGGGTATGGCTCTCCAGGTGAATGACATACATTGTAACAAATTAATAACTCAGGTGGGGAGACAGCTGAAGTCTTGCCCAATCATTTGGGGTCCCTACAGGAACTTTCCAGACTTTTGGGAGAGACTCCAAAGTGACAGACAAGACCCAGGGACTATATAACTTATGATTGACATATAACTGGGGTTGGAATGAAACCAATAAGGGTGGAACATGGGTGACATGGGGCAAACCATTACAACTTATAAAAAAGAACATAAAACAAGTAACAAATACATACATAAAACTGATAAAACCAAAAACACACCACCACTTGTGCAGTACTCCCTGGTGGTCATGTGGTGGTCATGTAAGATGAAGTAAACGAGTCTTCCTCAAGGTTGAACTTTTCACCTTGCCTCCTTGCACATGCTCCCCAGTCTTTTGGTTTCAGTCTAAACCTCAAGGCTGATTTTTGCTGGTTTGGGGTTCAGAGAGCAGAGCCAGGTCATGGTTCCTTCCTTTTAAGAATAGCCTTACATCTTTTCATCCTGCCTTTGCAAGCACAATAAATGTTAAGTAAGCAATATACATTGTTTAGCCAGCTGCCCTTAATCAATCACTCTTTAACTCCTAACTCCCTTGCATCAGTTCCCCCTTTTCTACAAAATTAGTAAATTCTTTCACCTAATACAAAGATTCTTCTTCCCAATTCCTATGATATGTATCTCTCAATGCCTTACCATGTACTTTTGACAAGGAAGTCACTTGTTGCAACATTCTCCAATTCCAAACAAGTATTACAATAGACAATACTAGGCTTACACTAATTTCAATAAAATAATAATGGGGTAACACAATGTGTTTAAAATACCAGTTGCAGTTGGTGACCATCCAAAGAGTACATCCCACCAGTGATGACTTGCCTCTTGTCTTATTCTTTGCAAAACCCTGCTTATTTCCTTTGTATCATGATAGACAGTGTCGTGGTTTGAAAGCAAAACGAGTGAGAGGCTCCAAGTCAGAAAAACAATTTAATAAGAAGAAAGGTAAAAGGGTAAAATAAAATAAATGCAATAACACATAGGACCACTGACAGAGTCAGACTACAACCTGAGCAGGATGGTGGAAGCAGTCCAGATGAGGTGGTCTTCCTGAAGCAGTGATCCTGTAGAAAGGTCTGGTAGCTCTGGTCATCTGGGAATCCAGTAGGCAAGGGCTGCTTGTACTGTCCCAAATCTCAGATTATATCCAAGTGAGAATGCTTGGCTCCTCCCCCTGGGCAGAGCATCTCACAATGGGATGATGAGTCGTGAAGTGGGTCCTTGATGGCTCATTAAGCAGAGATAACTCCTGGAGGGCGTTACCTGTGAGTCATGTGGTTAGGTGTCAATGGGCCATTAGCAGAAGACAGCCCAAAGGAAGGGGGCCTGGGAAGAACACTGCCTCACTTGGTTTAACAGTTCATGAAGATGGTAATAGAATAAATACTTTGTGTACATCCTACACTGCAACCCAGGACAGACAGTAATTAGAGTTTTCTCTTCATTTTCTTGAATTTCTCTCAAAATTTTAATCAGGTCTTGGTGTTTCATTAATTGTTTTACCAACATAAGGTTCATCCCAAAGGTGTAGGTGATAACCTGTGATACATTGTGTTGTTGGACTTTATCAACTGGTGGGATAAAACTGGTGCCAAATATAAAAAGTCACACCCAACAATCTTAACAATATTAAAAATACAAAAATTAGAATGATCCTTAACCGACAAAGTCACATTGTCATTATCTATCTCTACAGAAACACATGCAGTTCTTAAACATACACAGCCTTGACCAATATATATAAGCACAGTCTTTTGACTAGTATCTGGATGAATCTCAAAGTGGCAAACGCCTTGCTCAGTGTCAAGACATATGTCTTGAGCATCAGTTGTATTACTTTCACAGATAAACCCTTGTTGTTCCCAGGTAATATAAGATTCTAAATTTACACTTTGCCATTTCCCATTCACCATCTGGGCCCATACTCTATGTTCAGAGGGATAGAGCACTGTCCCCTGATGGTTTAATCCCATTGCAATGATGAGGTGGATAACATAAATTGTGGTGTTATGTATAGTAAGCAAAAAGGCAGTAGCCATGTTAGCAATAGGATCATAAGTAAAATTTCCCAGGGTCCACCAAGATTGGAATTTTCTTTCAAAATCAGTACCATTGTCCCAAAGAGCTTTTTGATTTTCAATCAGAAAAGCGTCTTCACCTCCTTCCCTTATAATCAAGGCAGCTGTTGCCTGTATCCATAACTGTGCTTGTATACAACTAAAAGCTAAAGACACATTATCTTGGGCCATACCAAGTGCATATATTAACCTATGGTCTTGGTTCTCAGCTTTTCCCATCTCAGTAACACTTTTGAAACCTGCCACTGACTAGCCCCTAATGCTAATAAAGATGACTGTAGGGGCTGTTTTAGTTTTGTCAAATCACTGGTTGCAGTGGCCAGCTTATTCATTAATATTTGTGAATCAATACCATTTAGGACTCTCAATCCTGTTCCTAATACTCTAGTCAGATGTCTTCGTATTCTGCCCCTGAAGTGTGCTTGCTTTTGTAACCATGTTGTCCAGTTCTCAAAGAATGTCTTTAGGAAAGAAGAGCAGGTTGGCTGAACTTCAGAGATGTTAGTTTGCATTAGTAATTCCACACGCTTGAGAGACCATTGTGGGTTAAACAACAGTTGTTGTTGGCCCGTATTCCTTATTACATATGGGCCAATTTCATAAATTTTGGGTTCAAGTTTAAGTGACATGATTTGGGTTTGGACTTGAATGCTGGCATGGGTTGTCATGGGCTCAGTTGTTGTGGTGGGTATGGCATTTATTTTAAAATTAATCCCAAGAGCCTTAGTCTTATTGAGCCCCATAGCATTATTGGTCCAGAAACAACTTACTTGAATGATCTGTGTTAATGTAAAATTATACCAGCATTCTAATTTGCTTGGACAGGTGCAGCTTTCTTGGTTTTTGTCTCTAGGAGTAGGTGAAACACCAATCTCGGTTGCTTTCTTATGGATTGTCCCATTAACCATTCAGCATCCTATTCTGATTACCTCTCCTATAGTCCCTTGAAGTGACCACAACCTTTGTTTTTCCCATTTTTTGCCTTTCATACACTTGGTTTTTGTGCATGACTACAGTTGATAGGTTTAAATCTTTTATATCAGAATACTTTCCCATGGATCCAGTGTACCGAATAAAAGCTTGGGACCAAGGACACAGCATTGTTCTGGCTAAAGGTACTTTCCAATTCTTGGATTATAATTATGATTGCAAACAAAACAATTTTTCTGATTTAACTTCTGCAAGATAAATTAATAAATATTCCTGACCACAATGCATTCATTTTGCTTCATTTCAGTTCATTATCACCCAGTGTTACTTTCCAAGGGGTCTCCGGAGCCTTCTCTACGCAAAAGTGGTGAATCCAAGCACTCTGTTCCTTGATCTTAATCATGGTAAAAGTGATGAGGTCTCGGGGAGGGTTCCCTCACCCAAGATTTAGGTTGTTTAAAGTCCTTGGCCCTCTAAAACCCCAGAGTTGCGTTGGTAGAAAAAAGCGGAGTGTTCAAGGCCTTGTTTTCAGGTTTCTCGTGTTGTTTATTATTTGATATCTCAGAATTTTCTCCGCTCCCAGCCGAAGTCCAGACAGCAGCTGAGACATGAGGCGACTGCCCACCGAAGAGGCATCACCTTACATTTATACAGATAACTACGTGTCGGTTATTTACAATTTTATACCAATACCTAGTGCTCACACTAAAAGGGTCATTTCTACTTTGACCCAATCTACTCTAACTACCTTGTGTCATCACCACCCCAGAAAATGGAGGACGAGGAAGAAGGAAAGGAACATGGAGTACCACTCTAATTCCACCATTTTGTCCTTCTTTTACCTCTATTCTACGAACCCCAAAACTACTTAATTTTTCATCTTCTACTGTGCTAAACTACTGTTTTCACATCCTGGTGGTTTGCAATTTCTCTCTCTGTGTTGGAAACCTCTCCCATGGACTAAAATCAAACCCAATGTTTTCCTGGGCTCTGTGCCAAGGTCTCCAAACCCCCTGGACCGGCTCCACACCCCCCTGTCCAGGGCTCAAATTCCCTTCCTCGGGTCCCAGGTCATCCAAGGGGATGTCCTGGACTCCGACAGCGAGGAGCACCTGGAATGGTCCTTCCCACTGTGGTTCCAAAGTTTTTTCTGCAAGACACTTAACATATACATAATCTCCAGGCTATACATCATGCACTGGTCCATCCAGCCCTCTGCTCCGAGTTCTAGGCATGTTATTCAATATCTCTGAGTTGTTTACTCAGGGCCACCATGTAGGTGGTCAGCGTTTTCTCCCTAACTTGGGTAGACATTCCCTTTTGAACTCCATATGGTCTCCCATGAAGCATTTCAAAGGGACTTAACCTTTCTTTAGTTCTAGGTTTAGTCCGAATTCATAGCAATGCCAGTGGGAGAGATTGAGGCCGGGGTAAATGAGCTTCTTGCCCTAGCCTCACAATTTGCTGCTTAATCAAATGTTTTATTTTCTCCACTTGACCACTTGACTGGGGACGGTATGGAGTGTGGAGTTCCCAATCTACGCCCAAGTGACAACTAATTTGCTGCACTATTTTTTAAATAAAATGTGGTCCTCTATCTGAGGATATGGTGGCTGGAACTCTGAAGCATGGTATTATTTTTTGTAACAATACTCTGGTTACCTCCTGGGCTTTGGCAGTCCTGGTGGGGAAAGCTTCTGGCCACCTTGAAAATTTATCTGTTAACACCAGCAAATATTGATACCCCTCTTTCCTTAGAAGTTCTGAAAAATTAATTTGCCACTGCTGCCCAGGCCCATGGCCCTTTCCAATTTGACCAAGTTTTGGTTTGGGTGTATTCTTGGGGTTAGTCTGTAGGCAAAGGTCACACTGCTGGGTCACTTGAGTGATTGTAGCGTATAGATTCCTGGCAGTAATCTTTTCAATTAGATAGTTATACAAGGCATCTATTCCCCAGTGTGTTTTCTGAGGTTCCTCCCTTACTAGTGACCATAATAAATGGGAGGGGATGACCAGCTTCCCTTCTTCAGTAACAGTCCATCCCTCTTGGTTATATGTTCCTTCTTGATCCTTAATTAGTGGTCCATCTTTTTTATTATATACTGGCTTACCTTTAAGGGAGATCTGTCTGTTTGCAATCAAGGCTCCCTCAATTGTTATCTTTTGTTTTGCTGCTTCCTTTGTCTCTCTGTCTGCCAGCTCATTTCCTTCCTCCAATTCTGAGCTCACCTTCTGGTGTGCCTTAATGTGCATAATTGCTACCTTCTCAGGAAGCTGGACTGCTTCCAATAGTCACATTACCTCTTGTGCATGTTTGATGTTCTTCTCCTGCGAGTTCAACAGTCCCCGTTCTTTACAAATGGCTCCATGTGCATGTACAACCCCAAATGCATATTTTGAGTCTGTATAAATGTTTATTTTCTTTCCTTTTGCTATTTCTCAGGCACGGGTTAAAGCAATTATCTTGGCCATTTGTGCAGAGATATCTGTTGGCAGAGGTCCAGATTCGATTACCTCTCTGGAAGTGGTAACTGCAGACCCAGCATGTCGTTTTCCACTGATCACATAGCTACTCCCATCAGTGAACCAGGTTTCTGCATCATCAAAAGGGGACTCCTTTAGATCTGGGTGGCTGGACTAGGTTGCTGTGGACATGGGACAGAGGATACTGTGGGTTTAATTAGCATAGTTTGATAACCAAGATGCCTTGGCAAGAACAGAGCTTTGAAGATTACATGAAGATTGGATCAAGTCTGGCTGACAGAAAACGAAGATTGAATCAAACTTTGGCAAGCAAGAGATGTTGTAAAATGTATGAGTTTTGTCTGTGTGACGTTTAACCCAATCATTGTAGTAAAAAATTACTAGCCTTCTTAGAATAGTCTATAAGCATTTGGAAATCTCAGTAAAAATGAATTCTGATCAGTGAATCAATCTTCCCATCACTCTCTCAGTCCTCAATAGGTTGCTTTGATAGCCTCGAGGCATTCATGGTATGTCGGTTCCCCTTGATTTCCGCTGAGAAAAGAAGCTGGGTTGACAATGTTAGTTACCACTATTTCTACATCATCTTGTTCTACCATAATGGCTTGGTATTTCAGGAACCTTTGTGGGGAAAACCAGTGCCTGCCCTTCACTTCTAGCACTGCAGACACTAGTACAGTAATTTTCTTGCCCAAGGTGAATTGGCATGCTTCTTGGATATTTAGCACCACCACTGCTATGATGGCTCTGAGGCACCCCAGCTATCCCTTGGTCGTTGCATCTAGCTGCTTGGAAAATTAAGCAACTGCCCTTCGATATGGGCCCAGGTCCTGGGCTAGTATCCCCAGGGCAATCCCTTGTTTTTCATGGGAAAACAAAAAGAATGGTTTACTCACATCTGGAAGTCCTAGAGCTGGAGCTGACATGAGAGCATTCTTTAGCTGGTTAAAGGCCTGCGTGGCCTCCTTTGTCCACTGGAGATCTCTGTTTCCATTTGTAATGAGTGCATACAGAGGTTTTACAAGAAATCCACAGTTGTAGATCCAGAATCTATACCATCCCATTATCCCCAAAAAGGTTCACAGTTCCTTTATTGTCCAAGGTTTTGGGGTTGGACATATAGCTTCTTTATGATCTTGCCCCAAAGTCCATTGTCTAGCACCAACCTCATAACCCAGGTAGATCACTTTCTGCTTCACCACCTGAGCCTTTTTCTTTGATACCCTGTACCCCTGAAGTCCTAGAAAGTTTAAGAGGCTTACCATCCAGGCCACACATGCCTTTTTTGTCTGGGTGGCTATTACAAAGTCATCTACTTACTGCAACAGCTTTCCTTCTTCTGGTGGAGCTTCCCAAGACTCTAAGTCTTTTGCAAGTTGTTCTTCAAACAAAGTGGAAGAGTTCTTAAATCCATGAGGCAAAACTGTCCATGTAAGCTGAGTTTTACGCCCACTCCTAGGGCTTTCCCATTCAAATACAAAAATTTTCTGGCTGGTGTCATGGAAAGGGAGGCAAAAGAAGGCACTTTTCAGATCTAAAACAGTAAAGCAAGTTAACTCTGGTGTTAAGCACATTACCAAAGTGTATGGGTTTGCTACTACAGGATAAGGATCCTTAGTTATCTTGTTGACAGCTCGAAAATCCTGCACTACCTGATATGACCCATCAGGTTTTCAAATGGGTTAAATGGGGAGTGTTAAAGTCAGATTGACACTCTCTTAACAACCCTAATTGCAAAAAGTTCTCAATTATGGGGCTAATTCCTTCTCTATCTTCCTTTTTCAATGGGTACTGTTTAATTCTAACTGGTTGTTTCCCTTCTTTAAGTTTAATTAATATAGGAGGTGCATTTTTTGCCCTCCCCGGTACACTGGAAGCCCATACCCAAGGAAACACTTGGCTTATTATTTCTTCATTAATTTCCTCTTCAGTCTCAATAGCTGTTAATATTAAACAACACTTCTACATACTGTTCATCATTTACCTCCAGAGTAATTTCCTCATTTTTAACTGTAATGGTTGCTTGTAATTGTTCCAATAAGTCTCTACCCAAAAGTGGCTTCGGAGAGTTGGGCATATATAAAAACTTATGAATACCCCATTGTTTCCCAAGCTTAAACGTTAATAGTTTGCAAAAATATGCTCTTTCAGATTGACCAGTTACCCCTTTCACCACAATGTAATCTTCCTCCACAGGCATTAAAGCTTTGTGTAAAACCGAACATATCGCTCCCGTATCAACCAAAAATTCCACTTCCTTTTCCTTTTTCCCTAGCTTCATTATAACCAGTGGGTCGGCTAGGGTAGAGCCCCCAGTCCTCTTCAGTCTTCTTTCACGTGCGCGATCACCCCTTCCCTTCCTCGGTCTCCATTTTGCCTCTGTTCTAGGCACTGATTCTTCCAGTGACCAAATTTCTTGCAGATTGCACACTGATCTCTACTGGAGTGAGCCTTGTCTGGGTGGTCCCTGTCCATGTCTTCCTCTCCCTTCTTCCCTCAGAACCGGCACTAGCTTTCTCATTCCTTGCTTATATCCCTCTTCTTGATTACTAAAACTCCTCCATACCTCATCCAACAGGGTCTCTAGGTTCCTCCCATCCACCCATTGAAGCTTCTGAAGTTTGCGTCTGATATCCCCTGTGGATTGTCCTAGAAACAGGCTTACTAGTTTTGTTGCTGCATTCCTACCTCAGACCCAGGGTCTAGTGATGCGTAGTGGTGCATTGCATCCCTTAGACAATCCAGGAACTCAGATGGTGACTCAGAGGGACCCTACTTAATTGCATACATAGCTGACCAATGTACAGCTTTAGGAATTGCTCTATCCATTCCTTTTGATATCCATTCTTGGTAACTTTCTAACTTTTGCATTTCTGCTGACCTATCTGGGTTCCAGTGTGGGTTTTGGAGTGGAGAATAGTCTTTTACATCTCATTGTTGCGCTTTATAATATTCTTCTGCTAAATCCCCTGCTGTTTTTAGAATCAACTGTTTTTATGTTTCGGTTAGTGCATCTAATAATAATTGCATATCACTCCAATCAGGATTATTTTGTCTTAGTATATATTGCAAATGTTTAGCACTACCTACCAGATCACTTCAGTAATTCTTAGCAACCTTTTCCCACTCCTCCAGGTCAGTTGTGGAAAAGGGTACTTTAACTAGTATTCTTTCTCCCTCTGGTCCTACTGCCTCCTATAGAGGTGCTAGCAACACGTTTCCTGGTCCAGGAGGAAACGGGACTGCTTGAGAGAGAGGGGATTTGAGTTGGTGTTCCCTCTGAGTCTACATCCTCCTCCTGTCTCCTAGGGGGGAGCCTAAGTAAGTCAATTAATTCTTGTTCCTGTGTTACCATGTGATACACCTTATCTGATTTTGTGCACCTTTGGCCTATACTGCACGGTGAGCAACATCGCTTGAGTTTCCCTCTATTAGCCTTTCTGTCCTTTTTGAGGGCCAGCACCATAGAATCAGTGAGGGGTCTAATCCCACAATCTCTCTGCCATTCAGGGTGATTACAGAGGGAGAAAAACATATCTGCATAAGAGACCTCATCCCACTTACCTTCTTGTCTTAAAAATAACATTAACTGTAACAGGGTGTTATAATCTAGGGTTCCAGTAGGTGGCCACTTTGCTCCATCTTCTAACCTATATAAGGGCCACTACTGGCTACAGTATTTAACAAAAGTTCTCTTATTTTCCATACCCCCATTCCCTGTAATTTCTTTCCAATGTGCCATAATACAGCCCAATGGGCTGGCTTTAGAAATCTCTTTGCTTTGGCCAGTTCCCATTATCTTCTCCTTCTCATCTTATCTTGCTTCCATCTAAACCTTTCTTCACAGGCCCTTACAGTCCTTTCCCAATTTTCCTCTTGTACATACCAAGTTTCCGGTATCTAGTCTGACTTTCCACACACAAGCTTTAAAATCTCGAGTTCAAAATCTACTTGGCTAAGATGTTGTTCCCGCTTGCACTGGGTGCATACACTCTGTTGCCTAGAAGAACAGTACCAACGCCTTGCACAAATCCTACACTGTAACAATATTCACACGGGATGTCACTCTCTTGATAAACCAAAAACTCTAAAACTCTCACAAAACCAAGCTATCCCGTTTATCCCTTCTGAAATATTCAAATCTTTTGGTGCAGGTTGCTCCCAATCCAGAGGTACTAATCTTCCTGCGGAGGTCCTATATACCCCTTCTAAATACACCTGTCCATTTCCTCTTTCTATCCAGTAATTTGCTGGATTCACAAATTCCCAAGGATCAAGTCCAAACCACTGGAGGAAAGGCGTTCCTTCAATTTGTCTAGCCACAGTTAAAACATACACCAATCACTACATTCAATATGCAACCCACTCCCTATTCACCCTCACACCACACTTCACTTCAGTCACTCCAATCGCTTTGCTTTTCTCTGGCCACCTCAGTCGCCTGAGGACGGAAACGCGGATAGAGCTCCCACTTGCTTTGTACCCAGGGTACGTCTCAATCACTCATACAACCAAAACCTCCAAATTCAGCAATCACACAATCACAATTCTAATAACAGCAATAAAAGTCTAAATCAAACTGAGACATAGATTTGAAAAATCCCAACTGATCCTTTATAGTACATTTAAGAACATATACCGTATGTTAGAATGTATTCCAAGTAGCACTTTAGAATATATGAGATCGCATTTTAGAAGACATTTAGTGAACACTGAATGCTGTGTCTGTTACCCTTTTGCATATATCTAAGCACCACAAGTATGAGAAACCTTCGGCATACTCAAAAGAAGAACTAGCCTAAACAGCAGAAGAACAGGGCTAAGGGCTCAGATAAAAAAAACAACAGAGACTCTAAGATGCTATGTTCCCTTGAAAACGTGCCAAGAGGGCCAAAGCACACATGAGAAAGATAAAGGTAAAAAAGTGAATAACAAAAGACCACTACCATGCCAGGACACCACTACCACTAAGGACTGAGCATGCCCAGAAGGACGTGGAGTAATTACCATACTAAGTGAGGATGGGTGGAGTCAGGGAATTAATATGTATGAAGGGGGACCACGGAATGTCATGCATATGTAAGACCTCAGGGAATAATAAGGAAAGCAAGTTCCCTGGTGGGTATGCATGTCTTTAGTGAAATTATTCCCCCCGCATCTCGATGTTGATAAATACATACCGCTCTAACAACTATTATTAGTTGTAGAGTTCTTTCAGGTTTCACAAACAAAAACCAAGATTCGCTCAATCCGCTCCCAGGGTCACTAGTGGCCGCTCTATCAGTCAGTGAATCCCTCTACTGGGTCCCTCATCTGGTTGCTTGCAAGCCCAAACTTTACCTAAACAGGGGCTATGCTGTGTGCCAGATGTCTCTGTGCGGCTTATCAGGAGCCCTGGCCAAGTGTACGACTTACAGTCTCCCTAGATTCAAAACATACCATTTATCTGCAGTTCCAGCAGGCTGTTGTCTGCCCCCTCAGTGAGTGAGCCAAGAAGCAGAGTTCCTCCATGGAAAATCCCAGGGTGCGCCTAAGGACATCCACCCCTCAGCCAATCCTGCAGCTGGACAGACTCCTCCTCGGTGGCTCGCCAAAATGATGCATGGAAAACTCCACAACTAATGAAAGTTGTAAAGTAGGTATGTTTTAATTCCGCACTGAGAAGCAGGGGGGACAGCTCCTCCAAAGGCCTGCATGCCATCACCAAAACCTACCCTTCTATTTATTCTCTAAAGTATTACATATGCATAAAGTTTCACAATACATCTATACATATTCATTACCTAGCCCTGCCTAGCCTTGCTTCGTATTATAATGAATCCAAAAGTAATTTCCATATGCCTTGCGCTTGTGCAGTGCTCCCTGGTGGTCATGTGGTGGTCATATAAGATGAAGTAAACGAGTCTTCCTCAAGGTTGAACTTTTCACCTTGCCTCTTTGCACATGCTCCCCAGTCTTTTGGTCTCAGTCCAAGCCTCAAGGCTGATTTTGGCTGGTTTGGGGTCCAGAGAGCAGAGCCAGGTCATGGTTCCTTCCTTTTAAGAATAGCCTTACATCCTCTCACCCTGCCTTTGCAAGCACAATAAATGTTAAGTAAGCAATATACATTGTGTAGTCAACTGCCCTTAATCAATCACTCTTTAACTCCTAACTCCCTTGCATCGCCAACAATGCCCCTGCTGACTGTGGCCATAACTACACCAAAGGGGAAAGTACCGTGATACGATCTTACAGGTGGCCAGAGTGTAATGAGCCCTGTGAAGATGTATCAGGTTCTGAGGGTTGACCTGCAACCTCCCAGAGTGGCTTAATAATATTGTGAGACGGCTCCTTGGGTATGTTTTGTAAAGCAAAGGTTTTAATAAAAGAGAAAATAACAAACAACTCAGAAACAAAAGAACAAAAGCCATGCGCAAGTGCCAGAGAAGCATCTGACACTTGGCTAAGACACCCCAAAAAGCATGTGAGCACTTCTGAGCTCGTTCCTAAGTATACAACGATCAAGGAGGGACAGTTTGGCTTTCTGCCAATAGAAACACCTACAGGTTTTGAGAAACATTTCCAAAGCCCAACTAGAATCCCTGTACTGGCACTGGGCCAATGCTGATGAGAAGGACACAGAACTTTCTAAGTTTGGCTTCCTTATATGTTCAGAGGTAAACCGAAACTCTTTTCCTTATATAGAATAATTTGCTTGGTGCAGTGCAACAGTACTTGACAGCCAAGAGAAGGCTGTTACTGGGTTTCTGGTTTTGTTTGTTGTTGCTGCCATTGTTACTGTCTGTTTGCCTTGTTATACATATGTATGTTAGTAAAGAACTGTTATTTCTTTTCCTTATATCTTTGCCTGAAAGCCCCTTATTTCAAAGTTATAACAATTCTCCCCATCTTTCTTAACAGCCACCTTTAAGTATTGAAAGGCCAGATGTGGCAGATTGACCTTGCCAGCAAACCTGCTCCAGCATGAGCTCCTCTCTCCATTGACCTACATTTTCTGCCAGAAGCCTACTCTAGCACGGACTTCCCACAAGCTCACAGCCTCCTTTGAGCACATCCAGCTGGTTCAGCATGGGGTCCTCCATAGGCTGCAGAGGGACAACCTGCTTCACCGTGGTCTTCAATATGGACTGCAGGAAAATCTCTGTTCCTGAGGCTGGAGCATGTCTTGCCCCCCCTTCTTCACCAACCTTGGTGTCTGCAGAGTTGTTTTCTCTCACATATTCTCACTCTTCTGTCTGGATGCAGTTGCCCAGCTGCACAGCAACTTTTCCCCCTTGTTAAATATATGGCCAGCGGCAGGTCTGTCTTGGAGCTGGCTAGCACTGGCTGTATGGGACGTGTGGGAAGCTTCCAGCATCATCTCACAGAAGCCACTCCTGTAGTCCCCCCACTACCAAGACCTTGCCATGCAAACCCATTACACCACAATAAGCTCTCTCCAGTTCCTTCTCTTCTCCAGGCTGAGCAACCCCAAGTCTCTCAGCCTTTCTTCATAGGAGAGGTGTTTCAGCCCTTAGGTCATTTTCATGGACCTCTGATACAGTTTAACACATGGCCAGAGTGTTATGAGCCCCATGAAAATGTATCAAACTTCTGAGGGTCCAGACCTTGCAGATTGGCTTAAAATAATTAGTGAGACCACATGATCGAGTGTGTCTTGAAAAAGCAAAAAGGTTTTAATAAGGAAAGAAAATAATACAAAACCAGAGAAAAGTGAAGCACAGTATGGAGGCAGGTCTCATACACCTGCTACAACACCCCGAAAATGCATGGAGTACCTTTGTTCTCTCTTCTACTTAACGATCGAGGATGGTTCTACTGACAAACTGCCAACAGAAAGAGGTACAGCCTTTGATGAACTGTGACAAGGTCCAACAGGTGCTTCTCTTTTGACACTGAGCCAATTACTATGAGAAGGGTATGGAAAGTTCTAGGTAAACTTCCTAAAATGTCTAGAGGTAAATTAAAACCCCTTTCCTTATATAGGAACACTTGCTGGGTGTGTGGGGTGCATGCCAACATCTCACCCTTTCTTTATTACTAAAAAAGAAAAAAAAAGAAAAATAGTTACTTTGAAAAAATTCTCACTTGTTTGACAATTATAATTGTGCTAATAACATTGTTTAATAATTTGGTTTTATAACTCAATTGTGGTGTTATGGAATAAATAATTTTGAATTTGGTACTTTCTCTTATTTTTAGCCAATTATTTCAATTACTATTTTTTGAGATTAATATTTTGTGTTTATTTGCTTATGAATCTTATTTTACTTTTTGTTTGCGGAGATTTTTTCAAGTGAAGTATATTCACTTGTCTGCATTGGATTCAGGCTAATGAATCTTGTAAACTCTTTTAACATATAGTTTAAGAACAAGATAACATTAATAGGAGAGTAATAACTTATAAAACTTTTTTAGTACAAAGGATACTCTTTAACTAGTATAAACTTTACAAAAACTCAGTCTCTACTTTGAAAAAGCTCTAATGTTTATACTGCTGGGTTGTCTCAAAGTGTAGAAGTCTTTCTTTTTGGACACATGGCTAGCTGTCACTCAGTGTTTTATGTGTGGTCTTCATTTGGTGTTTTCTGCTGTTTGTTCTTTTTTCTGTAGTTCTGACTTGACATCTTTTGCAGGAACTTTGTACCTGTGGAGACAAACAAAACCTTTCCCTGCCATAAAGGACAGGCTTTAAAATTGTCTGGTTTCTGGATTTTTATGAATATGAGAAATTAAAAAAAATATATATATAGTTTAGTTCAACCTTTTTATAGTAGTACACAATCGCCCATTTTTATCTTTTAGTTATTTGCGTGCTTTTTTACAGTAGATTGGTCTTTTGAATGAATTAGTTTTATTGTGTGGTACATTTGGTGTCTTATATGGTGAGAAATTTGTGTTATTTTGAGAACTGTACCTTTAAGAATGAGAAATACAAGAAATGTTTTAATTGTATGTTTGGTCTTTTCTCTACTTAAAAAAGTGTGTAGTTAGACAAATGAATTTGTTTGAATATTGTGTTACATCTTTTTGCTTTTAATTTTAGGGGCTAATTTTTGCTTCCACTTGATGGCACGGCTAATTTTTGATAGTTTGGGCATGGTTGCTTTTGCCTGATATAGAGATACGTGAGATACTTTTACAAGTGTTGATGTATTTTGATGCAAGATGCATGGTCAAAAGTTTGCCATTGCATTACTATTTGATATAAAAATTAGAAATCTAGTGTTTGATATGGCTGCTGTTGAGAAAAAGAAAAATGATTAGTATTTTTAAGTAAATTTTACAACTGATTAGAATCTTTCTTTGAGTAGAGAGGTCTTTGCTTTTTCTATTACCTGTAGCATATAAATAATTTGTTAATATGAAATATGAAGTTTAAAAAACATGTAGACAGTTGCTTTTTTGATTTTGAGATATGGCTTTTAGACTTTCTTGCAATCTGACTTTTATCTTTTGATGTTTACCTTTTGCTATATAGCAATGAGGTTCTTAGATTTTCTTGTTATTTATAAAAACAAATTATTTTTAGGGGTGTATGAATTTTAAAATGTTTTCAAATTAATTTCAAAGATTAATAACTTATGTTTAAGAAAATTAATAGAATTTTTTCTTGTAGAATTTATAGGGGTAATTTACAAAACTTTTTAAATTTTGAAGTAACTATTTTAATTAAATAAGCAAATTATTTTTTGCAAAATCGTTTCCTGAAATGGAAAATTTTTTTAGGAATTAGATTTTATAATTAGCTTGTGTTGTATTTCTCTGGGGAATGGTTTTTCCCCTGGACCCCTGAAGCCTATAACCATGTAGTTTGACTCTTCCTTCCTTCCTTTCTTGACCTAATTGGTTAAGGTCCAGCTATCTTTTCCTGAGCAGGAGACTAGATAAGGCCCTGTTCTTCCTTGTTCGCTCTCTTTCCTCACGGAAACCTTCAAGAATAAACGCCTTGGAATAATCCCGGGGGAAGAGCCTCTTTTGGAATCTTTTGTCCCTGAGATATTCCTCCAAAGCCTCTCAAGGAACTGAGCTAGCCAAAGAGCCCTAGGAGGCTGCAGGGGGATATTTCAGTTGGCGCTCCACATAGGTTTTTATGAAATCTTAAAAGCCCATGCAATAGCTGGAGTCCTTATCCAGAGGTCTCGAAAGCTTTTTGAGTGATTCAACTACCCTCCCACCTATCAGCTGCTTTTTGCACGGCTGGGGGTTTTGGGGATGGGTTGGTAGCTTGCGCCACGCCAGACGCAAGTTGGCTCGGGACAGGGACTTCTGACGCTGCAGCAGGACAACCCATGGTCCACAGGAGATAGGGAAGGCCCCCTCGTGTTGCAGCTACCCCAGGAATATCCCCTCGCTGGGTGGGGAGTTTTGCCAGTGGATCGTGGAAAGTGCGCGGCTGCCCGGTGTGCTAGGACCCAGCAGACGCGATGTGCATAAACGTGGTTTTTCTTTTTTTTTTTTTTTTTTGCTGGCCGGAGCTCCGCTGTGAGCGGGGCCGCCCCGAGTGGCAGAGCTCATGTTTTGGGGGTTTACACGGCTTGGGTCGGGTCCCAGAGGCCAGGCTACGGTGGCTGGACCCCCCCCAGTGCCCCCTAAAGTGCGGCGACGTGGTTTTCCCCATCCGTCCCTGCCTTCTAGGCTGAGAGCGGGTATCGGGAAAGTTTGTGTTATGTTTTTTTGCGTCAGGAGGTAGATATTGGACAGATAGCTCTTAAACCATCAGAAAAATGGGCGCACGGCTGTCTGTCCATCAAAAGAGTGTATTACAACAGCTTAAAAATATTTTAATTAATGTTAGAATCCCTAAAAAGTTACTAACAAGCTTCGTCTGCTGGCTGTCAGCTGAAATCCCAGATTCTACCTTGCAAGATTTGAATTCCGTTTCATTTTGGGATAAAATTGGACAATTATTAACTTTAAAAGTTGAAAATGGTGATAAAAAAAGCTTCTCTATTTATTCCAATATTTTTACAAGCTCACAAGCAGTTGTTAGAAGCGGAATAAAGCAGACAGACACAGATAAATTCTCCAAATAATCCTTCCTTTTTTCCTGATTCCTCTGTTCCCAAACTGAAGGGGTTTAGCGAGTCTCCCCAACAGAAACAGGACTCTGGGACTGACCATACCAGCCCAGGACTCCTGAGTCTCCCACAGTGCCACGTGGTGGAGGGCAATGGTGGACACCATGTGCTTGCTTCCTCTCCCTACAATCCCTTCTCCCCCCTAATCCCCACGCCTACTCCATATCCCCTGCCCAATCCATTTATACCTTTGGCTGTCCCACCTCATCCTTCCTCCCAGTGCCTCCCCCTCCCTCTGAGCTACTGCAGGGACAGGGGCGGGACCTTTTCAGCCTCCAGCCCTGGTGGATATGGGGGTGGGCAGCTCACAGCCCGCAGGCCTGCCGGGAGGGGGGGGGGGGGGGGGGGGGGGGAGAGAGATTCCCTCGCGGCAAGGAGACATGAGCAGCCTCCCCGGGGAGAGGGGGGGGAGGCTGACTCTTGCCAGACCCCAGGGGGTGGGAGAGGGAGTACCTACTGCCTCCCTGGGCACTGGAAGAGCAGCAGAAATTTTAGGAACTCATAAAAATGTTGATGAAGGCATACACTCTATGGCACCTGTCATTTATCTTGGTAGGAGAAACGTCAGGAGAACTTATCAGCTGTTATCCTATCAAGATAAAAAGGAGATTCGAAAAATACAGAGAGAATTTGGAAGATCCAGTGAAATTTTTAAAGGCGTGATGAGGGCAACTTTTAGTTCAAATAAGATGGTACCCAGTGACATCAAAGACCTATTCAGATGCCTGTTAACTCCCTCAGAGTATGATCTGTGTGAAAGCAGGTGGAAAAGGGCTTTGACAACAGTATTACAAGAGATTCACCAAACTCCTGGCAAAGCAAAAGACAATAATGATAATGAGATTACATATGATCATCTGTGTGGTGAAGGCGATTGGCACTGTCCAGAAAAGCAAACTCAAGTGTTATCCAAGTCAGTTTTAGATAAGATCTGTAATGTTGCAGAAAAATCATTTTATCAGCTACCAACAATTGAAGTTAAGGGCAGTTTTGTTAACATTAAACAGTTTCCTTCAGAGAATTTTTTGCAGTTTGTGGACCGGCTGAGAACACAAATGGAAAGACAAGTGCAAGACCCAGTGGTGCAGGCAGAATTGAGCAAAGAGATGGCTCAGAGGAATGCTAATTAGACCTGTTGTAGAATTATTCTTAGCCTTCCCCTCGACCCATCGCCTAGTCTCGCAGAGATGATAGAAGCCTGTACCGGGAAAGCAGAACTGTTCAGTGCACCTGAAAGGAATCCAGGACTGGTACACTCACAGCCTGCGGCAGCTGCGGTACCAGGACTAAGGAGGCATTCAATGTCACCAGACCAGCTGCAGCACATCATCTGTCTCCGTTGCAAAAAGCCAGGACACTTTGCCAGAGCCTGCCTGTCGCCCCTGACTTTCTTGCTTTCAAGTGTTTGAGTCCTAGCAGCCTAATTCTCAGGCTGCTGCATGTAAACAATGTGTATTCTTAGAACTTATCTGTATGTTTTGCATAGTTGTTCTCTAAGACAGAACTTGACTGATGGTCATAGTGACCAATGGAGTCAGGAGGTTGTAACCTCCTTGGGCCAATGCTGGCCCTCTGTACAAAATGTATATAAGTTATTGGAGTCAGATAATAAAGAGCCTTCCATGTTTGTCCCTGCTGCTGCCTGCTGTCCTCTGTGAGGGTCCGCACCCATGTCGCAACTTGTTACCCCTCTAAAGGCAGGGATAACACCTGCCCACAAAACCAGAAACAGAAGAAGTTCAACAAACAAAGAAACTGAGTTTACAGCACGTACCTGCCATTAATACAGCTACGTGCAAAGATATAAATATAGCGGGACCCACACTGGGGAATGCCTCTCTCTTAACAAAAAAGGGGGAGGAAGGGACACACAGTGTGGGGGTACAGAAAAATAAAAATGTCAAATGCTCAATTAACAAGGTTTGGCCGATTTAGACTCGTGACTACCAAAGGTTTTCATTTCAGATCTACTGATCGGACAGTCATTACAGTGGACCTGTCAAATACCTCACAGGATCTGACGGTTTATGACATGGGACTGGACAGTGAGTATTTTGTTATTGGGGACACAGCACACACACCCTTAGAGATTGAGGTAGTTCCCATGACCATTAAAGGAAAGATAACATGCCTTATGCTGTTGACACACCGCATGCACCCACCATTTTACCTGGTCAAGGGGCACATTCTTGCCCAGGCCATTCCTGTTTCAGCAGAGATCATAGCAGATGGAAAATCACTGGAAGTCTACTGGGCAGAGGTGGTGGGAGAGAATAGACCCTCTCTGGCATGCAACCTAGCCTGTGGGTCAGACCGCCTCCATGTGGAGGGGGTGCTGGAAACCAGACCTGACGTAACAATTATACCTGAGGCCACGTGGCCATCACATTGGGAATTGCAACGTGTAGCGGGCAAACTTCAGGGCATAGGAGAAATCACATTGGCAAAAATTTCAAAAAACATCATGCAAATTGAGGGACCTGACGGAAAATTGGCAAATGTCCATCCATTTGTTGCAAAATACAAGGCCCTCCTGTGGGGGAGAGCCACCATGTCCCAATGGGGAGTCCAGTTGGTCATTCCTAAGACACCTCAGGATTTTTGAAAATAGCCACTGTAGAGTGCCCTACCCAAAAGTTAACGTGGTTGGATAATACCCCAAGATGGGTAGCACAGTGGCTGCTAAGCAAAGAAAAGCTCAAGGTGCTTGAGGAGCTCGTGGAGGAGCAACTGGTTCAAGGACACATAGAGACAACAAGCCCTTGGAATTCCCCAGTCTTTGTAATAAAGAAACCAGGGAAGGACAAGTGGAGGTTGCTCCATGATCTCTGAGAAATAAACAAAATTATAGAGGACATGGGACCACTCCAACCAGGGATACCTACTCCAACAATGCTCCCTCGAGATTGGCAATTGGTTGTCCTAGATATCAAGGACTGCTTCTTCCAAACTCCATTACACCCAGAAAATGCCCCACGGTTTGCATTCTCGGTTCCCACCATTAATCGAGAAGCCCCAATAAAACGCTATCACTGGAGAGTTTTGCTGCAAGGCCTTAAATTGAGCCCTTTCATATGCCAACAGTACGTAGCCTCATTGCTGTCCCTGGTACGCGCCGAGAGAAAGGACGCCATCATCCTTTACTACATGGATGATGTGCTTGTGTGTGCCCCCAATGACTCTATATTCCAACACACGCTTGACCTAGTGGTTAAGGTTTTAACCTCTGCTGGATTTCAATTGCAGGAAGATAAAGTTCAAAGGATGCCACCTTGGAAGTACCTGGGTTTGGAAATCACTGCAAGGACGGTTGTTCCGCAGAAATTGGAAATTCAGTGCAATCTCAAAACCCTAGCAGATCTCCACTCCTTGTGTGGGTCTTTGAATTGGGTAAGACCCTGGCTCGGCCTCACAAATGAGGATCTAGCCCCCCTCTTCAATTTATTGAAGGAGGAGAGGGAGCTGGTTTCTCCCAGGGAACTGACCCCAGAGGCAAAGACGGCAATCGAAAAGGTACAGAAGGCCTTTTCAGAGAGTCAGGCTCATTGGTGTGAACCAAACATGCCTTTCCATTTCATTGTTCTAGGAAAGCTGCCACATTTGCATGGTTTGATTTTCCAATGGATCAAGGGGCAGAGAGATTCACTCTTGATCATAGAGTGGGTTTTCCTCTTTCACCAAAGATCCAAGACCATCACTGAGCCACAAGAGTTGATAGCTCAGCTGATTCGGAAGGCCAGGGTGAGATTGTGTGAACTGGCTGGTTTTGATTTTACATGTATTCACCTTCTGGTCAAACTTTCTGAGGAGGGAAGGAACTCTCCTGAGAGATTGACCAAAGAGATGTTTGAGCATTTGCTCTGGGGCAATGCCAGTCTCCAGTTATCTCTGGCCAGCTACAGGGGACAAATATCAGTCCATGCCCCATCTCACAAGTTGTTCAATGAGGAATTCCACCTCATTCCTCGTGAGAAGAGGAGTCGGAGACCACTCAAGGCTCTCACAGTGTACACGGATGCATCCAGGGCTTCCCACAAGTCGGTGATGACTTGGAGAAATCCACAGACTCAGCATTGGGAAGCTGATGTTGAGTTTGTGGAGGGATCTCCCCAAGTGGCTGAGCTGGCCGCAGTGGTAAGAGCCTTTGAGAAGTTCTCGGAGCCAATTAATTTGGTAACGGACTCTGCCTACATAGCCGGAGTAGTGTCCAGAGTGGAGCAGGCCATGCTCAAAGAAATAGAAAATGAGCATCTCTTCAGATTGCTTTCAAAGCTAATTTATCTAGTTTCTCATTGAGAGCATCTGTTCTATGTGATGCATGTAAGGTCATACACTGATTTGCCTGGTGACATTGCAAAAGGGAATCGTCAGACAGATTCCCTTGATGCACCAGTTGAAAATGCATGTCTCCCTTATGTCTTCCAACAGGCAAAGCTGAGTCACCAACAATACCATCAAAATGTGCCAGGTCTGATCCGTCAGTTCCGAGCCATTGTGGCCACCTGTCCCAGCTCCAGGCCATACCATCGATGGGCATGAGGGGTTAACCCCCGGGGCCTTGGCAGTTGTGAAGTGTGGCAGACAGACATCACACACATTCCTAGTTTCGGTCGTCTCAAATATGATCATGTAAGCATTGACACATATTCAGGTGCAATCTATGCCTCTGCCCACACAGAAGAAAAGTCTGCGCATGCCAAGCAGCACCTAGTGCAAGCTTTTTCAGTGTTGGGGATCCCAAAAGAAATCAAAACTTATAAGGGCCCAGCATATGTGTCCAAGGAGTTCCTGGAATTCATCCAGCAGTGGGGAGTAGAACGTAAATCTGGCATCCCTCGCTCCCCGACAGGTCAAGCTGTGGTTGAGCATGCACACCAGATGCTCAAGCAGGTCTTGGCTAGACAGAGAAGTTCAACTGTGTGGATGTCTCTGCAGCAGAAGCTCTGCAAAGCCATATTTACCATCAATTTTCTGAACTGTTCATTTGAAAACATGAGTCCATCAGTGGTATGTCATTTTAACAGTGGCAATCAGTTCAAATTGTCTTAGCATCCACCAGTCTTGATTAGGGATCCAGAAACTTGAGAAACCAAAGGTCCCTATGAGCTCATGACCTGGGGTCGTGGCTATGCATGTGTGGCTGCTTCCTCAGGCCCTCGGTGGATTCCACAGAAGTGGGTGAAACCTTTTGTCCCCAAAAATCCAGCTCCAGCAGAAGGGGATGAGAGGCAAGTAGCCATTGCTTCAAAGAGAAGACACTGCCGGATGCAGAAAAAAGAACCTTCCTAGGTGTGGATTCCTTGTGGCAGAAACAGAAATTTTTAACATGTTTTTAACATGTTTGTTTTTCCCCTTTAGAGAAAACCTACCTCACACTCAACCTTGTGATGAACCCCATCCAAGTTGCCATCTTGTTAATGCTGAACGGTCTGGCAGCTGCATGGATCGTCCCTCAGCTGTGTCAAAATGTCTGGGTGACCCTGGCACAGACACTTCAGCAGGAAAACATATGTTTGTCCACTGCAGTAGCAAAGAATCCTATGTCCACTTATCTGGTAGGAATTCCATTGCAGACTGGAGAATTTCCAGCAGGTTTGGACACATATAGGTCCAATGAAATTCCAGAGTCACACACCCCCCGACCACACAAAGATAATCAGCAGCAAGCTGTGGTGATCGTGAACCCCTTAGAGGAGTGGTTGCAAAGTTTGCCCAAGATAGCTCAGGAACCCCAAGAGTTAGAGTTGTTGGGTTCCTCCCCTGCGTCCTACTGCATACATTTCTCCATCATCCCAAAACCTCATAACACTGATGAGTATCACAATATAAGACAATATCGTGGGGAGTTTACTGCAAAAAGGTGGTGTCATAATATAAGCCATATTGCAGCTGACAAACCATCTCACTCAAGTCCCAAAAGTCTCCCTAAGGGATTGTTCTTGATTTGTGGGGATCGGGCATGGGCAGGTGTCGCTATTTCAGACACACAAAAGACATGCAGGCAGCAGCAGGTCAAGCAGCAAAAGTTCTACTGTAATTTCTGACTCCATCTACTTATATACACTTTGTACAGAAGGCCAAAGATTGGCCAAAAGGGTCACCACCTTATGAACATCATTGGTGGGTATGACCATCAATCACATTCCTCCTCCTAGAGAAGAAATATGTAAACACATAGATAAGTTCTAAAAATACATATTGTTTATGTGAAGCAGCGTGAGAATGCTGCTGCAAAGGCTCGAAAACTCAAAGGCAAGAAAATTCAGGGCGACAGGCAGGAATTCCGTCTTGACTTTTAGGAGGGCCGTGTACCATAGGGCGGTTGTCCGTATTGACACCCAACCAAACTTTAATTGGTGAATGGACTCACAAAAAACAAATCGGCAACCAAAATTCAAAAGAGGAGTGCTGACAAATTGGACCAAAATTGTAACTCAGAAATTTTTCATTGGACTAAGTCTAAAAGAGTTGCTGTGTCCCTGTTCCTTCCGTGGATCGCTCTCGGGTTTAGTCTGTTGTTTCTCACCCGAGATTCCAAGGCTGGCTGGTGGTTCGTGTGGGCACGAAGGGAGGGAGTGATTTTCCCTCTTGACCTCTGAAGGATTTAGGGTCTGTTGTCTGACTTTGTGTCTCTGTATCTGTGCTGAGCTCAGTGCTTGATGTTCGGCGCGAGAATGATGAGGAGTCTCAAGGTCTTGGTTTTCTGGTTTCTCGCGTTGTTTATTAGTTCTTATCTTACAATTCTCTGTGTCCAGCCAAGATGTTCACAGCAGCTTGGACACAATGTGACTCCCCTCCTGTGTCCGGCCAAGATGTTCACAGCAGCCTGGACACAAGGTGACTCCCCCCATGTGATGGGAGGTCGCTACCTCTTATACAGATAACTACGTACCCATTGTTTACAATTCTGTGCCAATGTCTATCACCTATACTAACAGGGTCATTTCTACTTTGATCCAATCCACTGAAACTACTTTGTGCCCACGTCACTGCAGAAGATGGATGCCAAGGGAGAAGAAGAAGAACCCAGGGCACCGCCCTAAAATCTCCATCTTGTCCCTTTGCATCTACATTCTAAAAACCCAAACTTCAAAATCTTCTGCACAGTGATAACTACACTACTCTCTGTCACACCTTTGTGACTTGCAATTCTTCTCTCTGATGGATGTTTTTCTCATGGACCAAAATCAAAGATTGTGTCTTCCTGGGCTCTGTGCCAGGCAAACCCCCCTGCACAGACTCCAGACCCTCTTTTTCGGGTCCCAGGCCTCTCTACCGAGGTCTGTGACTTTCCAGGGTGCCCAGAGGGATGCCCTGGACTCCAAGAGATCGCAGCAGCCAAAGCTCTAGGTGAATTGGGCCATCTAGAGTGCTGGGTGGTCAAACAGGCAAACTTGATGTCCACCGCCATTAGCTCTCTCCTAGAAGATGAGGAAATTACCAAACAGGCCACACTTTGAATTCGTGCTGCCATTGACTTCCTCTTGCTCCTGCATGGACATGAATGCCAGGAATTTGAAGGACTCTGTTGCTTGAATCTGACCTCGAAAGCTCTAAACATCCGTGCTGCCCTTCGAAGTATGAACAGCTTGATTGGACAAGTGAAACAAGAATCTGAGGATTGGGTCAAAGAACTGTTCAGGGGCTGGGGATTCACAGGGTGGTGGACTTCTATAGTTAAAACAATTTTGTTATTTCTTGTTATTCTTTTCTTTGAACAATAGCATTTGGGATCCTACGTTGCTTGATTTTCAAGGCTATCAATGGTCTCATACCTTCTACCTCAGAAGTCAACCACATAAAGTTTGCAAACCTAAAGCAGTCTGACTTCCCCACCAATTGTAAGTGGTGGGAAAACCCACATCCCGTGTCAAAATGAACCTAATGATTTTCTTGTAACTTTGTTAAACAAATAAGGGGGAATTGTTGTATTTCTCTGGGGAATGGTTTTTCCCCTGGACCCCTGAAGCCTATAACAATGTAGTTTGACCCTTCCTTCCTTTCTTGACCTAATTGGCTGATGTCCAGCTATCTTTTCATGAGCAGGAGACTAGATGATTCCCTGTCCTTCCTTGTTCATCCTCTTTCCACCTGGAAGCCTTTGAGAATAAATGCCTTGGAATAATCCTGGGGGAAGAGTCTCTTTTGGAATCTTTTGTCCCTGAGATATTCCTCCAAAGCCTCTCAAGGAACTGAGCTAGCCAAAGAGCCCAGGGAGGCTGCGGGGGGATATTTCAAGCTTGGAATATGGATTTTTGGGCAAGCTACTACAATCTCACTTAATTGACAAAACAAAGACTGTAGAAGCATCCGTGACTTACAGGGACAAGGTACTCTGCAAACTTGAGATATTCTAGAATATGTGGTTTTATTGCAAGGGTCGTGGGTAGAAAGGGCCTTCCCTTCAGCCACCAGCCTCGGCTGAAGGGAAGTCCCAGAGAGAGAGCAAGAGGGTAAGCTGGCAAGAAGAGGGGAGAGAGCTAGAGAAACGTGGCAGGGGTCAGAGTGCAGGGGGAAGAGAGAAGAGAAGAGGGGCGAAAGGTAGGAGAGCCAAGACAAGAGAGCAGGGACCAGAGAGAGTGAAGAGGGCGAAGAGAGAAGAGGAGTGAGGGAAAGCCAAGAGCGTAGGGGCCAAGAGAGAAGAGAAGAGAGCGAGGTCCAGGTTACAATACATTATATCTCCTTTTGTGATGAATATTCTAATTTACAGTGACCAACCAATACAAGACACAAAATCCTATAGAATCTACATACAGCCTATAAGAACTACTACATTACTGTTGTGGTTTGAAAGCAAAATGAATGAGAGGCTCCAAGTCAGAGATATAATTTAATAAGAAGAAAGGTAAAAAGGTAAAATAAAATAAAATAAGTACAATAACACAAAGGATCACTGACAGAGTCAGAATACAACCTGAGCAGGATGGTGGAAGCAGTCCAGGTGAGGTGCTCTTCCTTAAGCAGTGATCCTGTAGAAAGGTCTGGGAGCTCTGGTCCTCTGGGAATCCAGTGGATAAGTGCTACTTGCACTGTCCCAAATCCCAGCTTATATCCAGGTGAGAATGCTTGGCTCCTCCCCCTGGGCGGAGCATCTCACAATAGCATGAGAAGTGTGAAATGGGTCCTTGATGGCCCATTAACAGAGATAACCCCTGGAGGGAGTTACCTGTGACTCATGGATCATTAGCAGAAAACACCCCAAAAGTCATTAGCAGAAAACACCCCAAAGGCGTTAATGGGCCATTAGCAGAAAAGGCAGGGGGCTTGGGAAAACACTAGCCCACCTGGTTTCAACAGTTCATGAAGATGGTGATAGAATAAATACTTTGTGTACATCCTACACTGCAACCCAGGACAATTACCATGTGTTATATTTTAAACTCTAAAAACTACTCTTTAGACTTTTCTGTTTTGCTACATTGACCTTTGGATCCCTTAGCCAGCAGAAAGGTATTGTTCAATCCAAAGGGATTCTCCTTCAGCTGGCTCGGCTATTGTCTTCAGGTTATACAGCAACTAAGACTTGGTATCCTACAACTCAAAGTACGCTTTCATTTCGATTACAGGTTTCATATTTTCAGAATCTTTTGCTAAGCAATCATATTTATAAGGTTTCCCTGATTCATCTTTCCCAACAAAAGACTTATTTTAAAATTATTTGATGGTCTTTTTCTTTAAATTTCACTGAAAGATGTAGCGGTTTCACGTTTGCCAGAATTTAGTGTCTGCCCTTTTTTACCTTTGGGAGAAAGGATTTTGGAAAAAAAGGCAAAACAGGCCCCAACTTAAAGTAAACAGATAGCTTATTAACACACACTAAGAAGAAAAAAATAAGGAAAAGGGAAAAAAACACAAATGAAATTTCTAAACAAACCCTTTCTCCCAGCACAAACTGTTCATTTTCTACAAACAATGTAAAGAGGCAAAACTCAGAACTCTAGGTCAGTACCACTTATAAAACAGTCTTTCATTCAGTCTTTGAGAGAGAGAAGTCTCTCCTGTTGTTTGGTAATTTTCCACAAGAGAAACAGTCTGCTTGTGACTTCCAATTCACACAAATGCAGCCTGCCCAGGAAACTTCTGCAGTTGTGGAACCTTCCACATCACTTAGCCTTTCCTGTGACCACATATATGGGTAGTAGACTCACAAATTGGGATGGCACTTTTAAAGATAAGCAACTTTTAAGGCAAAGGATTCTTCATCTCAGAGAAGAGAGATGTCTTCTCACTTTTTTCACTGGCACAGGGGCTTCTTCTCATCTCTCTGTTCAAACCTCTTATGGGATCACCAAATCACACCTTCTAATTCAATATTCACTCAGTAAATCACAGATACCTTTGCTTAAAAATCCGCAAATCATCTGCCCAATTCAGATTGTCCATGATTTAAAGGAATACTTTAGCATATTCATATTACAATGTGTTACCACAACTCATAGGATATTTTTCAGACTAGAACCAAGGCAACTTGGCATCTCGTTATGGGTAATGTAGGTATAGAATAATTTATGCTGGTGTCCTGGGTTGTAGTGTAGGATGTACACAAAGTATTTATTCTATCACCATCTTCATGAACTGTTAAACCAAGTGAGGCAGTGTTCTTCCCAGGCCCCCTTCCTTTGGGCTGTCTTCTGCTAATGGCCCATTGACACCTAACCACATGACTCACAGGTAACGCCCTCCAGGAGTTATCTCTGCTTAATGAGCCATCAAGGACCCACTTCACGACTCATCATCCCATTGTGAGATGCTCCGCCCAGGGGGAGGAGCCAAGCATTCTCACTTGGATATAATCTGAGATTTGGGACAGTACAAGCAGCCCTTACCTACTGGATTCCCAGATGACCAGAGCTACCAGACCTTTCTACAGGATCACTGCGTCAGGAAGACCACCTCATCTGGACTGCTTCCACCATCCTGCTCAGGTTGTAGTCTGACTCTGTCAGTGGTCCTATGTGTTATTGCATTTATTTTATTTTATTTTACCTTTTTACTTTTCTTCTTATTAAATTGTATTTCTGACTTGGGGCCTCTCACTCGTTTTGCTTTTTAAACCACGACAGCTGGGAATTCAGAAATATAGAAATAAGAAATCACAAGTGGCTACCAGGAAAGCTGATTTACATTTGTAAGGGGATGGGCGGCTCTGAGGAGGAACCACAAAATTTACAACAGAAAAAGAGTTGCAGCCATGGAGATGGGCAATCAAGGGTGATCAGCCAGGTTACGCCTAGATGATTGATACCAGATATGCATCTAAGACTAGACGCCCAAGCTCATCAAGACTGACCACCTCAATATTGGCTTCTTGGAAATCTCATCAATTCCTCGCCTCTGCCTGGAAGGCTATCCAGGAGAACAGAAGTCCCAAAAGAAGACGCATGAATATGCGATCTGAGCAGAAGTGGACAAAGAAACCCTGCCTCGGGGAGAATAAACTGTATATAAACTGCACTTTTGGTGGCAGGATTTGTGAACGAGGGGGGACTGGTGCAATAGAGGCCAGTCCGAAGTTCACCCGGCTCTGATCCCGGTATCAGAGTTGTCCTTTTATTGTGGCTTTTCCGAGTTCGCTGTTACGGGAAATAATTTTTTAAATTTATTTTTGAAATCTGGCTGTCTCGTTTATTACAATCTCTTCTGCCTAAGAGGTCACTGTTCCTTTACTGACTTTGAGATCTCCATATTGTCCCTTTACATGTCTCAAATTTTTCCGTCACTCTCACTAAGGAAAAAATTCGGGCTTTGGAAATTTCATCTGTTCCAAGAAAGAGTTAAATTTTGCCCAGATCTTCTTTTCTCCCAGCTGCAGCTGACTTCAAGGCTGCACTGGCTGCACTGATGGGGGAATGGGGGAAAGAAATTCACGCCGTTTGGAGCAGCTTGAGCAGTCAGGGATCTCAGCTGCAGCCTCCACTCCCACCCCCAGCAGCCGATGGGGGGCCGGGAGGCATGGTCAGACCACGGCTGGCTTCCCTCCACAGGGAGGGAGCAGGGGGCCTGGCCAGCCGGGCCGGCCCTCAGAGCTGTGTTACGTTCTCTGGCCAGAAGTAAAAAAGGTCTTGGCTTGGGCACACTCAGTTTTATATGGGTATTACGGAGTCGCCTTCAACTGTCTTAGCGGTCAAACTACCTGCCAATAGAAAGAACTGCTTCCTGATAGGTCCCTGTCCTTTCCAAAACAAAGTCCCAGGTCCTGGCAGGGCAATATTCCATTAACCAAAAACCAAACTGTGCTAACCTATGACAATTTATAAAGTGGGATTTTCTTTTAAAGCTGTAAAAAAAGAGTAAGGTTAGGGTTTTGAGTTTGTAGTATTTTTAAGCTATTTAGAGTCTTTCTCTTCTTTCTTTCTGCGGCAGTCAGTTTTGCTCTTTCAGAGGGTTTGAGACCACGAGAAACCCTCGCCACTTGAGTCTTGCTCTATCCTTGCTTTTGCTTTTTTTTGCCCCACTGCCATAGGAGCTGGGACCAGCTTCGGGGTGCTGGTTTGTTTCTCCACCGCCACTTGGGCACTGGGACCTGGTTGCTGCTGTTTCACTGTTTGTTTTAGCTGGGTTTTGCTGCTGCAGGCACGGCTCTTCAGATGGGCTGGTGTTTGTCTCTGTCTCTGGGTACGGCAGGTTGTGGGGGAAGGGAGAAGGGAGCCGCTCGCCACTGCGCTTTCTGTTTCACAGTAAAGATGGCTATGGAAGCCTCATGGCTGCTCACAAAGGAAATATTTTTTTTGGCATGTTTTTTAAATTTCTGCACGGCACCTTCTGAATTTGCTTTTCTTTTTGTGATTATTGGTAGAAGGGGAACAACAGAAACAGAAGGATAAATGGATATAGGAGACAGAAAGCTTACTAGCATGGCCAGTGCTTGTTCCCTTTCTGCGTGGGGGGGCAGGGTAAAGCTGTCGACTGCTTCACTCCTGCCTTTCAGGGTCAGGGTGAGGAATAGACTGCTTTTCGGGATTAAAGAATCAAAGTATGCTTATTTCTTTTACTTGTACTTGGTTGGAGCTCCATTTTTTTTACTTTTTCATTTGCTTTGCTCCTTTTTTTTCTGCTACTTTTAGAAGTATGTTATAACTCGTTTCATGGGTTCATTTCTCTGAGATGTTTCAATGTATTTCTTTTTTCTCCAAACTACACATCTTTCACCCCACTCGTCTTACAAGTCCCATTTCTACTCTTGGGTTTTTCTTTTTTATAGACTCGTTTTAATGAGTCTTTCTAGGTGTTTCTTCTCAAATTAAAGTTTTGAATTCTTAAATCATAATCAAAATAAAAATAATAAGTCTCGCTTTACTACTACTGATTACTGGGTTCTCATCACTCATCAAGTTTGCGGTAACCCAGGTCCCTTGGTTCAATCCAAATTCCTGTGTGGATACGCTGCGTGTTTCTGCTTACAGGCTTCTGCTCAGCCAGCCACGCACTTTCTCTCCTCCCTGGAGAAGTTTGGTCCTTTGGGACTTTTCCGCTTTGCGTTCCAGGAATAACAAACCTGGTAAAAATCCTCTTCCACCAGCAATGAGGATTTTGTCTGGAAACCACATTTTTTTTATTTACAAATGCAGAGATGTGGTATTTTTAATGTCGAAAAAAACACGAATTAAAAAAATGAAAAACCAAAGGTAAAATCTGGCCTATGTAGACTGAGGGCATGTCTACAAAAAACCTGAACAGGTCCACTTAATAAAGGCATCTCTGTTCCTGGTGCCATTTGATACAGTTTAACACGTGGCCAGAGTGTTATGAGCCCCGTGAAAATGTATCAAACCTCTTAGGGTCCAGCCCTTGCAGATTGACTTAAAATAATTAGTGAGACTGATAGTATAGGGTTAAAATGATTTCTGAGGTAGTAGGGCCCGAGAATGGGACGTTGGCTTCACTGCAACCAGGATGTTATTCCATGCTATTGTTTTAACCAAATCAAGTATAACTTTGCTTAGGTAATGGGAAGAAAGGGGGACATTGGTGATTCTTAATAAAGTACATAGGCCTTGAGAATAAAGTTAGGTCAGGAGGATCTGTACCTGTATAATCATCAGTACAATAAATTACATTATTGTTAATTGTAACGTTAGTTTGATAACTAAATATGATTATTTTCTTAAACCTGAATCTTAAGCAAGAATCACAAGAATCATTGTTACAGGTTTAGGCTTGGGTAGAATCAATGGGACAATGGGGTTTAATGATTAACATGTATCCTTATGTAACAAGAAAAGGATAAAATTGTGTCTATTTTGAACGTCTCATGGAGTCGGATTTGGGTCCTCCCCCAACTCCCAGAGCTCTCAATAAAGCACCACACGCAATTCCGAGATTGTGTGTTCTTTCCTACGCTAACAAGACCACATGATGTAGTGTGTCTTGAAAAATCAAAAAAGGTTTTAATAATGAAAGAAAATAATACAAACACAAAGGTAAAGCTGAACACAGTATAGAGACAGGTCTCATACACCTGCAACAACACCTTGAAAAGCCTGGAGCATCTTTGTTCTTTCTCTTTTTTACTTAACGATTGAGGATGGTTCCATTGGTAACCTGCCAATAGAAAGAGGTACAGGCTTTGACAGACAGTGACAAGGTCCAACAGGTGCTTCTCTTTTGGCACTGAGCCAATTACTATGAGAAGGGTATTGAAAGTTCTAGGTAGACTTCCTAAAATGTCTAGAGGTAAATTGAAACCCCTTTCCTTATATAGGGGGTGTGGGGTGCATGCCAACAGCCCTCTTCTGTACTCGCTTTAACAGGTCCATGTCTTTCCTGTAATGAAGACTTCAGAGATGGATGCATTACTCCAGGTAGAGTCTCATGAGAGTAGATGGGCAAAACCACCTCCTTTGACCTGCTGGCCACTTCTTTTGATGTAGCCCAAGATGCAATTTGGTTTCTGGGCTGTGTCTGCACACTGCTGGCTCATGTTCAGTTTTTCATGCAACAGTACCACCAAGTCCTCCTTCACAGGGTTGCTCTCAATCCCTTCATCCCCCAACCTGTATTGATAATGAGGGTTGCCCCAATACAGGTGGCCTTGTTGAACCTCAGGAATTCACATAGGCCCACTTCTCAAGCTTGTCCAGGTCCCTCAGGTGTGGTCCAGGTCTGGTCCATCCCTCAGGTGTGTCAACTGCAGCACTCAGCTTGATGTCAGCTTGGTATGGGGAATGGAGGTGATGACCAAGAAGCTCTGTCCCTGCTGCATTTCCCTGTAGTAGCCAAGGATAGATAAAATAGGAGGGCAGCAGCATTTTATTCTGACCTAGCTAATGTTTAGATTCAATTGTTCCCTTTTTTAGTCCACAGCAGCTGGGGTGTGCCTGCCTCTGCATATACGCAGCCATCCATCTTCCCCAAGCTCGTTGTACCTGGGCTTCCCTCATATGTGGAGGAAAGTCTCCTAAACTGAAAAGACAAGGATATCTAGCCTGCAGGTGACAGTTTCCTTCTGAGGACTAACCCAAACAACAAGCCATGTTTTAGTCCCCCCTCCATAATCTTAATTCCTAAGCTTTGAGGTGGAAAAAGGGTCTTCTAGCTTTCCTTTCTTAGCACATCCTGCTGTGCTGACAGTGGATGTATAGAGTGTCCATGATATACTGTTTTGGTGATGAACTCTTCCCAGGATGCATCTGAAGAGTCATGTGAGAAAGTGTTAAAAATAACACCAAGCCCTGCCCAAATGCTGGTCATATTTCAGCAAGCATGTTGGGAATATTCCATAGAATCATAGAATATGCTGAGTTGGAAGGGACCCATAAGGATCATTGAGTTCAGCTCCTGGCCCTGTGCAGGACACCTCAAGAATCCCACCATGTGCCTGAGAGCATTAGCCAAACATTTCTTGAACTCTGTCAGGCTTGGTGCTGTGACCACTTCCCTGGGGAGCCTGTTCCAGTGCCCAACCACCCTCTGGGTGAAGAATTTTTTCATGATATCCAACCTAAACCTCCCCTGACTTAGCCTAATGCCATTCCCTCGGGTCCTGTCACTGGTCACCACAGAGAAGAAATCAGTGACTGCCCCTCTGCTTCCCTTCATGAGGATGCTGAAGACCACAATTAGGTCTCCCCTTAGTCTCTTCTCCAGGCTTAACAGATGAAGTGACCTCAGCCACTCCTCATACAGCTTCCCATCCAGACCCTTCACCATCCTCGTGGCCCTTCTCTCTAATGGCTTAATGTCTTTTTTATATTGTGATGCCCAAAACTGCACCCAGGACTTAAGGTGAGGCTGCACCAGTGTAGAGCGGAGTGGGACAACCACCTCCCTCAACCAGCTGGTGATGCTGTGCCTGATGTACCTCAGGACACAGTTGTCTCTCCTGGCTACCAGTGCACTAATGACTCAAATTCAACATGCCATCCACCGGGACCCCTAGGTCCTTTTCTGCAGCATTTCTTTCCAGCCTCTAATTCCCTAGTATATACACACAACAAGGATTGCCACTTCCCCAATGTAGAATCCGGCACTTGCCCTTGTTAAACTTCATATAGTTGGTGATTATCTGTAGAGGACTGTTAAAGAGCAACTTGTTTCCTATTGCCTGGCTCTCTAGTGAGGGCTACCTAGATAAATAAAAAAGAGACTGGCCAAAGAAACACAGGTTCTAATCAATGTGATTAACACTGCGCAACAACTTTATTTCGAGAGAAATGGCGTCTTTTATACACTTCTATATAGTTTACAGTTCAGATAGCTCAGTCATTGGCACACAGCAAGGGAAAGAATGAAAACACACACTATGTAATTTACAGTTAAGGTGGCTACACATATGCCTACTAACTACTTTACTCAGTGACCTTCAAATCCCCATTATCTTCCCCAAACACCTTAATATCTATTTCTAGCTGCGCCACACACCTGATGGAATTTTAGCTACGCAACAGGCTTCAAGGCCTCATCAAGGCCTCAGGTCAGAACTCAGTCACAGTAGTTCAAACTCTTGATATAAATCATGACCCCCTGATTTAAGAAAATCAGCAACATGGCTCCATTAATAAGATCTGCAGTTAAAGACCTGGTGCAATAATGGGCCATGATCATCTGTAGATAATGGGCCATGATCATATATAATGACACCAATGAATACACACACACCCTCCACCCCCCAGTACAAGTGAATGGCCTACATGCACAGCAAGCTAGGTATATCACACAAATGTCATGTGAATACCAATGTGCAGTGAACTGGGTATATCATGCAAACATCACACGAATACTGATGCCTATGTGACGAATGTGCCATTGCTGTAGTTCCTGAGCTGAAGCAAAACTGCTGAGTCACCTCCATAAAGCACATCGCTTAGCTGGTATGTAAGTGAATGTGCGGCAAGTCCTGGCAGAACTCTCCCTACTCATAGACAAAAGAAGAAAAGATCAATGGGATGCTGCTGAATCCATGATGGTGACTATTGTTTACTTTCTGTAATTCTTTGTCACAGTAGAAATGGACAAGATACTTTTTCTTCATGCAACAAATAGCTCCACTTTATATAAAATGAGCTCCAGCTCATATTTATATAGTTTCCAAAAGCATAGGGTTTAATTCTAATTGCTTAGTAACCTTTTGCTACCCAGTTCATTGGTTAGTAGTTGCTTGTGTACATGTTTGCTAAAGGCTTTTTTCTTTGAAGATGTTTACATTTTTTTCTCATGCGCACAGAATCAGTTCTCACACGTACAAGTCCCTTTTCTCACAAGTGCAAATTGGTTCCCACAGTAACAGGTGGATATGCAGGCTGATTCTCATGAATACAGGCTGATGTGCAGGCCTGAGAGCTATGATTTTACAAGGCCTTTATTTTGTAAGGTTTTACCTATATGCAACAATTCTTTGCTTTTTCATACTTTCCCATCTTTTCTCCTTGCTCTCTTCCTTGATAGTAAATAAAAGTGAATTATTGTTTTCTTTACCCGATGCCTAAGATTTTTAGATTTGTATATTTTCCATATATTTGTAGCTTTGCTAATGCATGACTGTAGATTCTAGTACTTTTCCTATCTTTCTTCCCTATATTTAGGAACAATAAGCTAACCTTCTAAACACATTCCTAAAATATTGTTTAGTCTTATTCCAGTAAGAGAACCAACTACAAGGACATTTTGTTTTCCAACCAGAATCTGGACCAGGTATAACAAAAGTGGAGCAAAAGAAGCCTCTGTACTGCTTCCAGTGGGGCAGGACCCCAGGAATTATTATGTAACCAACTAACCTTTTAATTGGACAATATATGATAGGTATACTAATTGACTAACCTTATAAAAATTGTGGAATTACTATAACATGTGCAATTTTCGCCAGATTGTGTACCTGAAAGCTTTCAAGTAAAGGCTTGCTTTTATATTCATTCCAAAGTTGTTGGTAAGATCTATTCTATTTCCCAGGCAATATACCAACATTTGACCTTGTTTGAGTCCTAAACTCACTCCAGGTATATTAGAACTTTTCCCTTTTCTGCACATACAGATTAGGACATTTCCTGGTGTCATGGACAGGATATCCTAAACCAAGAGTGTTGGTTCCAAAACTATAATTATTCATTTGATAAGAACCAACTAAAGTAAGGTACCTCTAGAGGTGAAGAGTGGGACATTGAAATTAAATAAAGTAAGGTTTCCCTCATGAAGACCACTCCATTTTTGTAGTTTAATAAGAAGCAACTAAAGTAAGGTATTGCCCTGGCCAGAACCATCGTGCTAGCTCAGATTTATGCAACGGGCGATTTTGTGTGGAGCACCTCCCCCCGGAGCCAAGTCGTGAGGGGAGTGTCTCTGAGCTTTATGGCACTGTGATAAATGTGACATTGGGGTAAAAATTCGTGAAGAGAAATATAGAAATGTATGTTTTATTTGTGTTGGTATAAAAATATGAAAAAGGTATGGTCTGTTTAAAATCCTTCCCAAGTCAGGCGGCTGCTCGTGTAGCAACCGCTTCTCAGCCCGAGAAAAAAAGCAGGACAAGCACCATCAAGGTGGACAAAGAAGTTAGCCACCCGAGATAAGGATTGGCATCATACCCAGACGAAGAATTTCCTCTCCGGAGTCTACACACCAATGCAATCAGGGACTGGCTAGCGTGATCCGCATGTGCAAAGAACTTTCCCGTATCGCTATTTGCAAAGCTTGACGAATCCGGAAAATCCATTCAACGTTGTATTTGGACTCTTTGTTGGACTATGCCCCACACCTGTTTTGCCTCGGGATACGAAAAACCCTATAAAACCCCAAGCCGCAGTCCGGTCCGTGTGGATTTGGGAAAATCTGTACCTTAGGGCGCAGATCCCGGTCCACCCAGCGCTGCGCTGTCTGTCCTATTGTGGTTTTTCTCTTTGTTGGTGATTGGGATAGTTTTTCTAATAAATTGCTTTTTGATATTGATCCGATTTTGCTATTGCATTTATAACAGCACTACGGCTTAACTTTGGCACAGGCAGAGGACAAGGATTGAGAAAGGGAGATCTGTTGTCTTCAATCCAGAGAGTTTATTCCCCGAATCACCGGCAACAGACCACGAGTACCAGGCTCAAGTTATATGCCAGAGGATTTTGGGCAAGTAACAGCTCCAGCCAATGGTGGGAAAGTGCGGGAGGTAAACAAGATTTTTGGGGACTTATAGGGGACCAGTGAAAGGAAAATAAATTATATGGACAGATGAAAATTGGTTTGGGGAAAGATTGGCTTAGAATCTTCAGGAAAAAGGGCCGGGGTCTGACTAACTGACAGCTCTGGGGGAGTAAACAGCTTTTGGGACAAAACTTGGGACTCAGACCAAACAAGGGATAGAGAACTATTTAGCAACTTTAAAACTTGAACAAACTGCAACAGTAAGGTACCTCTCAAGGTGAGAAGTGGAACATTGAAATTAGCTGCAGTAAAGGATCCCTTGAGAAGATGTCTTGGGGATGGTTTATTATCCCATGCCATTTTTGGGGTTTTTGATTTGTTTTGTTTTGTTTTGTTTTGTTTTGTTTGTGCCCAGAGTGGCTGCTGTCCCTGCCCCACCCCCATCCTCCCTGGCTCTGGGGCTATCCTGATGAATGGGAGCCAAGCCAGGGTTTCCGGAGGGAGTTGGGAGCAGGGCGAGAGGCAGCCCTTCCTCTTTTAGTGCGGGCTGTTTGACTGGACACATGCAGTCGGTATCTCTGACCAGCGATTTTGCTGTTTCTGTGGGTTTTGCCTGCTTCATTTTTTGTTGGTTTTTTTGTTTGTTTGTTTGGTTGGTTTTTGGGGGTTTTTTTGTGGGTTTGTTTTTGTTTTTTGTTGGTTTTTTTTTTTTTTTTGTATTTTTTTTTCTTTGTTTGGGGTTTTTTTGTTTTGTTTTGTTTTGTTTTGTTTTGTTTTTTTGCTTTGGCACCGTGACTGAGCTTGCTGGCTTGGCTTTTTTTCCTACTCTGCTGTCGGGAAGCCCAGAGCCAGTGCATACCCCGCCAGGACCTGGGACAGCCCTCGTTCCCCACAGGGGGGCTTCCCCCCTCCTCCACACAGCTCACACCTAGGGACCAGCCAGCGCCAGTGAGAAATCCCAAGGAGTCTCTCTCTCTGCCTTGTATGGGAGCTGGGCTGCTGCAGCCCAGCCCCCGCCGTGCTTCTACTGTGGCTCCAGGGTTTTTTGCTACACTGCAGCTGTTTTACCGCTGCCTGCCGGGAGGTCCTACGGTCCAGCTACAGCTGGAGAGTTTCTGCTGCCTCTTGCTTGCTGCTCCGGGGGAGCCTGCCCTGCTGTTCTAACTTTGCTGCTTCCAAGGTTTCCTGCTATAGCCCCTTTCGCTATCCAGAGGGGGCACCAGGATCGGCTGCCCCTGTGAGGTTGTAAAAGAAAGCCCCTTCTCCATCCCTCTCCGCCGGCTGTCTGCCATTGTCCACGTGAAGAAAGATGGCCAGACTTGCGCCACAGTGCTCGCTGCAGCTGCGGGAGAACCATAGCACCTGCCCGGCTGGGGAGCCACCAGTGCCCCTGCCGGCTGTGGCCGTAACTACACCAAAGGGGAAAGTGCCTGCAGCCAAGAGAAGGCTGTTACTGGGGTTGAGGGGGGGGGGGGGGGGGGGGGAGGGGGGGGATGATGTAAGGTGCCACAATTTCAATATCTATCATTTATTCAATTTTTTTTTAATAAACAGGTGTTTTTTCACTTTCACTCTCTGGTATCCATTTCTCTCATTGGCAGAAGAAAAGGGAGTTATTGAAGCCCTTTCTCTTTAGAGGAAACGCTCATTCTAGGGCGTTTTCTCCTGAAATTTGTCTCAAAACCCAGACAGAAGAGCACTCCTTTGTTGTAAAAGCATAGAAAAAAAATTCCCAATCTCGTATTGACCTGTTGAATGAGTTTGGCTGTAGGTCGTTGCCCCTCCCCCCGGCTTGGAATGGACTCAGAAAAATTGGTGCAACATACAAGCAATTGTAGACCAAATTACTGCCCTGTGGGCCAGGGAAAAATGGGCAAAGGGAAACCTACAGTGTGTGCAATATTGGATGTGCAGCCCTTTTTATAGGGTTTTTAAATTTCCTGCTCTTACAGACATGATTGGTCAAGAGTCTTAACTCTGCCTAGCTCACTGGCCAATGATATGGGTGTATCTGTGCTTCACAGGTGTTGCTTGAGGTCCTCTGACTGGGTTTGAATCTGACCTATCTACTTCAAGCTAGGCTGGTCAAGCTGGTATTTGTTAAGCCAAATCATCTATACAGATATAGTCCAGCTATACCTCTTATACATTAGCAATCTACAAAGCTAAAAATATATGAAAAATGTATAAAATTTTAGGCATCAGTGGTTACAGGAGAAAGAATGCCAACATGGGTGTAGTCAAACTATGTATTCCACACCCATCTACATTATTCCTAATGAACTATTAAAGATGGATCATTTGCAACAGCTGCTCAGTGCACACCTGAACCCCCAAACTGCAAGATGGGTGTTCAACCCTGCGTGGCAGGGCAGCATTTCTTTGTCTTCACACATTGACTCAGCTGCGATAACTACACCCAGCCTAAGGGGGTCATCTCTGCCAATGGGCCATAATAGCTCAACAGCCCCAATGGGCAGCTGTAAGGACATAGGTCATCCAGGACTCTCCAAAATATCCTATGACTCAAAGGATCACATCATTCCATTGTGAAATACCCTGCCCTGGGGGAGGTACTGAAGATTCCTGTCTGAATCTGACCATATATAATCTGGGGTTTTAGGACTGGGAGAAATACCACCATGACTGGAATTCAGAGAAGGACCAGCTCTTTCCACAGGACCACTGCTTTTGACAAGACCACAACCATCACTCCAACAGGACTGCAACCACTGTTTAATCAGACTGCTACCACCACCCTGACCAACAAGGTGCCAGGTTGTAGTCTGACTTTGTTGTTTTAAGCCAGTGTTTCTGTATTATTGCCTTTATTGTAATTTTCCTATTAAATTGTAACTGATTTGAAATCTCTTGCAAGGTATTTGTGTGGGGTTAATTTCTCCTGCTGGTTTACTTTCAAACCAGTACACTGGACTGTCGATCAAATGGCCTGGCATGTCAGACCCACAGGATTATAAGGTTCTAGCAGATACTGGTGCACAGTGTACCCTAATGCCATCAAGTTATGCAGGGGCAGAATCCATTTATATTTCTGGAGTGACAGGGGGATCCCAACATTTGATTGTATTAGAGACTCATTGTGACTGTTCTAGATGCTCCATGCATCCTTGGCATAGACTACCTCAGGAGAGGCTATTTCAAGGACCCAAAAGAGTATAGGTGGGCTTTTTGTATAGCTACCCTGGTGTTGGGGGTTAGATTTGTTTCTTTTTCACTTCTAGAATTTTTCCCATAAGTTGCTAGGAGACTAACTGCTGGGTACTTGTGAGTGCTTGATGAAAAGAAAGAGGTAGCCAAAAGTCGGGAGAGGAGTGTGGCATTGGGCTACGCTTCTTTTGTCTCTGGGAATTTCCCTCGAAGGGGGAAGATAACGTGAGTTTTGGGGACAGGTAAAGGACGGGGCTGGGGGTAGCTGTGCGGTCTCTTGCTCTCAGCTTTGGAGAGAGGACAGACAGGCTGTTGCTTGCTGTGGGAGGAGTTCAGTCACCACCAAGCCCGGACCTGGGAAATCTACGATCATCTGCTCGTGTGCCCAGGAATTCTGAGCTTGCCTCCTCCTGCCCTGCTGAAGCTGGGCTGTCTCTGTCCTACCGCTTCTTCGGCACTGCTTTGAGGCTTTTTGCTATGCTGTGGCCCTGCACTGCCCTGCCCTGCCAGGACATCCCTGACATTCCAGCTACCACCGATGAAACATCTGATATATCTCATCCACTAGCCCAGGATTTTCCACTGTTCCAGCTTGGTGCTCTCAGAGTTCTGCAGCGGCACCGAGATCACACTGCCTCGGGCTTTGTGAAGCAAAGCCCCTTGAGGTTCCTGGTTCTGTTTTGTTGTTAATGCTGTAGCGGTTGTTGTTTGTTTGCCTTGTTATATATACTAGTAAAGAACTGTTATTCCTATCCCCATATCTTTGCCTGAGAGCCCACTTATTTTTCAAAATTATAATAATTCAGAGGGAGGGGGTTTGAATTCTCCATTTCAAGGGAGGCCCTACCCTCCCTAGCAGACACCTGTCTTTCAAACTAAGACAGATTTTGGTGCTCAAGCTTGGGGCTTGAGGGTATTGAGAGAAAAAGGGTGAAAAAAAGGAATAACAGTTATTGAGTGACCTAATTTCTTGTGTACTAGATAGAGAAACCTCATTAGGTAACACCATGTGGTCTAACTAACCCTGGTTTGGGTGGCATGTCATTGTGGCTATATTTCTCCCATTTGCAGGCCCTTATCTAAACATGGGTCCTATAACTAAGGCTACTGTGGCTGGTATCCAGTTTGCTTTATGGGTTAATAAGGTGAGGAATTCATGGATTTTTAACTTCCTCTGGAAGGCAGGCACATGGATACAGCAGTGGAACCCACTGATGTTACAACCGTCCAATTTCCAGCTGAATCACAAGGACAGTCACAGCCAGCAGCAGTTGCCCCTGTGGAAACGAAGAAGTATAAGATGAAATCAGAGCACCTAGGTAATAAGGATAAGAAAGGAGGGCCCTCACAACCTGCAGGGGAGCCAGAGGTCGAGATCATCACTGAGTCCCTGACGTCTGAAAGTCTCCGTAATCTGCAAAAAGATATTGCACGACGGGGACGTGAGGCTTATACAGCCTGGCTACTTCGGGTCTGGGACCTTATGGGTACAGGCGTACAACTGGGTGGTGGTGAGGCAAGGAATTTGGGACCCTTGACCCAGGACTCAGGTGTGAATCAGGTATTCGTAAGGGAGCCAGGACCCCTTTCCCTTTGGGAGCAGCTTTTAATAAGTGTAAGGGAGAGGTTTGTCTACTGAGACAGAATGCAGGAGAACCATCATAAAATGTGCTGGAAGGCCCTTGAGGAGGGGAATCCAACAGCTGAGAAAAGTGGTAGTATTGGAGGTACTCTTTGGGAGGGGTTGACAGCATGATAATGACCCTGACAAAGTCAGGTGCACAGGGCAAATGTTGTGGAATCTGGCAACTCTAGGGCCATCTCAATATGCCACCTTCTTTGCAACAATTAATGCTGATACCAACTGAGAGACAGTGGGTTCTGTTGCCAAGAGGCTCAGAAATTACAAGAGTATGATCAATGGCCCAATGTAGGTGCATGTCTCTGCTGTGGTTAAGGAACTCAAAGAAGAAATGAGGGAGATGAGGGAGGAGATGAGGAGAAACAGTTCCCATGTGGCACTGGTAAGAGTTACAGGCCCCAAAGTCAGATCCTAATGTCCCCCAGCTAGAGAGAGAGGGTACACCCCAAGAGCTGAACTGTGGTCTTTCCTGCACGACCATGGGGAAGACATGGGAAGGAAAACCCACTTCTGTCCTGGCAGTACGAGTGCATCAACTCAAGGAGGGAAATACTAACTGAGGGAGTTCCACTAAAATGAAGGTAGCCTCAGCCTCCCATGACCTAGTTGCCAGGTATTAATGAAGTGAGGAGGATCTGTCAGATCCCCTTGAAGGAACCTCTACTGTGTATGCCCAAGAAGGAAATGATAATCAGGGCTAGAGGGACCCTGCCTCTAGCCAGGAAGAAGCACAGGAAAACCGGGTGTTTTGGATGGTGTGGATCTGATGACCTGGCACATCAGAGCCACAGAAATATGAAGCTTTAGTTGACACTGGTGTGCAGTGTATCCTAATGTCATCAGGACATGTGGGGGCAGAACCTGTTTCCATTGCCGGGGTGACGGGGAGATCACAGCAACTGACCCTATTAGAAGCCGAGGTAAGCCTGAATGGGAAAGATTGACAGAAACATCCTATTGTGACTGGCCCAAAGGCCCTGTGTATTCTGGACATAGACTTCCTCTGAAACAGCTATTACAAAGACCCCAAGGGACTCAGGTGGGCTTTTGGGATAGCTGATGTGGAGGCAGAGGGCATTAAGCAATTAAACACCTTGCCTGGACTATCAGAGAACCCATCTGCAGTAGGACTCCTGAAAGTAGAAGAGAAACAAGTACCAACTGCCACCTCAACAGTGCACTGCCGGCAGTATTGGATGAATCGAGATGCTGTCGTTCCCATCCACAAGATGATCTGTGAGCTGGAGAGCCAAGGGGTGGTCAGCAAAACCCACTCACCCTTCAACAGCCCCATCTGGCCTGTGCGCAAGTCTGACAGAGAATGGAGATTGATTGTGGATAATCGTGGCTTGAATGAAGTGACTCCACCGCTGAGCGCTGCTCTGCTGGACATGCTGGAACTTCAGTACGATCTGGAGTCCAAGGCAGCAAAGTGGTATGCCACTATTGACATTGCTAATGCATTTTTCTCCATTCCTCTGGCCACAGAATGCAGGCCTCAGTTTGCTTTCACCTGGAGGGATGTGCAGTACACCTGGAAAAGACTGCCCCAGGGGTGGAAACACAGCCCCATCATCTGCCATGGACTGATCCAGGCTGTACTAGAAAACGGTGAGGCTCCAGAACAGCTACAGTACATCGATGACATCATTGTGTGGGGGAACACTGCAATGGAAGTGTTTGAGAAAGGAGAGAAGATCATCCAGATTCTCCTGGAAGCTGGTTTCGCCATCAAGAAGAGCAAAGTTAAGGGACCTGCTTGAGAGATCCATTTCCTGGGAGTAAAGTGTCAAGATGGACTGTATCAGATTCCCACTGATGTCATCAACAAGATCACCGCGATGTCTCCACTGACCAGCAAAACGGAAACACAGGCTTTCTTAGGTGCCATAGGTTTTTGGAGAATGCACATTCCTGAGTACAGCCAGATTGAGAGCCCTCTCTACCTGGTTACCTGCAAGAAGAATGATTTCCAGTGGGGCCCTGAACAGCAACAAGCCTTTGCCCAGACCAAGCAGGAGATTGCTCATGCGATAGCCCTCGCCCCTGTCAGGACAGGACCAGAGGTAAAGAACGTGCTCTACTCTGCAGCCGGGAACTATGGTCTGTCCTGGAGCCTTTGGCAGAAGGTGCCTAGGGAGACTCGAGGCCGACCACTAGGATTCTGGAGATGTAGCTACAGAGGGTCTGAAGCCAACTACACTCCAACAGAGAAGAAAATTTTAACAGCCTATGAAGGAGTCCAAGCTGCCTCAGAGGTAATAGGCCCAGAAGCACAACCCCTCCTGGCACCCTGACTACTGATGCTGGGGTGGATGTTTAAAGGAAAGGTTCCCTCTACACACCACACCACCAATGCCACATGGAGCAAATAGATCACTCTCATTACATGGCACGCCTGTATTGGATAACTGAATCACCCTGGGATTTTGGAGTAAAATTACAAATTGTCCAGAAAGTGAAAACTTTGGTGTCACTGATGAAGAGGAACAAGAGCAAGTGACACGTGCTGAAGAAGCTCCACTGTACAACCAACTGCCAGCAGAAGAAACATGCTACGCTCTATTCACTGATGGTACCTGTCGCATCATAGGGATGAACCACAAGTGGAAATCAGCTGTGTGGAGCCCCACACGACAGGTCACAGAAGCTACTGAAGAAGAAGCTGGATCGAGTCAACTTGCTAAACTCAAAGCTGTTCAATTGGCCTTTCACAGTGCTGAAAGAGAGAAATGGCCAAAGCTCTACCTCTACAATGATTAATGGATGGTAGCCAATGCTCTGTGGGGATGGTTGAAGAAGTGAAAAAAGGCTAATTGGCAGCGTAGAGGAAAACCAATCTGGGCTGCAGATGAATGGAAAGACATTGCTACTTGGGTAGAGAAGCTACCTGTGAAAGTCCGTCATGTAGATACCCATGTCCCCAAGTCAAGTTAATGAGGAACACTTAAACAATGAGCAGGTAGATCAGGCTGCAAAAATAGAGGTGTCAAAGATAGACTTAGATTGGCAACACAAGAGAGAGCTGTTCCTAGCTCGATGGGCTCATGATGCCTCAGGTCATCAGGGCAGAGATGCCACCTATAAGTGGGCACGAGACCGAGGGGTGGATCTAACCATGGATAGTACTTCTCAGGTTATCCATGACTGTGAGATATGTGCTGCAGTCAAGCAGGCCAAGCTAATGAAGCCCTTATGGTATGGTGAGCAGTGGTCCAAATATAAGTATGGGGAGGCCCAGAAGATTGACTACATCATACTGCCCCAGACATGCCAAGGTGAGTGCTAAGTGCTCACAATGGTGGAAGCCACTACTGGATGGTTGGAAACCTACCCTGTGCCTCATGCTACTGCTTGGAACACCATCCTGGGCCTTGGAAAGGAAGTCCTTTGGAGGTATGGTACCCCAGAGAGGGTTGAGTCTAACAATGGGACTCATTTCAAGAATAGCCTTATCAACACCTGGGCTCAAGAAAATGGCATTGAGTGGATGTTCCATATTTCTTATCATGCACCAGCGGCTGGGAAAGTTGAATGGTGCAATGGCCTGCTTAAACCACCTTGAGGGCACTGGGTGGGGGGGCTTTCAAGATCTGGGAGATTAATTTAGCAAAGGCCACATGGTTAGTGAACACCCGAGGTTCCACTAACTGAGCAGGCCCTGCCCAATCTGAGCCCTTGCGAACAATGGATGGAGATAAGGTTCCAGTGGTACATATGAGAGGTATCCTGGGAAAAACTGGGTTAATTCTGCCTCCAGCAGAGGCAATCCCAACCGTGGGGTTTTCTTTGCTCAGTGACCAGGTTGCACCTGGTGGATGATGCAAAAGGATGGAGAGACCTGATACATACCTCAAGGGGACCTTGTTTTAGGGTGAACTAACCATGTCACTGTGCTTGTATCTGTATCTGCATGCATATATGTATATAATTAAGGTAGTGCATGTATGTATATAATTTAAAGTTTTAAATTTGATGTAACATGTTTGTATGGGAAAAAATTCAGGGTGGATAATGTTGAGGGTTGAGTTGTTTGTTTTTTTTTTCTTTCCTCTTCTTTACTTGTTACCAGTGGAATTTTTTTTCATTGTGTTGCTAAGAAGCACTGATTGCTGGGTGCTTGAGACAGCAGGAAGGGGAAACTCTCACTCTGAGCTTTTGGAGGGGAAAGATGTAGCTGCTGCTTGGAGAAAGGAACTCACTGCTGCTACAGAAGTCCAGCTCGGTCCTGTTTCTTGTGGTGTGGGATGAACCTCTGCTCCTGGGAGCAGCCACTGAACTGGGACCTTGTTATGTCCTGCCTCACTAAAAGAGGGGCCTGTCGCCATGCTGGGAGCCGGGTCATTGTTGTCCCGCCACCCTGCTGCTTCTTTGGCACTGCTCTGAGTCTTTTTCGCTACTCTGTAGCCCACACCCCCTGCCTACTGAGACTTTCCGTGTCTTCAGCCACAGCTCCAAAGTTTCTGATACATCTCTTCCATCCCTTCCTGTCTGGGACAAAGCGGCCATTGCTGCATGCTCCCCGAGCCAGCACCACAGCGTCCCCTGCAGCCACATGGGGATTATCGCACCTGCCCTGCCCATGGGGAGCCTGCCAGCACTCTGTGACCAGAACTGCACCAAAAGGGAAAAGTGCCTGCAGTCAGGGAAGCTGTTACTGGGTTGCTGGTTCTGTTTTGTTGTTAATGCTGTAATTGTTGTTTGCTTGCCTTGTTATACATACTAGTAAAGTGTTGGAGTCCAGGGCATCCCTCTGGGCACCCTGGAAAGTCACAGACCTCGGTAGAGAGGCCTGGGACCCGAAAAAGAGGGTCTGGGGTCTGTGCAGGGGGGTTTGCCTGGCACAGAGCCCAGGAAGACACAATCTTTGATTTTGGTCCATGTGAAAAAATCTAACAGAGAGAAGAATTGCAAGTCACAAATGTGTGACAGAGAGTAGTGTAGTTATCACTGTGTAGAAGATTTTGTAGTTTGGGTTTTTAGAATGTAGATGCAAAGGGACAAGATGGAGATTTTAGGGCGGTGCCCTGGGTTCTTCTTCTTCTCCCTTGGCATCCATCTTCTGCAGTGACATGGGCACAAAATAGTTTCAGTGGATTGGATCAAAGTAGAAATGACCCTGTTAGTATAGGTGATAGATTTTGGCACAGAATTGTAAATAATGGGTACATAGTTATCTGTATAAGAGGTAGCGACCTCCCATCACAAGGGGGGAGTCAGCTCGTGTCCAGGCTGCTGTGAACATCTTGGCTGGTCACAAAGAGAATTGTAAGATAAGAACTAATAAACAACGCAAGAAACCAAGAAAACCAAGACCTTGAGACTCCTCATCATTCTTGCGCCGCACCGAGCACCGAGCTCAGCACATAACACAGAGACAGAGTCAGACAACAGACCCTAAATCCTTCAGAGGTCAAGAGAGAAAATCACTCCCTCAGAGCCCACACGAACCACCAGCCTTGGAATCTCGGGTGAGAAAAAACCAGATTAAACCCGAGAGTAAAGAACTGTTATTCCTATCCCCATACCTTTGCCTGAGAGCCCCTTAATTTCAAAATTATAATGATTCGAAGGGAGGGGGTTTACATTCTCCATTCCAAGGGAGGCTCTAGCTTTCCCTGGCAGACACCTGTCTTTCAAACTAAGACAGATTTTATCCTTCAGCTGCAAGTCATAGTGCTTGAAATGATTGTTGAAGAGGGCATCTTCCGTAGCCAACTCTCTTCCTGCCTTCAGCTCCATGTCATATGCTTCATTTTCATTTCTGCAGATACTTGCTACTTATAATTATTGCATTTATAAAGCACTCTGAATGGGATTACTGCTTTTTATTACAGCAAGCCTGACTGTCTTTTTGTTCCCATGTGCTTCCCTCCCATTTCTTCTTAGACTGGGCATTTTTGGGGAGGACTGTGAGAGAGGAAAGGTGAGGCTGCATTGAGCACAGAGGGACCTTGAACATCTCTGGAAGTCTCTACACCCTAGTACAGTAGGGTTTGCCAGTTCAAGGCACCATAAAGAGGAGAGGAGGAACTGCCAGAAACAGTTATGTCCCAGCACTGACAAGGAGCAGACATGAAGATGGTTAATACAGAAAGGTGGCAACACTAGTTGTAGGCACACAGTTTGTGGTGATTGGGAATGGGGCTGCAGCCGAGCCTCATCCCTAATGGGCTACAACTGTGTAGGACAGGTGAACAGTATGGAAGGTAAAGGAACATAGAATGCTGAGGTGTACCTGACCAATCACAGAAGGCTAGATAGGGCATGCAGGTGGAATGCATGTAAGATAAAGGATATAAAAGATTGTACTGGAAAGCAATAAAGTGCTGATGCTTGAAGCCTTCTTAGGTGTCAGTTGTAACTCCTCCGTCATCTGGTGATCCTGATGTGATCCTGAGGTGATTTGGGCAGATGACTGCAGACCTAAGAGCAGTAAGATGGGAGAGCCCAGCTGAACTGAGTCAGGCAGACAGACAGCCTATAGAACTGAGCCAGGTGGATTGAGAGCCTGTACAACTGAGCCAAGCAGGATCCTGAAGAACTAAGCAGGTGGAACCAAAAGCCTGAAAGTCCAGATGACTTTCAAACAAAGGCACCACCCCCAGGCTGGGAACTTAGGACTGGGGACTCAGATATCAGCAGAGGAAGAGTCCATATTGGACCTCCTGCTGCGAATATTAGAAAAGAAAGGTATTAAGTATAAAGAGCGGACACTCCGTGCCTTGCTTATTTGGTGCAGAAGAGGTAAGCAACTGAGAAACATAATAATGAGGACTCAAACATTAGGAGAAGAAAAATTCATTTTGGATATCGTGTTACAAATTTTTTGTCACCAGTTTTGCAGAAGAAGGATGCTGGATACAGGGAGCGGGTGCTATGCACTTTGCTTATCTGGTACGAAAGAAATAGAATAATGCTACTCACTTTGCTTATTTGCTATAAAAGAAATAAAGTGGCGCTATGCGCTTTCCCTATTTTCTACGAAAGAAACAGAGCGAGGCTACGAACTTTGCTTATTTGGTATGAAGGAGATGGAGCAAAGCTGTGCAGTGTACTTATTTGGTACAAAGGAGGCGGCTTGGGACCAGACATACAAACTGCATTTTTCATTAAAATGTGGGCGAGTACCAGCCGCACCTTGACCCGTGCCACTGCCTGCCGCTCCCTGCAGGTAAGGTGGAGTGAGCCCTGCATCCCCTCATCCAGCAGCAGCCTCAGTCTAGCCAGGTCCCAGGGCGGTGCCGAGTTCCCCCTGACTGCTGGTGTATGAGGTGGTGGCCAGTGCTGTAGGAGAGGCATGGCTCCTGAGAAGTGCTGGGAGGAGGTTTGCTGAGTCGAGTGCTAGAATAAAAACAATGTGGAGCTCCGAGAGCTGCACAGAAAGCATGTAAGAGAGGCTTGCAGTAACTAACTAATGCAACAAAAACTGAAATAAAGGAACAAGAGAATTTTCACTGCTTTTTCAGACACTATAAATCTTGACATGAATAGCTTTTGCTAAGCAATTTCACTTTGTTCAGAAAAATAGCTTTTGTTAAACAACTTTGTTTTGTTCACAAGACATGCAGACTAAGTCGGTCTAAAGTATTGCTGGAGGAAAAACAATAATTTGCAGATGGCAGCAGCTCTGCAGGGATAACCTGAAAGAGAAAGCTTACCTGGACTAAGGCAGGCCATAAGTTTTAAGTCTATTTTTTAGCTACTTGATTACCATGTTTTTAGTTATCCCAAGCTGCTGAACAGAAACATGCTGCTCTTCTAACCTGTGGTGGGTCAGAGATGCTTTTGGTATCTTAATGTTGTCTAGACATGTTCTGGCACACTTGAGAAAATTGTTTGCAAAGATGAACAGATTACATTCAATTTGATAATGCCTCAAAACTTATGGTTGGATAGGGTGATAATATATTCCAGAGAAACAACAGACACCTGATCTGAGTTTTATCCTAAAGAAAAAAGGATGTAGATAAAAGCAATGGATGAATGGGAGTTTTCCAGATATGCTATGGAGATTAAAGAACAGAAGTTTATTTTGTTTGTCATTGAGGATAAATAATATGATCTTCTGCAGACAAAGGTTTATATGACATGCTATAATTTACTTAGTATTAAGGCTGCGTTCAGAGTGATGTGAATTTGTTCCATAAATGTTTGCTGTGTGTTTGAGAAAGGATAACTTGGAATTAGAAAAAGGAAAAGGAATAGAGTGCTAGATCTTGCAGAGAATGATCTTACTGAGGAAGATGTTATAGGTCACTTTTCTTCAAAGCTCTAAGTGTGACCTATATTGCAAATTAATAAATATGTGCTAAGACAGAGTGGAGTATGGCACAATGTGTTGGTTTAGCATGGATGGTAAAAACTGACTTGTAAGATTGATGAGCAGATTTGCCAATTAAATACAGGTATACACCTCTGGGTCACACAGCCTTAAATTAGCCCAGGAATCCTGGTGACTTCCTTTTCCATTCGACCTCACAGGAGATGAGGTAAGAGGGGCAGTCCTGGCTCTCTCCTGGTGTGTGGGAAGGGAGGGGGGGGGGGGGGGGGCATGACGGCCCAGCCTGCCTGGGCCCAGGCTTTTCTAAGAGAGGCCTGCTGGCCCGGTGACTCCCAGGCCAGGAGAGGGGATGAGCATATGCCTCACTTCTCTATGGTGGGGGGGGGGGGGGGGGGAAGCTGGCTTGAGGCCTGGCCGGGCCAGCTGCTCCCCCCTGAGGGGGGGGAAAGCCAGGCCTGGCCCTGGCCATGTCACTGAGCCTTCTCCCCCCTCAGCCACCAGCAAGGGGAAAGAGAGGCTGCAGCCCCTGATAGCAGCTTGGAGCTCAGCAAGGCTGGCCCCGCATCGTTACTGGCCCTTCCCGGGGCCTGTGTGTGGCCTGGACAGGTTCTCCTTCTGCCACCAGTCAGGCTGGGCCCACCCCATGAGACTGAGGGGTGGGCAGGAGCCATCTACATCTTTGGCTGTTGAGATTTCTGACTGCCTGAGCTGCTCCGATGTCTTGGTGCGAGTTCCCCCATCGGCGGCGCAGCCTTGAAGTCTGACACTGTGAGCCGAAGCTGGGAGAAAGAGGACCTGGGTAAAATTTAACTCTTTCTTGGCACAGATGAAATTTCCAAAGCCCTAACTTTTCTTAGTGAGACAGCCAAATTGGAGACATGTAAAGGGACAATTTGGAGATCTCAAAGTCAGTAAATGAAGAGTGACTTCTTAGGTGGAAGAGATGACAAGTTGCCTTAGTCCTAGGCTGAAAATCTCCTATGAGTTGTGGTAACACATTGTAATATGAATATGCTAAAGTATTCCTTTAAAACGTGGACAATATGAATTGGGCAGATGATTTGCGGATTTTTAAGCAAAGGTATCTGTGATTTACTGAGTGAATATTGAATTAGAAGGTGTGATTTGGTGATCCCATAAGAGGTTTGAACAGAGAGATGAGAATAAGCCCCTGTGCCAGTGAAAAAAGTGAGAAGACATCTCTCTTCTCTGAGATGAAGAATCCTTTGCCTTAAAAGTTGCTTATCTTTAAAAGTGCCACTCCAATTTGTGAGTCTACTACCCATATATGTGGTCACAGGAAAGGCTATGTGATATGGGAGGTTCCACAACTGCAGAAGTTTCCTGGGCAGGCTGCATTTGTGTGAGTTGGTGTTGCTAATCTCCTCAGGGTAGGAGGTCATGATTTATGCCAGAATGTTGAACTACCCTGACCTGAGGCCTGGTCAAGGCCTGGTTTGAGGCCTTGTCGGGGCCTTGGAGCCATGACGCAGATAAAATTCTTTTAGAGTTGTGGCGCAGTTAGAAAAGAGTTCTTAAGGTGTTTGGGAAAAGTATTAAGGTTTGAAGGTCACTGGGTGAAGTAGTTAGTAGGCACATGTGTAGCCACCTTAATTGTAACTAAAATAATGTGTGTTTGCATTCTTTCTCTCGCTGTATGCCAATGACTGAGCTATCTGAACTGTAAACTATATAGAAGTGTATAAAAGACGCCATTTCCCTCGAAATAAAGGAGTTGCGTAGTGTTACTCACATTGAGCGGACCTATGTTTCCTCTGTCCAGTCCTCCCTTTTTCTATCAAGGTTTCCCTGGCAAGATCTGGCGCCTGGATCTCAGGGACAGTTTTTCCTTAAATGGGTTTTTCCCCTCGAGGGTTTTGTTTTTTCTTTTTGTCGTCGCGACGTAAATTTTGCTGCAGACGTGCAGCGGAGAATTCTCGCTTAAATGCCTTTGAATTCTCCAGACGGTTTTAGCCTAAAACGCAGATAAACCGTCTTCGGTCCTAGCTTAAACGCAGGTGGACCCAGGAGTCCTAGCTTAGACGCAGGTGGACTTCCTTGAAGACTCCGTGCTTGGACCTGCCTCGGAATCGACGTGAAAGCAGTGCGGTCAGCGTAGACCGGGACGAAACCGAGCTGGGACAGTCCGAGCGGAACGGAGCAGGAGGACTGGAGCCACGGTGGTTGTCGCATCAGCGCCACCCCGTGGACGAAGGTAAGCCGCATCAAAGAAACAGAGAAAGACGAGAAAATATGGATATTGATTTGGGCGCTGCGGTGCGGCTGCTTTACAATATTCTCTCTAAGAGAGGTGAAAAATTTAAAGAATGCGAATTAGAGCAGTTGGCCCTATGGGCGAGAAAGAAGGGGCATTTGCAAAAACCTTCCCTGATGTTTAGTACAACCGAATGGAAAGAGATCGGTGATTTACTCTGGAGAACAGTAATATCCGGTGGGAAAGAAGGGAAGATTGCACAGGAGCTTGGTGTAATGTGGGAAAAGGTGTTCCGTACCCTGCAACTTGTCACGGCAGAGAAAAAAGCGGCCGCGGCAGCTATTGAAGCTTTTGAGGGGGCAGAGCAGGTAGAACCAGAGCTCCCCCCTCCGCAGAAGCCGCAAAAGCCCAAAACCGTGAAAACCGCAAAAATTTTCGGTCCTTGTAATCAGCCGATCCGTGGTTTGAGCGTGTCCGTCAGCCCTACCCCCCAAGACGTCATTGATCAGGTGACCCAGGCACGGGACTTGTCTCCTTCACCTCCGGCACAGACTGAGAGCCAGCCGGAAGTGATGCCGTCGCCTCACTCAGTGGGCGTGGAGACAGGCAGAGACTCAGGCCGAGCTGAGGGCGGGGATAGGCAGAGCCAAGTGACGCAGAGCCGAGGCGGAGTTCAGGGCGGAACGAGAGGCGGAGACCAAAATGACGTGGCAGTGGAGACGGAGCCGTAAATCAACGTCATTCCTCGGCGCGCGGCGGTGCCTGGCAACACGGCGCAGTTCCCGTCGGGAGAGTCAGCGTCGCATCGCCTGGCAACCACAGCTCGCATGGCAACGCCAGCAGGAGCGGCTGCGATGAATGAAATGCCAGCGCAGCCACGCAGCTTTGAACCAGCTCGGCATCCACTGCCCTCTGATTCTGATTCAGACCCAGAAACTGCGGACAACAATCAAATATCAGCCTTTGCAGCCCATGGCAGACGGCAACCACAACAGCCACAAGGTGTCACTGCCCCGCAAAACAAACAACATTCATCAGAATTGCAGCAGATAATTTCCAAACTTGTTCAAATGTCCAACAGACAAGAACAACAAACATTTACAAGTTCTCCATCCATTCCTTCAGCAGGAATGCCATCAGTTTCTGATGCTCCACCGCCAGCGTTTTTAAGCAACCCAATTGCAGAACGTAAGGCTGCAGCAGCGAGGGCAGCAGTCATGGATGGGAACTGGGATGCAGCTGGTGCCCTTTCCTGCCCTGTGATAATTGAGAATAACACTGCACGATGGCAGCCTTACGATTGGAAAATACTACAAAAAGCAAAAGACACTATAACAAATTATGGACTCAGATCAGAGGCAGCAAGAAACATTTTACAATATATATACACTGCTGATCTGCTTTGTCCATCGGACTGTGCGAACATTGCTACGTTGCTTCTCACACCATTGCAGCTTCTCATCTTTGAGCGAGAATGGAAGCGTCTGGCTGCAGAGGAAGCCAGCAAACATCAAACAGTGGGATATCCATTGTATGCCATTCAGCCTGACATGTTAACTGGGCATGGCGCATATGCATCGTCTGCTGTTCAGCTCACCTATCCAGTCGAGATGCATCAACTATCGCAGTCACTGGCACTCAAAGCTATACTGCTGGTTCCAGATAAGAAAAAGGCATTACCTTATGCCTCCATCAAACAAGGACCAGGTGAATCATACTCTCAATTTATTGATAGGTTGGCAGCAGCTTTGAAAGATGCTCCAGATTTAACAGAAGAGGTGCAAGATAAACTTTTTCGTACCTTGACTTTTGACAACGCCAACACACGCACCAGAACCATTCTAGCCACACTTCCCCAAGGAAGTCCTGTTGATGAGATGCTTGTGAGAGCCACTTGAGCAGAACAAAACAGTCAGAATGCAGCTTTCATGGCGACCATGCACGATGCCATCAAACAGCAAGGCCATATCCTTGCTGCTGCTTTGACAAAAGGTAAATCTAAGGGCAAGTCTTCACGCAGCAACAGGCTACACAAAATGACTTGCTTCCGGTGCGGTGAGTCAGGTCATGCCAGGCAGTCATGCCAAAAGCCTGTGTGGTGCCAAAGGTGCAACACTGACAATCATGCCACCAAAATTTGCAAAAAGTCGGGAAACTCCATGAACAGCGCGTCACGGCACCGCGCGAAGACACAAGTTGATGCCTTGTCCCAAAAGACGCCAGTGATGGATTTTTAGTTAAAAACAAACCTGCCACTTGGGGGAGTCTCGGTGTGGACGTGGAAATAACTAAAGAAGTTACTCTAAAGGACAAAGAAGTTACCCTGATTCCCACCAATGTTTGTGGCCCATTGTATAGTGTCAAGTCTCTTGTGGGAGGTTTGCTTCTTGGCAGATCCTCCACAAGCAAGCAAGGAGTGATTGTCGTTCCAGGACTCATCGATGCGGACTTTACTGGCCAGGTTCAGATTCTAGCTTATGCCCTGCAACCACCTGTGACCATTCCAAAGGGCAGCAAAATCGCTCAGATTGTAGCTCTTGAAAGCTTTTTGCCACATCGCGGACAACCAAAGGAGCCACACCAAAAAGAGAGACTGGATGGAACTTTTGGCTCCACTGGCCATGAAGTTTTTTTTACTGTGGATTTGAATAATCTTCCAGTCAGAACTGTGATTTTACAGCGTGGTGCTGAACAACTTCAGCGACAGCTTCTTCTTGACACAGGGTCGGACGTTTCGATTTTGAACCAATTGTATTGGCCTTCTGACTGGCCTTTGCAAGCTCCGACCAATCACATCATCGGAGTGGGCGGAATGAGGATTCCTTCAATCAGCGCAGACCCCATTCGCATCACTTTTGAAAAGGGTCAAGTCGTAGCACGACCATACGTCATGCCCTTGGATCCCAGGATTCGAGGACTGTTGGGCAGAGACGTACTGTCCCAGCTTGGCTTGGTGTTGACCACGGACCCGCATTTTTCTTAGTGGCCACTGCAGAGCAGCCACCCATCCTGAAGATCACCTGGTTGACTGACAACCCTGTATGGGTCGAGCAGTGGCCCATGACTGACACAAGGCTGCAAATTGCAGAACAACTGATCCAGGAACAACTGGATGCTGGACACATTCGACAATCTGTTAGTCCGTGGAACACTCCGATTTTTGTCATCCCAAAAAAGTCAGGCAAGTGGAGACTGCTGCATGACTTGCGGAAAGTGAACGCGCAGATGCAGGCTATGGGTGCTTTGCAACCAGGCCTGCCAGCACCAACCATGATTCCACAGGGATGGAGCATTGTTGTCATTGATTTGAAGGACTGTTTCTTTACCATTCCACTCCACCCACAGGACACTCAACGTTTTGCTTTCACAATTCCGTCCACGAATCGAATGGCTCCAAGAAAAAGATATGAATGGGTAGTTTTGCCGCAAGGAATGCGAAATTCTCCATGCATGTGTCAGTTGTTTGTTTACTGGGCCTTGTGACCAATTCGTCAGCAACTCTCTGACACATTGATCTATCATTACATGGACGACATTTTGATTGCGTCAAAGCGCCCATTGTCGAAGACAAAGATTGACTGGTTGATTTCACAATTAGAGCATCAAGGACTGAAAGTTGCGCCTGAAAAGATACAACGATCAGATCCTTGGAAATATTTAGGATGGCTGATCACGGATGCGCAAATTCGTCCCCAAAAGATCACTTTACATGACAACATTTCCACCTTGCATGATGCTCAGAAGCTTTTTGGTGACCTGCAATGGGTTAGAACCATTGTTGGCATCACCAATGATGACTTGCAACCGTTTCTGCCATGGCTTCATGGCAGTGATGCTGACAGTTTGCGAGTTTGTACCCCTGAGCAATGGAAAGCTTTGCTGACGGTGTCAGAAAAGCTTCAACGTGGTTGGAGTGCACGTTGTGTGGAACTTCTTCCGTTGTCACTCTTTCTGTCCAACGCTGAAGCTTGTCCGCTTGCCATTGTCTTTCAATGGCAAAAGAAAAAAGGGGAGAACCACTCTGAACAAAAACCTGAAAGAAAATTTGACTCTGACCAAAAAATAGTCTCTGATTCTACAGCAATTGTTATTGAGTGGGTGTTTCTGCCTGTGCAGCCAAAGTGTCGTGTCATGAGCAGGACGGACGCTTTTGCTGCCTTGATAAAGAAAGGCAGAGACAGAATCATTGAAATAGACAGGAAAGAACCAGCAGACATCAGCATTCCCGCAAGAGATGAAGACTTGGAGTGGTTGTTGAGGCACTCAGTTGCATTGCAGGAAGCATTGTTGGGATTTGCAGGTGTGGTTCACAACAGACAGCCGAAAGGACCAATGTGGCATCTGATCACGCAACGCCGTCAGTTGGAGAGACCTTTGTGTTCACTGAGACCAGTGAAGGGCAGAACGGTGTTCACAGATGCTGGCCGAAAAATGAAAAAGGCCGCGTGTGTCTGGCAGCAAAAAGGAGAATGGCTGCAACATGTGATTAAGGGTGAAGCAGGAGATACCCTGCAAACCCTTGAATTGAAGGCTGTCTGTTGGGCTTTGCAGACCTGGAATAAGGAACCACTCAATGTTGTGTCCGATTCTTTGTACATGGTTGGAGTTGTGCAGAGAATTGAGGATGCACTCCTCAGGCAAACCCAGAATCAACATCTTGGAGAACTGTTCCTGCAGCTGAGAAATGTGCTGAGGCAACGCCATCATGTCTTATGTGTGATGCACATTCGGAGTCATCAGTGCAACAGAGGTTTGGGAGAGGGCAACGCACGAGCTGATGCTGCAGTCAGCGGTGTCGTCCATGCTCCTCCCGAGAACAAATTTGAAAGGACTCGCAACAGCCATGAGACATTTCATCAAAATGCACGAGCCTTGCACCGACAATTTCAGATTCCCTTGAGTGATGCACAAGGAATTGTGCGTGCCTGCCCTCAATGCAGTCACCACGGGCCTGGACTGGGGCTGGGCACAAACCCAAAGGGACTGAAAGCTTTAGAGTTGTGGCAAATGGACGTGACTCATGTCCCAGAGTTTGGGAGATTGAAATACGTCCATGTCAATTTTGACACGTTTTCAAAATTTATTTGGGCAACAGCACAGCCAGAGGAAAAAGGTTTGCACGTAGAGAGGCATCTGTCTGCTTGTTTTGCAGTCATGGGTGTGCCTGTGGAAATCAAGACCGACAATGGTCCAGCCTATGTCGGACAACGAATTGCTAGGTTCATGCAGAAATGGGGGGTGAAACATACCACAGGGATCCCTCATTTGCCCACAGGACAAGCTATTGTTGAAAGGGCAAACCGCACCCTGAAAGAATACCTTGCAAAACAAAAGCAGACCGATGACACTGACGTAGTTAGTAGATTGTTGAAGGTATTGTTTACTTTAAATTATTTATGTTTAGCAGGAGGTCGGGAAGAACCTGCGGTTGTGATACATCATCACGCAGTGAAAGAGGGAAGGCCGCAGGCAATTCCAGGACTGTATGTTTATTACAAAAATATGCAGACGGGTGAATGGCAAGGACCAAGTCAAGTGTTGTTTAATGGTCGTGGATACATGTGTGTATCCACAAAAGCTGGTTCTGTCTGGGTGCCGAGTCGATTTACCCGTGCGTGTCCTCCGGCAAAAATACCATCGAACAGTGAAAACAATCAAGAGGACAATCAAGATGACAATGATCTACCTGGAACATCATCAGACAATCCTGAACCTTCTGAACCTAGTCAAGATTAGTTTTAGAGTGTGTGCATTTATTAGCATTTTAAGTTAAGAATTTTTAAGGAAACACTGGGAAAAGGGAATCATTTTGTTTATTATCATAGTTGTATTAATAGTAGCGCCTCGTGTGTTGTAGTGTATGTAAAATGCCATTGGTCACATCTTTGACTCGGTCTCAGTAGTTCAAAAGAAAAAAGGGGATTTGTTGCTAATCTCCTCAGGGTAGGAGGTCATGTTTTATGCCAGAATGTTGAACTACCCTGACCTGAGGCCTGGTCAAGGCCTGGTTTGAGGCCTTGTCGGGGCCTTGGAGCCATGACGCAGATAAAATTCTTTTAGAGTTGTAGCGCAGTTAGAAAAGAGTTCTTAAGGTGTTTGGGAAAAGTATTAAGGTTTGAAGGTCACTGGGTGAAGTAGTTAGTAGGCACATGTGTAGCCACCTTAATTGTAACTAAAATAATGTGTGTTTGCATTCTTTCTCTCGCTGTATGCCAATGACTGAGCTATCTGAACTGTAAACTATATAGAAGTGTATAAAAGACGCCATTTCCCTCGAAATAAAGGAGTTGCGTAGTGTTACTCACATTGAGCGGACCTACGTTTCCTCTGTCCAGTCCTCCCTTTTTCTATCAAGGTTTCCCTGGCAAGAAGTTGGAAGTAACAAGCGGACTGTTTCTCTTGTGGAAATTTACCAAACAACAGGAGAGACTTCTCTCTCTCAAAGACTGAATGAAAGACTGTTTTATAAGTGGTACTGACCTAGAGTTCTGAGTTTTGCCTCTTTACATTGTTTGTAGAAAATAAACAGTTTGTGGTGGGAGAAAGGGTTTGTTTAGAAATTTCATTTGTGTTTTTTTCCCTTTTCCTTATTTTTTTCTTCTTAGTGTGTGCTAATAAAACCACATGTTTACTTTTAAATTGAACCTGTTTTGCCTTTTCATCTTAATCCTATCTTACAGCAGAAAGACATTAAACCGTTACACTAAATTTGCAAACAGAAACAAAATTCGGCAAATGTGAAACTGTTATAAATGGGCGGAGATAATATTTTTCTCCTTAAAATGCCTTTATTAATCAGCTCTTACAATGGTGGCTCGAGGGGTTTTGGCAGCCCGGTGCACCCTTGAGGAGGAGGGTCTTGGTCAGCTCTGCAGCAGGAAGTTCAGCAGGGCTGGAGAACTCTTCCCTCGTCGGGAGTCTCCGAAAAGTTCTGAATTCTGTTTGTTTGCCTCGTAGTCTCACTCCTGGTTTGGTACTTTTAAGTTACAGTGAGTTACAAAAACTGGATTAATCAGTTCCACTGATGCTCTAGGGTACACACAGCCTAGTATTGGTTCTTGTGGGTTTAAATTTTACTTATGTTTATTTTTATAAGGGGTTTTTGGTGTTAAAAAGGGTCCCGAGATGCACCTGGGATTTCTAATCTGCATGTACGGGGTCGCCCTGGGGGTGCAGGGGCTGCAGAGGCTCTAACAACCTCATGGCAGTTTCGCAACAGTTATCGGTGAGCTGGTTGCACTTGGGGAGCAGGCGTCTTGAAGGTCTCGATGGTGCCGGGGGGGGTGTGTGTATGCTTTTGGCGGCTTTGCAGTGGGAGCGGTGCGGGCATCCCGTCAGTAGAGACGCGGCGGCCACGGCTGCCCAGGACGGAAGCCGCGCCGGGGCGGGGTGGCTCGGCAGCCCCATCGGTCTGCAGCGGCGACTGGCCGCCCGGCGGCGGCGGCGGTTCGGCAGCCCGGCGGCGGCCCGGGGACGCGGGCCTCTTCACGGGAGCCCGGGGACGCGCCGTCTCGTCGGCGCTGCTGCGGGACGAGGCTGTGTTGGGAACGGAGCACAGCGGGCCGCTCCCATCGGCTGTGCCACGCCAGAGTGGTGGTGGAAGCCGGGAGCCAGGGTGCCGGAGCCGTTTCGTGGCGGGGGAGGCCGGCTTGGGCCGGGAAGCCCGAGGCAGACCCCCCCCCCCCCGCTAGCAGCCGTTCTGCGGCGAGCTTGGCAGCCAGTGCCACATGGCTGCGGGCGTCCGCCTCTCCCCTCCCGGCTTCTCGGCACTCACGGCGGACGAATTCACTCTGGCGTCAGGGAGGGCTGCGGTTTTTTAAAGAGCTCCCCCCCTTTTGCTTACCAAGGTGGCTTCTCGTTGTTACATTACAAAATAAACATTCAAGATATTAATACACTTATTACATAACAATCAAGGGTTTCAATTCTCCAAATTTCATTTTTTTCAAAACCACTTCACACAATAAGGTTACTTGGAAAAGGTTATGTCAAGGCATTGTATATATTCAGTGATTTTCTCTGTAATCCTGCTCTATTTTACAACCTAATCTATTCCCCACTAAGACGTGCTAGAGAAAAACATTGCAAATGACTGTGTGCAGAAAGGAAAGGGAGGCAATTAAAGGTCTGCATGATGTGAAGTCTCCAGGTACCAACAGTGTATAATGTAGTGGAATAACCTGGGGCAAGGCAGTATCTGGTATTGGCCTCCATCATAGACAAGGAAAAGCACAAAAGGACAAGACTGCTGGCCATGGTCTGAATCAAATGGGGTTGCCTCCAAGAGTAGCAAGTGAGAGGGCTTTTCTTTCTCTTGATTTGCTCCCTCCTACAGTATTACTGGACTGAGTAAGGAAAGAATTTTCTTTTGAATAATAATAAATGGGATACTTGTGACTTGAGGTATAGCATGTTGACAGTAATTAGCTGTTTAAAATTTTATAAGATAATAAACTAATTTGGTTTAATCTTAGCTTTCTCCCATTGAGCACACAAAAATTAAGTTTTCAAGTCAGTCGTGCTTTCAAAACTGCTCTTTTGTGCAGCTTGTATTGTCTTTTTGGTTGAAAATATTGTATTTCATATGTAATTTACTTATTTAGTAGGCAACCTTCTCAAAAGGAAAATCAGTAACACAAGTAGATTATAACATTTACTACAGTTTAACAAAATCAGAACTTTGTATATGATTACTTCTTGATAGGACAGTGTGGTACAGTGCATTTTGCTATATTTGTCTTTCCCTAACTTTGACGTATACATATTCGTATACATAGCTTTAAAACTAATGCAGAGCTAGGGAACACTGAATGGTGAAAAAGCAATTTATAGTGTCTTGGAACTCAGTAAAGTATATGGATGATGTCTTAGTTGCTGCATCAACTGTAGAACAGCTCACTGTGGCAATGCCTGTAATGCAAGAGGCTTTAACAAGTTATAGTTTGTGTCACTCCTGGGAAAGTACAACAGCAAGCTCCCTGGAAGTATTTAGGGATGAAAATCTTGGACCAAACTGTTAAACCTCAGATGGTGACTGTTCAGCACTCTATACAAACATTGAATGACTTGCAAAAATTATTAGGTACAATTAATTAGATCAAACCATTGTTGGGATTATCCAATGTGCTACCCCATATAATCCTTCTCCCCTAGGACCAGAGGGTTCTTTCCCTGTGGACTTTGTGGAATAAAGAAGCTTTCCTGGGGATTGGAAAGACTCCGTCTCACTTTTACTCCTGCATCACCTGGGGTGGCAAATGCAACTCTGCTGCTCAGGCAGCCTCACAAAGAGCAAATCACTTTGCACCTAAGGGTACACAAAGATCTGAATCACTCTCCGCCTGAGAGCGCCTGTGCCTCCGTCAATCTAGGTGTCTTTTTAAAGATGCTTCTAGCGAGGAAGGTTGCAGCACCTTCACCACCGTACCAGACCACAGCAATAAAGTTCTGATGCTTGAAGCCTTCTTCGGTGTCAGTTGTACTTCCTCCATCAACTAGTCACATGTCACTGTTTATGTTTGACAATATGTTGATGAGACACTGATAGTAGTCATTGATCCATTGGGGTTAATATTCTCTGTGCTTCTCTTGGTGACTTTGCACAAGCTTTAAAGATCTCAAGGAATGTCTCAGTCTCTGTACCTGTGACCTCTCCCAGGTTGTTGACATGATTTAGTATTGCAGGGTAGAGAAACACCCCAGCCTGAAGCAATGCATTTGTATTTGTCCTGGAGGCAGAGGTTCCCCTCTGTACCAGAGTATGTTCCATAGCCAGTATTTTAGTCTACTACCTTCCTGTCTGCTTTCCCCTTGGCATGAGTTGAGGTTGAAAAGCAAATCCACAACCTCTTGGCCTGCCCACCAAAATGAAAGGAGAGTCTTCTTTCATGGAGGCAAGCCACCAGACCTTGCTGATTTAATGAGACAAATTCACCAGGGAAAATATCCTTCCATCCAGACCTTATTCAGACACTGAGGACCCTCTTATCTATTGGGGGACCATAAAGAGAATTTGGATGGGGACAGGGAAAGCTTCTCCCCACACTATTCTCCCAAAAATTTGTGCAACTTGAGGGAGCAACCTCCCCGACAAAACATACTCTAGAGACAGCAAAAGGAAACCCCTCTTCTCAATGAACTGATATATAAGACAAATCCCCTGGTTTCTTCTAGGCTGGTCTCGTTGGAAACCTTGAGTTTTAAGCTTGATGCTATGTAAGTAAATGTGTGTAACAGTGTAACAGGATAGTCACAAAAGTATATTTTGTCAAGTTCATTGAACTTATTAAGTTATTAAATTTATACAAACTCATTGAACTGATGTCATTTAACTGCAATAAGTACCTGGATGTCACCCTGGTCATGAGGAAATTTACCTGGTGAGCAACTACATATGAATGCTAGTGTACATAAGAAATTGTGGTGGTTTAGCATTGGATTGGCAGCCTAGCTGACCAATAGAAGAATTGTCCACGCCTCTGAAGAACTCCGGCTTAAATCAAAGATCCCAGGTGGCCCAGCCCTCCTTCCATTTCTGGCCAGAGAAGGTAACAGAGCCCGGAGGAGTGGCTCAGGCTGGCCAGGCCCCACTGCTCCCTCCCTGTGGGAGGAGCCGGCCCTGGGTCTGGCCATGTCTCCAGGCCCCCACTTCCCCTTGGCCTGGCCGGCCGGTGCAGCCTTGAAGTCAGCTGCTGCCCAGAGACAAGAAGACCTGGGCAAATTTAACTCTTTCTTGGCACAGATGAAATTTCCAAAGCCCTAACCTTTTCCTCAGTGAGAGAGCCAGCAAATAAGAGACATGTAAAGGGACAATATGAAGGTATCTAAGTCAGTAAATGAAGAGTGATTTCTTAAGTGGGGGGAGATGACAAGTTGCCTGAGTCTTAGGCTGAAATCTCCTGGGAGTTTTGGTGACAGACTGTAATATAAATATGCCAGAGTAATCCTTTAAATTGTGGACAATATGAATTGGGGAGATGATTTGTGGATTCTTTGAGCAAAGGTATTGGTGATTTACTGAGTGAATATTGAATTAGAAGGTGGAATTTGGTGGTCCCATGAAAGATTGGAACAGAGAGAGATGAGAAGAAGCTCCCTGTGCCAGCGAAAGAAGTAAGAAGACATCTCTGTTCCCTGAGTTGAAGAATCCTTTGCCTTGAAGTTATCTTTAAAATTGCCACCCCAATATATATGTGAGTCTGTTGCCATAAGGCCTCCGTTAGCAGTAGTTAGGCTAAGGAGTTGGTCCCTGTGCAGGCCCATGGGAACCAAACCTGAGAAATGAGGCCTGAGAATCTGCTGATGTAAGGAACAACGTTTAAAGGACTTAGTAGAGCATGTAGTACATATAGGTATACAAATTACTTGTGAAATATGATTACATGGTTACCAATAAAATGTTTTCTATGGTGGGAGTTAAGCTTAGAGAATTAACCTTTATTTTAGCTAAAGCAAGCGTGCAAAATTTATAGCCTTTAGAAAGGTTACCTGGAAGATGAATAAAGTAAAATACGTAGGAGACTGCACGTAGGCTGATGAAGTAAGACTTGTAACAAAGGTATAAAAGATAAGCATCTTTTGTAACCAACTTGGGACCCTGACTTTGAGACATTAGTCCTCAGGTCCTCGGGGCCCCTAAATAAAGCATCGCATAAACTGACACTCTGTTGGTTTGTGTTTTCTCTCGGGAACGGGCAGCAGTTTTCTGGCGACCGCGGCAGGACTCCGGAGGTGGCTGGGGCGGTTCGCGAGCTGATCAACTCCACGCTGGCACCAGGTGATTTCTGGGGAGTCATCGACCCGCGCCCGACCCCGCGCCTGACGGACAACTGTGAGAAGGTAAGCCCAAAGGTGCTTTATTCTTTAGGTTTGGGTGCCTGCCTAATAAGACGGGACGGCGATTCCCGCAGGGTTGGGCTAAAGACGTCTATGGTCTGGGAAGCCTAGGCGCCGACCGTCAGACGAGGCGAAAGCCTCGCGGGCTCGGCACTTGCCCCTCGCGGCGACGAGAAGTGGCAAGATTGGTATTGGTATTGGTATTGGTATTGGTACTGGTATTGGTATTGGTATTAGTATTAGTGTTGGTGTGTGTGTGTGTGAGCAACTTAAGGTGTAAAAAAAAGAAAAAAAAAGAAAAAGAGAAAAAAAGAAAAAAAAAGAGATGATGCCGTTTAAAACCTTTAAGACTTTGGTACAATCTAATGATAAGGTCCCAGGGAATTCCCCCTTGGGATGTTTACTGGGAAGGTGGAAAAAGGAAGGATTCCACCAAGAGTTACATAAAAGTAAAATGATTGATTATTGCAATCATCGGTGGCCACTATATGAAACTGGTGGCCCAGAGTGGCCTTTGAATGGATCTGTTAACCCTGATGTTATAACCCCTTTGATGTGCTTTTTACAGAATAATGAGAAATGGGATGAGATACCTTATCTTGATTTGTTTTATGCTCTCAAAAACAAACCAGAGATGGCCGCAAAATGGGTCTTTACAATTAGAACTTATATCACAAATGATGCCACATTGTAAACGAGAATCGAAACTTGATGAATTGCCATATATAGATCTTTTCTTTTATTTAAAAGAGAAACCGGCATGGTTAGTGGAATGTGGAATACAAGCACTGGTCTTAGAAAATAATCATTGTTTGGCTTGCGTCCAAGATAAGTGTTGTGTAGAACACCTGGTTTTGGAAAAAAAAAAAAGGGAGGAGATGATTTGGAAGCTGATTTATTTGTAGGACCCACTGCCCCTACCAATGTTCCCTCAGCATTAAGTTTTACTCCACTTACTCTCACCCCACCTGATTCTGTTTCCTCTCCCCTGGTTGCGCCTATCCAAAATGCTTCTCCTGGCTATCCCCCTTCTCTGCTGACACTTGCTCAAAGATTTATCCCTCTACCGACCCTCCTCTCCCACCTACGCCTATGTCATCGGCTCCTGTCCCCTATCCCCAATCCTCCTCTGCCAGAGTTGCCCATTGCTTTTATCCCTGGCAGCGATCGGGATTTGACTGTGGGGCGGGGATGAAGGGAAGGGAGATGCAGAAGGGACAGGGCGGAGAGCAGTGGTGGTGGAGGGGATGGCTCGGATGCGGCCAGGAGGTATACTGGTCTTCAGGTGGATGGTGGGCGAGCGGGGATTCAGCTCGCCTTTATTTTTCTAGACCAGTCACAGGAGGACATTAGGAAAAGTTACAGGAACTGGAAAGCGGAAAGTTAAGAAGTTTGGACAAGCTTTTAGAGGTGGCGAGGACGTGGTGGCAGAACCGGTCGGAACAGTAATAGAGGTGGTTTTGGCAGAGGCTGTGGAGTATTAAGAATAAATAAATTAGAAGGACATTGAAAGCGAGAGTGCCCAAACTGGTTTAGTCAGTATGTTCAGCCTCAGTTGAATAGCATAGCCAGAGTCATGGATCTGTGAGGGGAAGCCAGGATCAAAGGAACAGATGGTCACTCTGTGCTTAGAAGGGAAAGATATCACTTTTCTTGTAAATATTTCATATTAAATTATGTAGAAGGGCAGATTGGGAAAAAAAAAAAAGGAAAAAAAAAATTGACTGTAATTATTGGAGCCACAAGGAAGGAGGAGATCTGGCCATTCCTGCAACCCCTAGATCTGAGCTTTGGAAATAAAACTTTAACACATAAATTTTTATATATGCCTGGGTGTTCAGCTCTGCTTTTAGGATGTGATTTTCTGGCAGCTCTAGAGGCAGTGATTACTTTTGAGAATGGTGAACTTGTAATGAGGATACCCGAGTCTAAACCAGGAAAGATTTTAACGATAAAAGAGAAACCAACTCCAATATTCCTAAAAAGGTAGAAGAAGTAGTGATTCCCTCTGTGTGGGAAACGGATATACTAAGGAAATCTAAATTGGCACAGCCAGTACAGGTAGAATTGAAGGAAGGGCAAGTCAAGTGCCATGCAAATTAAACAATATCCTATCAAGGCAGAAGCACGATAGGGAATAGTAAAGACCATTGATAAATTCCTAAAGTACCAAATTCTAGAAGAATGTGAATTAAAATACAATACTGCAATATTCCCAGTAAAGAAATTTAATGGTGAATATCGACTTGTACAAGATTTAAGGGGCATAAATGAGATAACTAAAAAGACATTCATTTAGTAGTTGCTAATCCTTATACATTGCTAGCATCAGTGAAAGAAATATACAAATGGTAAGTATAGACTAGTGCAGGATTTAAGGGCAATAAAAAACATTGTCAAAGACATTCACCCGGTGGTGGCCAATCCGTATACTTTGTTAACATCTGTGTCAGAGAAATTCCAATGGTTTACAGTTATTGATTTAAAAGATGCCTTCTTCTGCATCCCACTGGCATTAGAAAGTAGGAAATATTTTGCCTTCGGATGGGAAAATCCGGATACCGGACGAAAAAGGCAGCTCACTTGGACACGACTTCCCCAAGGATTTAAGAATTCTCCTACAATTTTTGGAAATCAATTAGCCAAAGAGCTGGAGGAATGGAAGACGACTCAGGTAAGAGAATCACCCTTCTCTTACGTTCTCCTCCAGTATGTGGACGACATCTTTCTGGCTACAGAACAACGGGAGGTTTGTTTAACCCTAACCATAGAACTGTTGAATATGCTGAGACAAGGAGGATATCAGGTTTCTAAGGAAAAGGCCCAATTAGTCCAAGAGAGTGTGATATACCTAGGCTGTGAAATCTCAAAGGGGGTAAGGAAATTGGGAAGCAATAGAGTTGAAGCTATCTGTGCAATACCCACACCCCGAAACCACCAAGAGCTAAGATCCTTTTTAGGAATGGTGGGTTGGTGTAGACTCTGGATAACAAACTTTGGGCTAATGGCTAAACCCCTTTATGAAGCTTTAAAGGAGTCTCAACTGCAGTGGAACAAACCACAGGAGAAGGCCTTCCTAGATCTGAAATGGGCCTTGAAAGAGGCACCTGCACTCGGCCTACCAGATTTAAATAAAGACTTTCAGCTATACGTTAATGAGAGGCAGCGACTAGTCCTGGGCGTACTAACCCAAACCCTCGGATCGTGGAAGAGGCCTGTTGGGTATTTCTCTAAACAACTGGACACTGTGAGCGCAGGATGGCCGGCATGCTTGCGGGCAGTGTCAGCCATAGTGATAGTGATCCAGGAGGCCCGAAAAATTGACTCTGGGGAGAAAGATGGAGGTGTTTGTGCCCCATATGGTACTGGCAGTTTTGGAACAAAAAGGGGGGCATTCGATGTCCTCTAGCAGATTGTTACAATACCATGCATTGCTCAGAGAACAGGATGATGTTGAGCTCAAAGTGACTAATTGCATCAATCCAGCAGAGTTCCTCCGCAGTGAGCAGAATGAGGGCGAATTAACACATGACTGTATGGAAACCATCGAACAGGTATACGCTAGCCGACCGGACCTGAGAGATGTGCCCCTGGAGGTGCCAGACTGGGAACTGTATACCGATGGATCCAGCTTCGTAGAGAATGGAACCAGGTATGCCGGGTATGCGGTGGTGACCCTCACGCAGGTGGTGGAAGCTAAGGCCCTCACTCCAGGAACATCTGCACAGAAGGCTGAAATTATAGCATTAACCAGAGCCCTGGTCCTGAGCAGTGGGAAAAAGGTAAATATATGGACAGATTCAAAATATGCATTTGGAGTTCTGCACGTACATGGGGCTTTATGGAAAGAGAGAGGACTGTTAAGTTCACAGGGGACATCCATTCGACATCGGAATGAGATCCTGCTGCTACTGGAAGCTGTGTATAAGCCAGTGGAAGTGGCTGTGATGCATGTGAAAGGACACCAGAAAGATGAGGGAAAGATTTTTTGAGGGAATCGGCTGGCTGACTTAACAGCACGAAAAGCTGCCAAAGAGGTCTGGACTGAAATGGCGCTGATTCCAACGAAGGTAGGACCGGTACAACCTTATATGGGACAAAAACCCAGTTATTCCGCTGAGGATGAGAAATTGGCACAACTGGTTCAGGCCCAGAAGAATGCAATGGGATGATATGTGACTGGGACTGGCCAAGTAGTGGTCCCTACCAAATTGATGAAGGTGATTTTAGAAACTGAGCATAATAAATGCCACTGGGGAGCGGAGGTATTGGTAAAATTTCTGAAGAGGGAAATTATCTCTAACCATGTCGCCCTGAATTTCTTGCTAGTGAAATTTTGTGCCTTTGCAGCGGCTTTCTCACGCTGCTTCACATAAACAATATTATATTATTAGAACTTTATCTCTGTGTTTACATATTTCTTCTCTAGGAGGAGGAATGAGATTGATGGTCAAGCCCACCAATGATGTTCATAAGGTGGTGACCCTTTTGGCCAATCTTTGGCCTTCTGTACAAAATGTATATAAGGATGGAGTCAGACATTAAAATTTAGTCATAGCTGCTTGACCTGCTGTGGCCTGCGTGTCTTTTGTGTGTCCGACATAGCGACATCTGGTGACCTCGCGTTTGAACTGCACGTCGGGTGGACCCTTCCGTGTCCAGACTGCGCTTGTTTCCAGTGTGGAGACTGCATTTCCTGTGTGGTTGAGGTAACGAGTGGTAAGAGAGATGTCCTCAGAGGACGATGCCCTCGTGCTGGACCTTTGGTTTGAGGTCCTGCGGAAGAAGGGAATCTATGTACCCCAAGAGGACGTTTGCGGGTTGTTTTTTTATGCTAGAACCCATGGTTTCTTTTGGAATCCTGTGGTCGCTTTTTTGACAGCAGAATGGCAGTCCCTGGGAGACGAGCTGCTTCAGGTTTTTACTGAAGAGGGGGGCAGGGAGTCTGTGAGGTTGTGGATTACTTGGAAAAAGCTGGGAGGGGCGCTGGGCATTTTGCAACCTCCCGGTTCTGAGGCCTCAGAGGATGACTCCAGCCTGAATTTTTCTTCCGGGCTGGAGGCCAGGGGAAACGGTGAGGCTGTTTCTCCTGTTCCTGCTCCTCGCAGGCGGTGCTGGAGTGCGGAGGCTTTACTGGATACCTCCCGCGCCCCTGCGAAGTTAGCGGGAAAACCGATTCCCGCTCCACGCAGGCGCAGCAGTGAGGGCAGCTTGCCCTCTGTCAGTGTAGCTGCTGAGGTGGGCTTGGAGTCCCCGGTGCGGACTCCACCTGTACCCGCGCCTCGTAGGCGTTTGGGTGCGGGAGATTCCGGGGCTCGTGGACGCCCTGCGGAACCGACGCACCTGAGTTCTGAGCCGCGGAGGCGGCGGGGGGCTGATCCCTCCACTTCCCCCCCCCGTGCGTTCCCGGCGCTGGAGGCGCCGAAGGCGCGCTTGGACCGGGAAAACGGGATGGTGACTGCGGACTGTCCGCATTGTGGTATCTCTACGAGATACCCGGTGGAGGAAGGTGGCGCGGCCCCGGAGGCGCGCGGCAGGGATCGGCAAAGTACGCGCAGCTCCAGGCAGCCTGGAGCACAGCCGCGGTCCGCGCAGGGGGGTGCAGCCTCGGAGAGCGAGACGTCCACCCCGCAGCGGCGCCGGACCACCACTATTGGAGTCCGTGCAGCCGAAGGGACCTTGTTGGGGGCGGTTCCAATACCCCCTCCCGCGGCTGCGGCTCCGCCGGACAGGAATCCCGGGATGGGGCGGCGTTCGGGTTGTCTTCGGGCGGTTTCGCCGAAGAGCTTGTCGCCCTCCCCAAGCCCCCCCCGTTCTCGTGGGGATCGCAGCCGCTCCCCCGTGGTTTCTTCTCCCCCCGAATCGCCCGCGCCTGTGAAGGCAGTGCGGGACAGTGCCGCGGCAAAGCGGGACACGCTCCGCCCAGTGCTGCGCTCCCCGCCCACCCGTGAGCCGGGGCAGCGCTTCGCGCGCCGCCGCCTCTGACGCTGAGGCTGCAACCAGCCCCGCGGTGTTCACTTTTAAAGGACGGGATGGCGCAGCCGATGATAGACGGGTGCTCTCCCGTGGCACGGGGTCTCGAGACGCTGAGTCCCCTTCAGGTGGTCATTGGACCCTGCCCCCATGCCGGGTGACGGTCCGGCCGCGAGACCGCGCACGGTTTTGGGAGGATGTCCGCGCCAAGGCTGAAGCTCTGAGCAGCCGTGGTTCGGCACGGCGCCCCCTGCAGGGCAAGGATGAATCCTCTAGCTCTGCAAAGGCTGCGAGACGGGCTCTCGCCCCTGTCCCTGTGGAACACGCGGGACATGATTCAGAGGACGATGATGGTTCGCCAGCCAGGCTGCAAGCTTTCCCTGTGGTGAAAGATGCCGGCCGAAAGAAACATGCCCATTTGTCGTGGCAGGCACTGGTTGATCTTCGCGATAGGATTGGTAAACACGGTCTGGGGTCTCCGGAGATGATGCACACACTACGACTGATAGACACAGACGTGTTACCTCCCTATGACATTCGCTGTTTGGCCAAGGTTCTTTTTCAGCCGGTCGAATATGACATGTTTGAGTCTAAATGGACTCAATTGGCTGAAACTGCTGCAGCACAGAATCGGATGGCTCGTCAGGATGACCCTAGGTATGGGGTCGGGCCAGACGTGTTGACGGGTGTAGGTGAATTTGCTGATGTGAATAAGCAGATTACCTATGACCCCTTGGTGCTGGAGCAGAGTCAAAGACTTGGCATGGCAGCATTGGTACAGACAATGGAGGTGGCTGCACCGAAACAGACATTCACCACGATTTTTCAGGGACCAGATGAACCTTTCTTGAGGTTTGCAGATAGGCTGACAGCTTCAGTTGAGCGACAGGTGGATGATTTCACTGCCAGAGGTGTGTTGCTCACCACTGTGGCAAGGAGCAATTGCAATGCAGAATGCCGGAAGATCATTGAGGCCTTGCCAGGCAAGCCTTCATTTATGCAGATGGTTGAGGCCTGTTCGAAGACGGGCACCACTGGTGGTAAGGTGGTTGCCTGGGCTACCACCCAGCAGCCAATTTGGAAGGGGCAGCGGGGTGGGAAGCAGAAATGGGCAAATGCTCAAAGTGGCAAGAAGAAAGGAAAGAAAGGGAAAAAGGGGACCACTGTTTCATTTTATTGTGGACGTTGTGGACGACCAAATCACGTGGCCGATGCTTGTAAGGCAACGGTTCATGTGAATGGTCAGCCTCTGTCAAGCTCGGGAAACGGGCGGCGGAGCGCGAAGGGGAAGCGCGCTCAGACACAAGTGTCTTCCCAATCCCCAGAGCCGATGGAGATCTGCTGGGCAAGCTCACAGCCAGCACCTGCGGTTCAGCAGGCGTAGATGTCTGCACCGCTGAAACGGTTGTCCTGAGGGACACCACAGTGCATAAAATCCCCCTGGACGCCTTTGGTCCTCTGGGTGATGGTTTGAGTGCCCTTCTTATGGGCAGATCTAGTACCACCATTCAGGGTATCATTGTGCATCTGGGTCTCGTGGATGCAGATTACACGGGAAGGATTTATGCCATGGTCTCCACGTCCACTCCTCCCCTCACTATCCCTGAGAAAACAAGAATTGCTCAACTTGTGCCTTTTAAGTCCTCTGTTCCCAGGGCAGAGAATCAGGTGAGAGGAGATGGCGGATTCGGATCCACTGGACCACCTCAGGTCTTCTGGACGGACGTCCTGTCCAAGAAGAGACGTCCTGAGAAGACATGCACCCTGTCCCTTCCTGGTGCAACGCCATCAGAAATTCATCTCCGCGGAACCCTTGACACGGGCGCAGACATCACGATTGTGTCCATTGCTGCATGGCCCCCGGATTGGCCTTTGGACCCAGTGCGGACGCGTGTTGCAGGACTGGGAGGGACGAAGCATTGCTACGTGAGCCAGAAGCCGGTGACAATCACGAATCCAGAGGGTCAAGCAGCTGTTGTCCGGCCCCATGTCACCGACACCCCTGCCAATTTATGGGGGAGGGATGCTCTGGCCGCGTGGGGGGTGCGCATGGGGACGGATTTTTAATTGGGGCCACTGTGTCGAAGGGCGCAGTGTGTCCAACGCCTCCTATACGGTGGCTGACGGACAAACCCATTTGGGATCCTCAGTGGCCCCTTCCCCAAGATAAATTGGTCGCCCTTCGTGAATTGGTGCAGGACCAGTTGGACCAGGGTCACTTGGAGCCTTCTACCAGTCCCTGGAACACCCCTGTGTTCTGCATCAAAAAGAAGTCTGGGAAATGGAGGCTGTTGCAAGACCTCCGAAAGGTGAATGCAGTGATGGAAAGCATGGGGACGCTGCAGGCTGGTATGCCATCGCCCACCATGCTTCCAGCAGAATGGCCGGTCCTTGTTGTGGATCTGAAGGATTGTTTTTTTACAATTCCTTTGCATCCTGATGACAGACCGAAATTTGCCTTTTCAGTGCCAGCAATTAATAATGCTGAGCCTGCAAAACTATATCAATGGAGAGTTTTGCCACAAGGCATGCGAAATTCCCCAAGCCTGTGCCAATGGTATGTGGCCCGAGCCTTGTCTGGAGTTCGCAGGCAGTTTCCTAATGCAAAAATCTTTCACTACATGGATGATATCCTGGTGGCTGCATCCAGCCAGGATGAGTTGCAGAGGATTCAACCTCAGCTGATCCATGCTTTGCATTCTAATGGGCTGCAGGTGGCTCCAGAAAAGGTTCAGAAGCAACCTCCCTGGAAGTATCTGGGTATCAAGATACTGGAGCGTACGATCCAGTATCAAGAGGTGCAATTTGAAAATTCAGTGCGCACATTGAATGATGCCCAGAAATTGGTGGGTGTCATCACCTGGTTGCGTCCGTATTTAGGACTGACCACAGGACAGTTGTCTCCTCTGTTTGATCTGTTGAAGGGGGACACTGATCTGAAATCACCTCGGACACTGACCCCAGAGGCATGTCAGGTGCTGGAGGAGGTTCAGCGAGCTGTTTCGGCTCGACAGGTTCATCGCATTGATCCCTCCATTGATGTCACTGTGTTCATCACCACTCCAGATCTACATCCCACAGCCATAATTGGCCAATGGAGTGACAAGTGGTCTGACCCCTTGCATGTCCTGGAATGGGTTTTCTTGCCCCATCAGCCGCAGAAGACGGCAACGGCATTGTTCGAGCTTATTGCTCGTTTGATAACCAAATGCCGACAACGGTGTTTTCAATTGATGGGTGTGGATCCTGCACAGATTGTGCTCCCGGTACCACGGGAAGATTTCGACTGGAGCTTTGCAAACAGTGTGTCACTGCAAAGTGCTCTGGAGAATTTCACAGGGCAGATCACTTATCATCTGCCCAGCCACAAGCTACTGCAGGTGGCCAAATCCACACAAATTTCATTGAGGCCCAAACATAGCCAGGAACCAGTGCAAGGACCCACCGTCTTCACTGACGGATCGGGAAAAACAGGGAAGGCCATTGTCACTTGGAAGGATGGATCTGAGTGGAAGGTCCTGGAAGGCCACGAGGACGGGTCAGCCCAGTTGGTTGAGTTAAGGGCTGCCGTCATGGCTTTTCAGAAATTTTCCCAGCAACCCTTCAATTTGGTCACGGATTCCGCTTATGTGGCCGACATTGCTCAGCGGTTGGGTCATTCGGTATTGAGAGAGGTCAGTAATCCTGCCTTGTTTCATTTACTGGAGACCCTGTGGTGTGCACTTCAGGACAGGGTTCATCCCTACTATGTTCTGCACGTTCGAAGCCACACGAATCTGCCTGGATTCGTAGCGGAAGGTAACGCGAGGGCTGACAAGTTGGCTAACCCAGCGTGGGTAGCACCTCAGCCTGATACACTCGCGCAGGCCAAGGCATCACATGGGTTCTTCCACCAGAACGCGCATACGTTGCAGAAGCAGTTCCAGTTGACACCAACTGAGGCCCGTGACATCGTCGAGTCCTGTGATGACTGTCACGCGGTCGCTGCACCTTTGCCGGCAGGGGTAAACCCCAGGGGCCTTAAGGCCTTGGAACTTTGGCAGACAGATGTTACCCAGGTTGCCGAGTTCGGCCGGCTCAAGTATGTGCATGTCACGGTGGACACATTCTCATCTGCTATGTGGGCTTCAGCTCATGCAGGAGAAAAGGCCCGTGATGTCATTGCCCACTGGAGGCAGGCCTTTGCTGTTTTAGGCATACCTTCTGCTGTCAAAACCGACAATGGTCCTGCTTACACCTCACAGAGGGTGCGGCAGTTCCTGCAGTTGTGGGGTGTTTCACATAAGTTGGGTATCCCTCATTCCCCCACCGGCCAGGCAATTGTAGAACGCGCTCATGGTACACTCAAGCGTGTTCTCCAGAAGCAAAAGCGGGGAATGCAGGGTGAAACCCCACACAGTCGGTTGCAAAAGGCTTTGTATACAATTAATCACCTTACGGTGCCGCAGAACTCAAGTAACCCTGTTTTCCTGAATCACCACCTTTCATTGCAGGCTTCGGACGAGACGCATCAGCCCCGAGCGAAGGTCCGGGTGCGAAATCTAGTCACCAAGCAATGGGAAGGTCCCTATGACCTTATCGCTTCGGGGCGAGGGTATGCTTGTGTCTCCACAGATACTAGAGCTCGCTGGGTGCCTGCAAAGTGTGTTCGTCCTGACCTGAGACCGCAGAGACAGAATTTGGCCAACAGACAGCCAGGAGACCGTGACCAACATGAAGGTCAACAAGCGGAGGAACCACTGAGTGACAACTCTGATGTCGAGGTCGCAAGTGATCACTCTGATGGCCCTTCCACAACCAGAAATTGAACATTGTTCATTTTCTTTTTTTTTTGTTTTTTCTTTTTTAATGGTAAAAGGGTGAGATGTCGCCCTGAATTTCTTGCTAGTGAAATTTTGTGCCTTTGCAGCGGCTTTCTCACGCTGCTTCACATAAACAATATTATATTATTAGAACTTTATCTATGTGTTTACATATTTCTTCTCTAGGAGGAGGAATGAGATTGATGGTCAAGCCCACCAATGATGTTCATAAGGTGGTGACCCTTTTGGCCAATCTTTGGCCTTCTGTACAAAATGTATATAAGGATGGAGTCAGACATTAAAATTTAGTCATAGCTGCTTGACCTGCTGCTGCCTGCGTGTCTTTTGTGTGTCCGACATAGCGACATAACCAGATGTTAACAATGGCTAAACGAGTGAATGCCATGTGCCCAGTGTGCCTTAAAAATAATCCAATAGTGAGGAAGCAGATACAACTAGGGAAATTACAGGTAGGAGCAGAGCCAGGAGATTATTGGCAGATAGATTTTTCCGAATTGCCCCGATCACAAGGATACAAGTATCTGCTGGTGTATGTCTGCACGTTTTCGGGATGGCCAGAGGCTTTCCCTTGCAGAACTAATCAGGCCAAAGAAGTAGTGAAAACATTAATGAGAGAAATCATTCCGAGATTTAGGGTTCCATTAGGGATCTCTTCTGACAGGGGACCTCATTTTGTGGCAGGAGTGGTACAGACAGTCGCCCGACTGTTAGATGTTACCTGGAATTTGCATACCCCATGGAGGCCTCAATCCAGCGGGCAAGTAGAGCGGATGAATCAAACCCTGAAAGGACAGATTAAGAAAATCTGTCAGGAGGCCAAAATCCAGTGGCCTCAGGCCCTGCCATTAGCCTTGTTAAGAATTAGGATTAAACCCCGGGAGAGGATAGCAGTAAGTCCATACGAGATACTGTATGGCAGACCATATCATGCTACAGTATTAAAGGGAGACGCTCATGTAGTAGGGAATTATGTGCTTTTTAATTATGTGTTGTCTCTGAATAAGGTACTTACTGCCCTAAAAGGAGCCCTGCAATGGAACAGACCCCTGCCGCTGGAAAATCCTGTCCATGACATCCAGCCGGGAGACCAGGTCTATGTGAAGAATTGGAACACAGACCCCTTGAAAGAAACATGGGAAGGCCCACGACAAGTGATCATGACTACCTTCACCGCAGTAAAAGTCGAGGGGATCGACAACTGGATACATTACACCCGAGTCAAGAAGGTGCTGACCCGTTGGGAAGTTCAACCGTTAACCCCCACTCGAATGGTGTTCCGGCCCAAGGTCGGATTCTGACAGTTGGGTTCTTGCTGATCTGTTTATTACTTTTAACCAATGAATTTTTAGTTATTACAGAATTCGAACCCAAAATAGTGATGATGGAAGGAAGGAATGAATGTATCTATGACTTGTCTGTTCACGGACAACCAGAAAGTTGGATCCGACGAAATCAATATAAAGTGGAGGAGACAAGGGGCAGAACAAATTCATACAGGTATAACTATGGTTTGGGATGAGGATGAGCAAAAAGGAAATACCACCCTGCAACTATCCAATGTCACAATAACTGACAGCGACGTTTATCGTTGCGTAGTCTGGATAAGAGAGAGTTTTGATTATGGGAGTTTCAAATTGAAAGTTTTACCATGGGATACTGGGAAAATAAGTGAAGAAACTGTAGCTGTAAATGTAACTCCAGTCTCAACTCAGGTGGATATGTGGGACGGACCTCCTTTGAGAATAAATTGTACCTTCAAATTGGAAAAGAAATGTTATCAGGATATCCAAGTCAAGTGGTGGAAACAGAATAAACATCAGCAATGGGAAAGACAGCTGGGGAATATAAGTTGATGGACTCTGGGAACTTATGGGAAGGGGTGGCTGAATTATACTGATCCGAAGATAGGAGAGACAGAAGGTATATATATCTGTGCATAGTGTCCTGTGGAGGAAAAGGGAATTTTGGGTTACGAAAGGTGGAGGCAAGGGCCCACTTAGGCTCTGAAATTAAGGCCCAACATGGAGAATATCAAGTAACCAAAGGGAAGGATGTGATTTTTACTTGTGAAGTTAAAGAAGGCCAGCATTTTTCCGAGTATGGATGGTGGTTTGGGAAAAATTTAACATCTGGAGGGAAGTATCAGATAGAAAGAAAATTAGGAGAATCAATTATCCTGATAGTAAGGAATGTGCAGCCAGGAAAAAATGAAGGCATTTACTGGTGTTGGATAGCACAGGATGATTGGTGGGCACATGCAAGAACAATGATGTACCTAGATGAGATGAGAGTGACTCGGCAGGTAGATAATGAGGTAGGGTTACCAAGAAACTCTAAACAGGAAAATCTGGTAGTAGGACTGATACGAGACTTTGGAAAAACTCAGAATGTGTCATCCATAACTGCTTGTCTACCTTTACCCCATGCAGCAGGGGATCCCATACCCTGGGGAATTATTCCTATCACTGAAATGCCTCCGATCACCAGAAATGGGACAAAGGAATGTAGGAAAGAGTTGCATAACCATACTGAGTGGACAGTTAAAACAACAACTCTCTGCAAACAGTGGTCATCACCTGGAAGCAGAGGGGATTGTGAAGCCTTACCCAATTCCAAATTCATCACGATTGGACGATTCAAAAATGTAGGATGGTGTGAATATGATGAGGTACAATCGCATAAAATGCCCACTACAAAATATTACTATGAAGTGGCTTGCCAGGATGGCAAGGAAGAGTGGACTACATGGCAAGCAATCTGGGGGCCAAGCTTGCTGGAAACATATAGTTATCTAGGGAAAATTGGATGGTGTATACAATGGACTGGTAGAAAGAACCAGACACATGCCCATGTCCTGACAGCAGAAACAAGTCATAGGAAAATGACAGAGAAAGTAGAGTCATGGAATTGCACAAGGGTAATTACGTGTGATACACCAGGAGAGCAGGTAGGGCTGGTACCAGTGAAGATTTTACTGAAATGGGGGCATGAATGTAGAGGATACAACCACTCTATAAAAGGAGAATTAAAAGGACAAAAGCAGGTGAATTGCAAAACTACTACCATAAGGAGTCCAGGGAATTTAGTATGGGTCATGGGACATGGAATGTGGACCACACATATACCTATAGATGGATTGGTGACCCAAATAACGTTGGGAGTGCCCACATTATGCCCATTCTGGAAACAATCAAGATTGACAGATTTGGACATAGGAAGGAGGAATAAAAGAGAGGTCATGGAAGGAATAAATCCAGAAGATGAGTGGCATGAACCATCAGGAGGGGTCAAATTAGGTTGGATGTTAGAATCATTATTTGCTCCCATATCGACCTATAGAAATAGGGAAATGCTCTACCGGCTTTTGGGACAAACTGAGAGATTAGCATCAGCCACTAAAAAGGAGTTTAAGGATTTGAATTTGCAGCTACAAGCAACTAGTAGGATGGCTATACAGAATCGAATGGCATTGGATATGTTGTTATTAAAGGAACATGGTGTCTGCGGGTACCTACATGATAGAACAGATCATTGCTGTATCCATATCCCAAACGTTACAAAGGAAGTAGAAAAAGACATAAGTCAATTGGATGATATAGAGTCTAAAATACAGGAAACCAAAGAAGATGCTGAACACAATTGGATTGGAGCAATATTTAGCTCCTTAGGGATCCAGGTTTCTGGTTGGATATCCTCTGTTATTCAATATGTAATAATGATTATAATCTTGGTTGTGATTATTTTTGTAGCATATCGTTGTTTCTTAGGAATGATCTTTAGGAAAAGGATGCATACGAGAAGAGTCATGAAGGCCATGACCCAAAATGAAGTCATGACAAGAATTACTCCACCACCATCTTATATAGAGACTGCTGCATGAAGAAGAGAATTGAGCATCCTTGCAACTGGTTGAAGAATGCTCAAAAGGGGGGAGTTGTTGCCATAAGGCCTCCGTTAGCAGTAGTTAGGCTAAGGAGTTGGTCCCTGTGCAGGCCCATGGGAACCAAACCTGAGAAATGAGGCCTGAGAATCTGCTGATGTAAGGAACAACGTTTAAAGGACTTAGTAGAGCATGTAGTACATATAGGTATACAAATTACTTGTGAAACATGATTACATGGTTACCAATAAAATGTTTTCTATGGTGGGAGTTAAGCTTAGAGAATTAACCTTTATTTTAGCTAAAGCAAGCGTGCAAAATTTATAGCCTTTAGAAAGGTTACCTGTAAGATGAATAAAGTAAAATACGTAGGAGACTGCACGTAGGCTGATGAAGTAAGACTTGTAACAAAGGTATAAAAGATAAGCATCTTTTGTAACCAACTTGGGACCCTGACTTTGAGACATTAGTCCTCAGGTCCCCGGGCCCTGAATAAAGCACCGCATAAACTGACACTCTGTTGGTTTGTGTTTTCTCTCGGGAACGGGCAGCAAGTCTACGGCCCATATGTAGTCATGGGAAAGGCTATGTGATATGGAAGGTTCCACAACTGCAGAAGTTTCCTGGGCAGGCTGCATTTGTGTGAGTTGGAAGTCACAAGCAGACTGTTTCTCTTGTGGAAAATTACCAAACAACAGGAGAGACTTCTCTCTCTCAAAGACTGAATGAAAGACTTTTATAAGTGGTACTGACCTAGAGTTCTTAGTTTTGCCTCTTTACATTGTTTGTAGAAAATGAACAGTTTATGATGGGCGAAAGGGTTGGTTTAGAGATTCATTTGTGGTTTTTTTTTCCCTTTTCCTTTGCTTCTCTTAGTGTGTGTTAATAAAATCTGTAGACTTTTAAGTTGAGCCTGTTTCACCTTTTTCTCCCAAAATCCATTCTTCCATTTGGCAAACAAAATTAGGCGAATGTGAAACCACCACATAAATGGTGCATTGGCTGGGAAATTGAACCAAAACCACAACAGAAATGGAATGGAAAATTATGGTACACTGTCTTCTATTGTTTATACAGAAAGCAGAGGACATTCCACTGTTGATTGGGAAACTGTGCAATTAATCACCTCAGCTCAGAAGTCTGACTGCAGAGTTAGAGGGAATTAAGAAACTGCTCAAATAACTGCAGAAAGTCCTGGAAAACTCTCACAAGAGACTGAAGAAATGGGAACTATTTCTGTTAAATGTGGAACTGTAGGGTTCATTATATTAAATAATGATTTATGTTCTGCCCTGCTTGTAACATGGAAGTATTCTGGGAAATTAAGGAAGATTATTTGAAACTGATAGTTTTCACATACTGTGATTAATTAGCCCATGAATCTTGCTATTGAATTTCAAAGCCCAGCAATATTCCTGAATGCCTTGGCATTTGTGAGAGTAAGACTACCCACTGTATTTATAGTACATGTTCAGAGTAAAAGTTGCAGTTTTGAAACTTTCTGGTTGAGGCCCATTTCAGTGCAAGAGCTTAGTAGATGCAAATTCTTCATCCTCACTTGTTGAAGGTACTTGTTCTTTTCTCTGAGACATCTTGTAAAGAAAGAACATAGCAACTTCAAGAAAGAAGGTGTCCAAATGTGTGTCCTAGCTGGGAAGACCTGGGAGCCTACAGTCTTAAGGTATCTCCTCAGTCTTCTTGAACACTGTGCTGGTTTGAAAATAAACCAGGAGAAATGAACCCCACTCAGCTTAAGAGAGATTTCAGGTCAGAGTTACAATTTAATAGAAAGATTACAAAAAATGCAATGCTACAGAGAAAACTGGCTTAAATCCACAAAGTCAGAGTACAACCTGGCACCTTGTTGGTCAGGGTGATGGTCACAGTCCTATTAAGCAGAGGTTGCGGTCCTGTTGAAGTGATGGTTCCAGTAGAAAGCAGCGGTCCTATGGAAGTTCTGGTCCTACTCTGGATCTGTTGAGTGGTGCTGATGATGTCCCAAGTCCTCAATTATATATGCTCAGGCTCAGGTGAGAATGCTCTGTACCTCCCCCAGAGTGGGAAGTTTCACAATGGAATGATGTAATACTGTATATAATTGCAGTTGCCTATTCTGCTAGAGCCATTGAGTCCATTATGGTTCATTAATAGAGATGACCCCTGTTGTGGTTTGAAAGCAAAACGAGTGAGAGACTCCAAGTCAGAGATATAATTTAATAAGAAGAAAGGTAAAAAGGTAAAAACAAAATAAAATAAATGCAATAACACAAAGGATCACTGACAAGGTCAGAATACAACCTGAGCAGGATGGTGGAAGCAGTCCAGGTGAAGTGCTCTTTTTGAAGCAGTGATCCTGTAGAAAGGTCTGGGAGCTCTGGTCTTCTGGGAATCCAGTGGGTAAGTGCTACCTGCACTGTCCCACATACCAGCTTATATCCAGGTGAGAATGCTTGGCTCCTCCCCCTGGGCGGAGCATCTCACAATAGCATGAGAAGTGTGAAATGGGTCCTTGATGGCCCATTAACAGAGATAACCCCTGGAGGGAGTTACCCGTGACTCATGGGCCATTAGCAGAAGACACCTCCAAAGGCGTTAATGGGCCATTAGCAGAAGACACTCCAAAGGCCATTAGCAGAAAAGGCAGGGGGCTTGGGAAAACACTAGCCCACCTGGTTTCAACAGTTCATGAAGATGGTGATAGAATAAATACTTTGTGTACATCCTACACTGCAACCCAGGACATAATCTACCTCTTATTCTATTACCATTTACATCATATCCAAATCAGTACATTCTTACAAAGATATGCATACACATAGAGAATAAAATGTTACACGCTGTTCTCACTTAAAATTAAGTCTCCCTGTGGTACACAATGGGTTTTCCCATCTTTTTGCATTACTCACCAAGTGTGACCAGGTCCTTGAGCAAAAACAATTCCACGGATGGGTTTGCCTTTTCCTGAGGCAGGATTACTCCAAACAGTCTTCCCTAAAATCCCTTTCATATGTACTGCAGGGACTTTATCTCCAACCACTGTGTGCAAGGGTTTAGACTGGGCAGGACCACTTCGATTAATAGACCCTCGGGTGTTGACCATCCAGGTAGCTTTGGCTAAGTTCATTTCTCAATTCTTGAAGGTCCCCCCGCCAAGTGCCTTTAGGGCAGTCTTTAGTAGTCCATTGCACCGTTTAACTTTCCCGGCAGCTGGTGCGTGATAAGGAATGTGATGTATTCATTCAATACTATGTTCTCTGGCCCAGGTGTTTATAAGGCTGTTTTTGAAATGGGTCCTGTTGTCTGACTCAATTCTCTCAGGGGTGCCGTGTCTCCACAGGACTTGTTTTTCTAGGCCCAGGATGGTGTTCCGTGCAGTGACATGAGGCACAGGGTAGGTTTCTAGCCATCCAGTGGTGGCTTCCACCATGGTCAGCACGTAGTGCTTTCCTTGGCGGGTTTGGGGAAGGGTGATGTAGTCAATTTGCCAGGCTTCCCTATACCTGTACTTTAGCCATCGTCCACCATACCACAGAGGCTTCACTCGCTTGGCCTGTTTGATTGCAGCACAGGTCTCACAGTTGTGGATGACCTGGGAGATGCTGTCCATAGTAAGGTCTACCCCTCGGTCACGGGCCCATCGGTATGTCGCATCTCTTCTTTGATGACCAGAAGCATCATGGGCCCAACGAGCTAGGAACAGTTCTCCCTTGTGCTGCCAGTCCAGATCCACCTGTGATACTTTCACCTTGGCAGCTTTGTCCACCTGCTCGTTGTTCTGATGCTCCTCACTAGCCCGGCTCTTGGGTACGTGTGCATCCACGTGTTGAACCTTCACGGTCAGTCTCTCCACTCGGGCAGCGATGTCTTGCCAAATGTCAGCGGCCTAGATGGGTTTTCCTCTGCACTGCCAGTTGGCCTTTTTCCAGCAATTCAGCCATCCCCACAGAGCATTAGCTACCATCCATGAGTCAGTGTAGAGATAGAGCCTCGGCCATTTCTCTCGTTTAGCAATATCCAAAGCCAGCTGGACAGCTTTAAGCTCTGCAACCTGACTCGACTCACCTTGTCCCTCGGTAGCCTGTGCAACTTGTCGTGTGGGGCTCCAAACTGCAGCTTTCCATTTCCGGTTAGCGCTTACAATTCGGCAGGAGCCATCAGTGAAGAGAGCATATTGTCTTTCAGTTTCCGGTAGCTCATTGTATGGTGGGGCTTCCTCGGCACACGTTACTTGGTTTTCTTCTTCTTCAGACGATAATCCAAAATTCTCACTTTCTGGCTAGTTTGTTATAACTTCCAGAATCCCAGGGCGATTTGGGGTTCCAATACGGGCACGCTCTGTGATGAGAGCAATCCATTTGCTCCATGTGGTGTCAGTGGCGTGATGTATGGAGGGAACCTTTCCCTTAAACATCCACCCCAGCACTGGTAATCGGGGTGCCAGAAGCAGCTGTGTTTCAGTGCCAATCACTTCTGAGGCAGCTTGAACTCCTTCATAGGCGGCCAAGATCTCCTTCTCTGTGGGAGTGTAGTTGGCTTCGGAGCCTTTGTAGCTTCGGCTCCAGAATCCCAATGGTCGGCCTCGAGTCTCCCCAGGCACCTTCTGCCACAGGCTCCAGGACAGACCGTTGTTCCCGGCTGCAGAGTAAAGCACATTCTTCACATCTGGTCCCGTCCTGACTGGGCCAAGGGCTACTGCGTGAGCAATCTCTTGTTTGATCTGAACAAAGGCTTGTTGCTGTTCAGGGCCCCAGTGGAAATCGTTTTTCTTGCGGGTAACCAGATAGAGAAGGCTCACGATCTGACTGTACTCAGGAATGTGCATCCTCCAGAAGCCTATGGCACCTAGGAAAGCTTGTGTTTCCTTCTTGTTGGTAGGTGGGGACATGGCAGTGATCTTGTTTATTATCTCTGTGGGGATTTGGTGACGTCCATCTTGCCACTTGACTCTCAGGAACTGGATTTTTTGAGCTGGTCCCTTAACCTTACTTCGTTTAATGGCAAAACCAGCTTTCAACAGAATTTGGATAATCTTCTCTCCTTTCTCAAAGACCTCCTCTGGGGCGTTTCCCTATACGATGATGTCATCGATGTACTGCAGATGTTCTGGAGTCTCACCTTTCTCCAGTGCAGCCTGGATCAGCCCATGGCAGATGGTGGGGCTGTGTTTCCACCCCTGGGGCAGTCGGTTCTAGGTGTACTGCACGCCCCTCCAGGTGAAAGCAAACTGAGGCCTGCACTGTGCTGCCAAAGGAATGGAGAAGAAGGCATTGGCAATATCAATGGTCGCATACCACTTTGCTGCCTTGGACTCCAGCTCGTACTGAAGCTCTAACATGTCTGGCACAGCAGTGCTCAGTGGTGGCGTGACTTCGTTCAAAGCACGGTAATCCACCGTCAGTCTCCATTCTCCACTGGACTTACACACAGGCCATATTGGGCTGTTGAAAGGTGAATGAGTCTTACTGACCACTCTTTGGCTCTCTAGTTTACAGATCATCTCATGTATGGGAATCACAGAGTCTCTGTCAGTGCGGTATTGGCGGCGGTGTACTGCTGTGTTGGCAGTTGGTACCTGTTGTTCTTCGACTCTGAGCAGTCCCACAGCAGAGGGGTCATCTGAGAGACCAGGCAAAGTATTCAACTGTCTGATGTTTTCTTTCTCAACTGCAGCTATTCCAAAAGCCCAACGATATCCTTTCGGGTCTTTGAAATATATATTTCTGAGATAGTCTATGCTGAGAATGCATGGGGCCTCTGGACCAGTTGCAATGGGGTGTTTTTGCCACTTGTTCCTAGTTAAACTCACTTCAGCCTTTAATACAGTTAGTTCCTGGGACCCTCCTGTCACCCTAGAAATAGAGATGGATTCTGTTCCTACATACCATGATGGCATCATGGTACATTGGGCCCCAGTGTCAACCAATGCCGTATATTCTTGTGGGTCAGATGTGCCAGGCCATCGGATCCACACAGTCCAGTAGATCCGATTGTCCCTTTCTTCTTCTTGGCTAGAGGCAGGACACCCCTATTCCTGGTCATGGCATACATTGTTCTCCTCCTGTACGTATGTTTCTGAGGTCCCTTCCAGAGGATCAGTCATATCATCATTCCTGTACCGTCTGGAGTTCTGAGAGACTGGGGCAACTTTGATTCTAGATGGGCTTCTTGTGGTAGGTGTTCCTCTTTTCAGTTCACGTACCTGGGCTGCTAAGGCGGAAGTGGGTTTTCCATCCCACTTTTTCATATCTTCTCCATGCTCTCTAAGAAAAGACCAGAGGTTACCCCGTGGTGTGTATCCTCTCTCTCTGGCTGGGAGACGCCTGCTCCTAATGGCAGAGACTCTCGTCGGCTCTGGTGAGATATGGTAAATTTCTTCCTTAAGTTCTTTTAATTTCTGATGGCCTTTTTCAATCAAGCTTCGGACTTGCTCCGCCAGTCTTGTTTCCACAGACGAGACATGGGTGCGAACTGGGGCGATGACAGTGTCCTCATAAATTCTTAATTTATTAGCCAAGACACCCACCTTGTCCTCACCTTCCCTCCATTGCAGTGTTGCCAGGTAACGTGAGTGCATCTCTGGTTCAAGCTGTGCAAGTCTCAGCCACATTCGTGATGTGCACTGGACATCATCTGGGTTTTTAGGAAATCTCTCGTTTTCTGAAAAAATGATCTCCAGCACAGCCAATTCCCTCAGGCGTTGGATACCTTGTTCTATTGTGCTCTATTTGCCTTGGTGCACTTGGAGGTCTTCTTTACAAAGGTATCTGTCTTTCACACTTGTTAGCAGTCGCTGCCAGAGGCTGAGAGGTTCTTGGGTTTTCCCAATCCTCTGGTTAATGACCACATCCCGGGACAGTGATCCCAGTTGCCTGGCCTCAATTCCATCTAGAATGGTGTCATTGGCTGCAGCGTCCCAGATGCGGAGCAGCCAGGTCAGGATGGACTCGTTGGTCTGGCGGGTGAATTCCCTTCGCAGGTCACGCAACTCACCCAGGGTTAGAGAGCGAGTGATGATCTCTATCTCTGTCTCCTCTGCTGGCTGCGAAGGTCCTGCTGCATCCTCATCAGTCACTACGCGGACTGATTTGGTTCTTGACTTCTTTTTTTGAGTGGTGGCAACTGCTACTGGTTTAGGTGGTTCCAGTTCAGTGACGGTTTGTGTGGAGATGCTGGCAGCACCTTTGGTTTCTTTCTCCTCTGTGACAGTCTGCGTAGATGTGGACACTGTTGCCTCACTTTTGGCTTCTTTCTCTTCTCTAGTGGTCTGTGTAGATGAGGACACTGTTGTCTTGCCTTTGGTTCCCTTCTCCTCTGTATCGGTCTGTGTAGAGGTGGACACTGTTGATTCACTTTTGGCTTCTTTCTCCTCTGTGATGGTCTGTGTAGATGATGATGCTGTTGTTTTGCTTCTCTTTCCCTCTTCCTTAGGAACACACTGTATCACACCATGTAGTGTTTTGATCTTAAGCATGGTGCAGAAAAAACAAAGGGCTGTGCAGAGAAGAGAAAGCAGGACTAACAATAACATAATACTGTCCTTGGTATCAAGAGGGTACTCAATATTTTCAAAAACTGCTGTGTTATGCCTGAAAAGATGGAAAAAATCATTCTTTACTCCCCCCCACAGGGGCTGGGTAAGATTGTTGAGGCCCCAGATGTAGCATCCTAGACCAGAAAACGAATCCAAAACTGGGTATATATTTTGAATGCTGTTCATTGCCTCAGAGTTTATCAAGCAATGGACATAATAGACCAATAAGGCAATTTTAGTACCATACCCTGGTCTACACAGGAGCATTAAGACCGGCAGATAGTACCCCATGTGTGGAAAAATATAGAGAGATAGGTATAAGACACATGTAAGCATGTTGAGCATCATAGCAGACATGTGTCTTCTCAAATACAAAACTGTAGTTCTGACTTTTCTCAGTGCCTCTGCCCCACGTTGGGCACCAAAAAAATGTTGTGGTTTGAAAGCAAAACAAGTGAGAGGCTCCAAGTCAGAGATATAATTTAATAAGAAGAAAGGTAAAAAGGTAAAAACAAAATAAAATAAATGCAATAACACAAAGGATCACTGACAAGGTCAGAATACAACCTGAGCAGGATGGTGGAAGCAGTCCAGGTGAAGTGCTCTTTTTGAAGCAGTGATCCTGTAGAAAGGTCTGGGAGCTCTGGTCTTCTGGGAATCCAGTGGGTAAGTGCTACCTGCACTGTCCCACATACCAGCTTATATCCAGGTGAGAATGCTTGGCTCCTCCCCCTGGGCGGAGCATCTCACAATAGCATGAGAAGTGTGAAATGGGTCCTTGATGGCCCATTAACAGAGATAACCCCTGGAGGGAGTTACCCGTGACTCATGGGCCATTAGCAGAAGACACCCCCAAAGGCGTTAATGGGCCATTAGCAGAAGACACTCCAAAGGCCATTAGCAGAAAAGGCAGGGGGCTTGGGAAAACACTAGCCCACCTGGTTTCAACAGTTCATGAAGATGGTGATAGAATAAATACTTTGTGTACATCCTACACTGCAACCCAGGACAACCCCTCAGACTGTGCTGCTGCTTCCCCAGAGGGAGTTATCATAGCTGAGTCATTGGTGTGAAGAAAAAGAAACACTTCCCTGCCTTGTAGGATTTGCCTCTTCTCCCTTATCATATTTAACACCCACCTTGTAACCTGCGGTGTCGGGTGTGCACTGGTCAACTACTGCAAATGATCCATCATTAACAGTTTGTCAGAAATGATGTAGAGGGGAGTAGAACACACAGTTTGGGTTATACCCACATACTTCTAAACTTGTCCTCTCCGTTTGAGACAAATTTAGGAGGAAACATCCTGAAATTAACATCTCCTCTAAAGAAGGCAGGTTTAAGCATGCCCTCTCCCACCGATAGGAAAGGAATTTCTTGGAGGAAAGTGAAAAAAAAACTTGTTTATTTAACACAGAGTTCCCACAGAACAAGAAGGGGAAAAAAATGAGTAATGTTAGGTAATAAACCTCTTTGTTTTGGAGAAAGGTTGTGGATTTTATAGTTCTGCTTGGCTTCTCCCGAGGTTCGGAGCCGGGATGCAGCATCCCTGCAACCTCCCTGCCGGCTCCCAGCATGGGGCTCACAGCGATGTTCTAGTGTTCAGACCGGAGCAAAGCTGAACAGTTCCAGAAGAAGCAGCCACAGTCCTGGGAAAAATGTCTTGCCTCAGCTAACAAAAAGAAGCTAGCTAAAAGCAAAGAATGTACTCTCTCTCCCTGCTGCAGAAGCTGAGAACACGGGGGAGTGTGTGTGAGCTTGAACACAAACTGCCAAAAGAATTCTCCCAGCTTCCCCCTTTCCCCTGGGCCCAGCTTAAAGCTACAGGACCCATTTCTGGGCATAAAGCAGATGATAGGGTAATATAGTATTTTTATAAAATCACCTCAAGACACTTCTCCTGTAACCGGAGCAAACACTGTGTGAATTGATGCATACAGGTAACCAAGGGCAACCATCAAAGCACAGCTGAAATACAAAGAGTAGATTTACTTCATTACCTCGCTAACAATGCTGAGTGGTACAGACACTGTTAGGCTTAGTTCATCCTAGAGGACAGTAGGGGGCACCTCCTTGCCTGCATCACTATAACAAAAGGCTTTGCATATGTCTGTGAGAGTGTGTTATCTCTCCACAGGAATTCTACTTCTCAAAACAGGCAGAGGATAAACAACATTAGGCATAATAAATTGTGTTTTCCCACACTGATATTCTTAGCAATCCCAGCTGCAAGGTCATTTTCAGCAAAATGTTTCCTTCCTCCTCACCAAATGTTCCAGTTTTAACCCTTTCTCCCAACAAACAATCTTGAAGTGATTAAAAGCAGAGTAGTCATCCTCCTGGTGGTCTTAGTGTGTCTCCTGGGACTCTGACCTGCTCTTCTAGTACAGAGGCAAAAGTCACTCTCATCTGATCCTCTTTTTCTCCTGGTGAATAGGTGTATGCATCCTCTGCAGCCCAGCAGAAGACCTTGGTTAATCCAGGGTTATCAGATTTAGTGTGCTGGTTTGAAGGTAAACCAGTGGGAGGAATTAACTCCACATAAATATTTTGTGAGAGATTCCGAGTCAGAACTACAATTTAATAGGAAAATTACAATAATGGCAATAATACAGAAACACTGGCTTAAACCAACAAAGTCAGAATACAACCTGACACCCTGTTGTGAGAAAAGAACTCCACTCTTCAAAATTTTTTAAAGTTGAATAAGGGATAATAAGGGACAAATCAATAAAGCAAAAGTAGCAGTGCTGGGGGCTTGGCAGCAGCCAGAGGCACACTGGCTAACCATAGCAACTCTTCTTATATACTTTTTCCATTACATTGGTCAAATACATATTCATAAGGATTATACATATTCAGACATTTCTTTGAACTCATTTACATGTTCTGGGAATTCTTTAGCTTGGTTTGACCCCTGACTCGCCTTTTTAGAGTATGTGCAGTAATTGTGGATGTGGTTTTGAGGGACTTATGTCGCTTTCTCACAATGGCCCTCTGTTCTGTGGTTTCAGCAGGCCACAGTTATTGATAGTCCAAATGTCAGTAGCAGGGGTCCTCATCACATCCGTTCCTTAAATGTTATGTGATCATGCAGACAGTTTTAGCTATTTCCATTATTGTAAGTTAACCACAAGTACTCTAAATCGACATCAGCTATTTCACAAATATATCTGTTATTTTCATTATTGTCAGTTAGTTACCAAAATAAAAGCATTAGTAATTATTTCACAACTACTTCTGCAAAAATTAACATTATAATGCACAACACATAGCAGCTACTTTTTAATATTTGCGAAAGCCAAAACTATAATATATGTTTATCACGCTGTCCACAAACTATCATACATAAATTATGTTCTGAGGATATGAGCTACACAGGGGCCAGGGCATTGGCCACAAAATGCTGACAAATTACACTATATCAAAAGCAGTTAAAAGTGATTACAAACTGTACTATGTCAAAATTGTTGTGATTAATAACAATTTGCAAAAGCCAATACATAACAGTGAAAGCCAACAACTACATAGTTATTTATAACACTGTTGGTCAGGATGGTGGTAGCAATTTGATTAAATGGTGGTTGCAGTCTCATCGGAGTGATGAATGTGGTCTTGTCATAGTGGTGATCCTGTAGAAAGGTCTGGTCCTTCTCTGGTTGTTCAGTGGTGATTGTTGAGAACTCTTGTCCTCTGGGTATCCACTGGTGGGTATCATGGTATCCCAAGTCTCAGATTATATACAGACAAGGATGTTCGGTACCTCCCCAGGGGAGGAGAATTTCAGTATGGGGTGATGTAATTCTATGAGTCATTCTGGGGAATCCTTGATGGCCCATTAGCAGAGACGGCCCCCTCAGGGGGGTGGTGCTGCTGCTTCCCCAGAGAGAGTTATCATGGTTGAGTCATAGCAAAGATAAAGAAACACTGCTCCACCCATTTTAACAGCTCATCAGAAGGTAATGTAGATGGTGGTAGAATACATACTTTGGTTATATCTTACACTGTAATCCAAGACAGCTAAACCCTTAATGCTCTTTTGAGCCCAACCATTTCAAGGTTAACTAGCACATGATCTGTCTTGTGGAACAATATTCTGAAATATCTCATTCACAGCAGCTGATCACTGTCCTGGCTAGAGCTTTGCAAGCTGTTTGGTTTGCTTTGGTTTGATTTGGGTTGCCCTGTGAGGGATAAGTTTCTCCTCTAAGAAGAAAAGTGCGTGTGATCATTAGGAGTGCCTGGCGTGCTTCATAAGTATTTTATTAAGGTTCTGGCTTGCCTTTGGTTAGTTTTGTTGCATGGAAAATATTCTGTTATGTAAATTGATGCTGCAGTTTCATCTGGATCCTCTGAGTTCTGCCTTGCTGCTGGCCATGTGAACATTTGAGCCCACATACACATCAGGAGGACAGTTGGAGAGAGACGTGACAGGACCAAAGATCAGGGAATACTCTTGTATGTGAGCAGAATAAAAATCTTGGGATTGCTCATAGGGTTGGCAAATGTGACAAAAAATTTGCCGCGATAAGAGATGTCAAGAATATATAGCTTCATGGTTGTATAGGCACCTAACTTGCTATTGGGAGCATTATGAAACCTGTTCTAGATGTTAACTTCCCATGTAGAAGAGGCTGCCTGAGACCAGAGGGGAGAATGGACCATCTAGTCACTCATTTGATCACTTTGGAGTTATTACACCTCATGCAGAGCATCTGAACTCTGCTGGCAAAGGTGAAGGACAGGGCTGCAATGGTCTGATTCAGTCCACAGACATCTGTGTTCCTGTGCTAAAATCAAAATTTCCCTGTAGCAGTTGAACCATGAAGACTAAATATGTTCATCTGCTTATTGGATATTCCTGTCCTGGAGAGACAAAAAAATATTTTTGTGCATCCAGTTACTGCTTCTGGTCTTGTTAGAACTACCTAGAACTGGGAAGGGTTAACATTTCCTGCAGTTTTATCAGGAGTCAGCTGTTGGATGTAGCTGCTATTTAAAAAAAAACTTAGACATGCAGTGTGAAGAGGAACATCCAATAAAACCAGCCTGCTGCTGGGATGCTGTCTGTGCTTGATTTTGAAGCTCCCGATCTGATTGCACATCGTATGAAATTTCATGTAGGATTGCATCATTTAAAAATAATAAAGCTTCACAGATGCAGGCATTCTGTCTGTCTGGTAGAATTGATGCCCATCACTGCTAGGTAATGCTCTACATGCATTGCTTGTCATTCACTGGAATGTGGCTACCTGGATCAGGTAGCCTGCTAAGGCTTTTTGATATCTCTAGGTACATTATTTATGGTGACTTGTGGGGTAATACCTTAGTTTTTTGTATTGGATTTGTGTGGCAAGGTTTTGGTAGAGGGGGCTACAAGGATGTTTTCTGTAAGGAGATACCAGAAGCATTCCCTCTGTCCTATAGAGCCAATGCCATCCAACTCTAAGATGGATCCACCACTGGAGAAAGCTGAGCCAAACAGTGATGATGGTGGCTCCTCTGATAACATACTGAAGGGGGAAATCAAGCTCTGGAAGAACAACAGCACAGAGAGGAGTGAGAATATGTGAGAGAAAGAACTCTGCAGACACCAAGGTCAGTGGAGAAGGAGGGGGAGGAGGTACTCCAGGTGTCAGAGCAGATACTCCCCTGCAGCCCATGGTGAAGACCATGGTGAAGACCATCTGCCTCCCTGCAGCCTATGGAGGTTAATGGTGGAACAGATACTCACCTGCAGCCCATGGAGGACTCCACACCGGAGCAGGTGGATGCACCCAAAAGAGACTGTGAATCTGTGGGAAGCCCATGCTGGAGCAGATTCCTTTCAGGACCTGCGGACCTGTAGAGAGAAGAGCTCAGTCTGGAGCGTTTTGTTAGCAGGACTTGTGGCCCCATTGGGAACCCACTCTGGAGCAGTCTTTTCCTGAAGGACTGCACCCTGTGGAATGGAACCATGTTGGAGAATGTCATGGAGCCTCCCAATTGGAAGGACCCCACTCTGGAGCAGGGGAAGAGTTTGAAGAGTTCTCCCCCTGAGGAAGAAGGAGCAGCAGAGAAAATGTGATAAACTGGCTACAATCCCCATTCCCCATCCCCCTGCACTACTGGAGGAGGAGAAGGTAGAGAATTTGAGAGTGAAGTTGAGCCTGGGAAGAAGGGATGAGTGGGGGGAAGGTGTTTTATTTTCTCACCCTGCTTTGATTTTGATAGAATCATATAATGGCTTGGGTTGGAAAGGACCTTAAAGATCATGCCTTTCCAACCCCCTGCCATGAGCAGGGACACCTTTCACCAGACCAGGTTGCTCAGAACTCCATCCAGCCTGGCCTTGAACATCTCCAGGGATGGGACATCCACAACTACTGTGGGCAACCTCTTCCAGTGCCTCACCACTCTCACAGTAAAGAATTTTTTCCTAACATCTAATCTAAACCTACTGTCTTTCAGTTTGAATCCATCCTCTCTTGTCCTGTAACTACATACCCTTGTAAAAAAAATCTCTCTCCGTATTCCTTGTAGGCTCCCTTCAGGTACTGGAAGTCCAAAATTAGGTCACCCCAAAGCCTTTTCTTTTCCAGGCTTAACAAACCAAATTCTCTCAGCCTTTCCTCGTAGGGGAGATGCACCATCTCTCTAACCATCCTGTTGGCCTCCTCTGGACTCACTCCAGCAGGTTGATATCCTTCCTGTGCTGGGACTCAAGCTGGATGCAGTACTCCAGCTGGGGTCTCACCAGAGCAGAGCAGAGGGACAGAATTCCCACCCTCACTATGCTGCCCACACTACTTTGGTGGCAGCCCAGGACACATAGGGTTTCTGGGCTGCAAGTGCACACGGCCCGGGACATGTCCAACCAGCACCCTGAAGTTCTTCTCTGCAGGGCTGCTCTCAATCTGTTCATCCCCCAGCCTGGATTGATACCCAGGGTTGCCCTGACCCAGGCACAACATCTTGTACTTGATCTTATTAAACCTCATGAGATTTCCATGGGCCTCTTCTCAAGCCTGTCCAGGCCTTCCTGGATGGCATCCCATCCTTCAGGACTGTCACCTGCACTGTTCAGCTTGGTGTCATCTGCAAATTTGCTAAAGGTATACTCAGTCCCTTAATCTATGTAATTAGTGAAGTTTTCAAATAACATTGGTCCAAATATGGGGACCAGTATTATTTACTGGTATTTGATTGGAAATATTTTGTAATATTGGCAAATTGGCAGATTTATTTGCAATATTTTGATTTGTAATAAATTAAATTTATTTTCCCCAAGTAAAGTCTCTTTTGCTTGTAATGGTAAATGCTGAATGTCCTTATCTTGGCACAGAAGCCTTTTGTTAAAATTCCTCTCTCCTATCCAGCTGAGGAGGGGAGTGATAGAGCAGCCTTGGTGGACACTGTTATGAATGAGTGCTTGAGATTGCTTAAAAAATCAGCAGCAAAGGTATCAGTAAAAAACAGATTTAATATTAAGGAACATCATGACAAGGTTTGTTGGCAAGATTCACTCTACTTCTTACTAGACAGTTAAGGCACACCATGGAAAAACAAGCAACAACAAAACCAAACAAAATCCAGGCAAACAAAACTGAAATGAACAGAGAACTATCTAGGGTGTGTGTGGGGGGGGGAAGGGGTGTATGTGTGTGTGTTTAGGTTCATGGGACAAAAGGACAGTGAGGGCAAGGATAAAAAGGAATATGGCCTAAAAGCTCAACAGCACTCAAACTTAACAGTACTTTAACTTATACCTTAAACCTAAGAATTTAACAAAGGAACAACACTTAACTTATACCTAACTTAACTTATAACTTAATCTTAACAATTTAACAGGAATAATACTTAGTATTATTTAACCTAACTTATAACTTCAAAGTTGAACTTAGCAACTTAGCAAAATAACACTTAGAAGCATTTAACTTAGCCTATAACTTATGACATAACATTACTTACAGGCCTAACTTGCTTAGATATCTGAGGTACTTAAACATCTAAGAAAGCAGCATTTCTCCCAGATTTGCTATAGCATATGCACACATGTATGCACACAGACATAGTACAAGATACCTGTGAAAAATTCCCCTCGAAGGTAAGTGAAGTACTCAGTTTGGATGCCTTTGCATCTCCTTTACAGGCAAAGGGTTAGGCCTAGAGTGGGTGTATCAGCCCAGGACTTGTTGTTCATCAATCCTCCAAGTATAGTAAACTTGAGAGTTTGCTGGTGCTAAGAGGCATCCCACTCAGAGGGAGGTTGCAGGTCACAGCTGGCTGCAGTCCAGAAGAGCTCAAAGGGTCTCATTTTGGACCGCTGCTTATAGGGTGGCAAAAGAGTGGGCTTAAGTCATAACAGTGTTTCATCCTGGCCACAGTTTGGGTCAGTATTTTCTTTGAAAGTATGAGAAGAGGGATGTTATGCCATTCAGGCAAGAACAATAGTTCCCAAGGCTGTTCATAAAGAAAACAGGAGCTCATTAGACAGCAGCAGTTCCTGGGAGCAGATAGTGTTTCTGATAAGCTCCAGAAGAGCTGAGCCCAGGTGCTGTTTGTCAAGGCCAAGGCCTAATGAGCATTTCTCAGATCGCAGTGTGTGACAGCTAACAGCTGTTCTAAGAACCTCACAGGCACAATGTACCGGTTTAGGGTAAATTTGGGAGGAAACCTCCAAATGGGATTCCTCTGGAGAGAAAACCCAAACGGCCCCTCCCCCCAGCCAGTCCGGGAAAAGAACTTCCTCAGAGAAAAGTGGAAAAAACTATTTATTTGACAAACAAAATGCCCACAAGCATAAGGAATGAATAATATGAAACAATAAAACCTCTTGCTGCTCCAAAGAGAGATGGCAAAACAGAGAGAAATCCTTGCTGGGAGTTAGCTCAGCTCTCTCAGCCTCTTATCAGTCCCAGTCCCTTCGGTGCTGGAAAATGTCGAGGTCCAGGCCTGGTGGGCCATGGGCGCAAGATCCCGGTCCTCCTCTGGGTTTTTCAGTCCAAAGCATATTTAAACAGTCCCAAGAAAAAAGGACAAATGAAAAATAAAACAGGCCAGGAAGCTTCTTTGCCTCAGCTAGCTAAACTAACTAAAAGCAAGAAAAACCTCTCTCTGGCCACTGTCTGTGCATCCGACGAACACACAGTCCCGAGGAAGAAAAAAAATGCAGAGGAGTGAACACTGTTTTTCAGAACAAACTGTGCGCTTCTTCTTTACCTGCTTCACTCTCAGAACCAGTCTTAAATGTACAGAATGCAACATACAGCACACAGAACAGACAACTGGGGATACAAGCATCATAGTCACCCTAGGACACACAAGTAACCCTGACCTCAACTCGATCAGCCTATACCTGTGAAAAAAAGGAAACATCTTTGGGAGAGAAGGCACTGAGAGGTGGAGGGACTTGGCTGCAGAGAACAGACACCAGCCAATCCCTGAAGAGCATGTACACAGGCAACTATTGGTCAGTGAACTGGGTGGCACTAAGATTCTAGTCAATTGGGGTCAACCATATAGAAGCAAGTGGTGAACAATAAAGTTTAGCTATTGCTGCATGAACCTCAGAGTGTCGTGTCGTGTCATGTCCATCTCAACTGTGACAGCAGTGCAGCATGGAAAAAGGGGGGGTGAGATGCACCACCACAGGCACCAAGCATCTAGCCAAGATCAACCCACCACAATATTTCAAGCATTTGGTCCTGCTGTGGTTTTGCTTCATTTTCCCTTAGCCAACTTAGCTGCCTATTCTGCTTTTGATATGGTGCTATATGAGATTGTATATCTGTAATCTGCCATCCTAGAAATGTTTGATTTTCCACTTGATAATGAGTGATTCCTACATATATGGATGTCTGGGCTAAACAGACAGTAAACATAATTTTACAGTCTCTTTTTTAGTTAAGACTGAGTTCCTTATTTCTCAATTTTTCCTCAGTGGTTGCCGATGCTTTTGCCTTGCAGGGAGGATTAAAGAGAGTTTTGTAGCTGTGATTCCTGTAATGCATGGTCTGGAAAGAAATGCAATGCCATTTTTAATTTATATAGAGTGGAAGCAATAGTGAAGATATGCAGCCATGGAGTGGCGGAATTCTGTATGGATGTTCTGACCTATTCCTCAGTAAGACCTTATTCACTGTGAAGATCATTTTCCTCCCTTTTAGGGCCTAGATCATTTTTTCCTCAAGTCGTCAAGGTGGTAGGGGATCTAAAACTACTAAGATGCAGCTGTCGTCATGTACTTTTTCTTTGTGCAGACGAAACTTGCTTTGGAAATTATCCTCCATAAGCCTTGGATAAGCAGGGCTTCTCCTTTTCAATGATCTGAGCAAGGCCAAGTCAGAAGTCAGATTCCAGTAAATGTTTGGGAGGAAATGTCGGAGTCCAGGGCATTCCCTTGGATGACCTGTGACCCGAGGAAGGGAATTTGAGCCCTGGACAGGGGGGTATGGAGCCGGTCCAGGGGGTTTGGAGACCTTGGCACTGAGCCCAGGAAAACACTGGCTTTGATTTTAGTCCATGGGAGAGGCTTCCAACACTGAGAGAGGAATTGCAAACCACCAGGATGTGAAAATAGTAGTTTAGCACAGCACAAGATGAAAAAATCAGTAGTTTTGGGGTTCTTAGAGGTAAGTGGGGGACAAAATGGAGGAATTCGGGTGGTGCCTTGAGTTCCTTTCCTTCTTCCTCGTCCTCCATCTTCTGAGGTGGTGATGACACAAGGTAGTTTGAATGGATTGGATCAAAGTAGAAATGATCCTCTTAGTATAGACACTAGGCATTGGTATGAAATTGTAAATAATAGACACATAGCTATCTGTATAAAAGTAAAGCAACGCCCCATCGGCGAGCAGTCACCTCATGTCCTAGATGCTGTCCGGATCTCGGCTGGGAGTGGAGAAAATTTTGAGATATCAAATAATAACACGAGAAACCTGAAAACAAGGCCTTGTAGACTCTGCTTTTTTCTTGCGACACGACTCGGGGCTTTTAGAGGGCCAAGGACTTTTAACAGCCTGAATCTCGGCTGTGAAACCCAACCTGAGAATTGATGTCTCTGGGTACTTCCCAGCAGACCCAGAAGGCCCTCTGAAGCCAGGAAGACAACCTGAGAAGACAGGGGAAGATTTTTGGCCAAAGCAGTTGACTTCCAATTTGCCTTGGATCAACGAGCTTCAAGGGCCCTGGACCCGTCACCCTGAGATCTGCTGGGGTAATAGAAGGGAAGCGAGTTATAGGAGACACTATTATTAAGGGAAGGGAATTAGAAGGGAGGATGTTGCCGCCCACATGGTCAGCACAGACAGTGGAGACGTATGTGCTTGTAAGAGCCTGTGAATTGACATTCTTACTGCTTCTAAGTATGCATGTGGAGTAGTACATGCGTTTAGAAAACTGTAGGAGGAAAGAGGTTTATTAACCCGCAGGGGAAAAACATTAGCTCATGAGATATTAATTACTCCTCTATTGGAGGTGGTGAATTTACCAAAAATAGTGGCAATAATGTATGTTAGAGGACATCAGGCAGGGCACTCAGAGGAGGCAGATGAAAAAACTCAGAAAGCAACACTTTTGCCAGAACCCTGGAATATCCTCCCTTTGCTCCCAGTGACTGAATCACTGACAGAGTGTCCTGGGTTGCAGTGTAGGATGTACACAAAGTATTTATTCTATCACCATCTTCATGAACTGTTGAAACCAGGTGGGGCAGTGTTCTTCCCAGGCCCCCTTTCCTTTGGGCTGTCTTCTGCTAATGGCCCATCAATGCCTTGCATGACTCACAGGTAACTCCCTCCAGGAGCTATCTCAGTTTAATGGGCCATCAAGGACCCACTTCACGTCTCATCATCCCATTGTGAGATGCTTCACCCAGGGGGAGGGACCAAGCATTCTCACCTGGATATAAGCTGGGATTTGGGACAGTACAAGCAGCCCTTACCCACTGGATTCCCAGAGGACCAGAGCTACCAGACCTTTCTACGGGATCACTGCTTCAGGAAGACCACCTCATCTGGACTGCTTCTACCACCCTGCTCAGGTTGTATTCTGACTCTGTCAGTGGTCTTTTGTATTCTTGCATTTTTTTTTTATTTTATTTTACTTTTCTTTTTACCTTTCTTCTTATTAAATTGTATTTCTGACTTGGAGCCTCTCACTCGTTTTGCTTTCAAACCACGACACAGAGAAACTCTTTTCCACCGAAGGAGCTACAAATAATTAAAAATAGTGGGGCAAAGAAAAAGGGGGCTATATGGTTTACAAAGGATGGCAAACAATAGATACCAGAAGCTTCGGCCTGTAGCAGAATTTCTCAGAGAACAAGGGCATGATCTATATTTGGATTGAGATTTGAGCTACCCAAGCCTGGGCCTCAGATTCAGGCCTGTGAAGCCTGTGGCGCAGTTAGAAATTATGTTAAGGTGTTAGCGAAGGACAGTGGTTTTTCTAGGTATTAATAAGTATAGTTAGTACTGTGAACACTTTAGCCACCTCAGGCATGAATTAAACAATGTCTGTTTGCATTTTTCCCTATGCTGTATGCCAATGAGAATGTAATTGTAACTGTAAACTATATTGAAGTGTATATAACCTGCCATTTTATATGGAATAAACAGAGAACGTATGTTGACCATATTGGTTTGGATCTGCATTTGCTCCCGTTCAGCTTCCCATTATTTTTAATGGGCCCTACAAGTAGTAGAATTGTAAGAGCCTGAATGAGGAATATGGGACTCCAGGCGGCTCTTTAAAGGTGCTGTTTATTTTATAGATTGAAGTTACGGCAGTCATGGGTCGTGGGTAACAGAGCCAAGCCTATAGCTGTCAGCATCAGCTTATAGGCAAAACCTGAAGCCACTTTAGCTCTGGTTACAATGAATTATATAGTTTTCTTTAATAAGCATCTTAATACATAATAACCAATCACTATCATGCACAATACCTTTACATTTACTTATAGCCTATCACAACTACTATCATTACCATATTATGTTACAGTTTAAGCTTAAAGTTTTTTCTCTTTTCTTGCAGTGGAGAATTCTTAGACCTTTTTTCTACTTGGTAAAATATGTTTTTTGTTTGCCTATAGTATCTTTCACTTTTCTTGAGACCTCTTTCTGCTTTCTAGAAACATCTTTGTGGTCAACATATCCTTTGCTCTAGCCATAAAATCTCTTTCTAACTCAACCTTTGCCTTCCTAGTTGTCTAGTAACAACTGGCTCAGCAACTATAGCTTCAGACATCCTTTATTCTTCTTTATCAAAACTTGCTTTCATTTCTATTTCACTTACAGGTTCCACATTCCGAGAGCCTTCTGCTAAACATTCATATCTGTAAAACTTTCTTGTAAACTTTCATCTCTTCCAACATAGAACAACTCCATGAAGGGAGTCATTGGATTTCTTGAGGACTGGCAGAAGCCTTCCTCAAGATATATGTTGCTGTGGGTCTTTTTAGTCTGGCAAAACAAGGTGTTGAAGGTTGCTTGATCTGTGCTAAAGCAAATAGTGTTACAAAGAAAACTGCCAAGGGGAGGAGGCCTTGGGCTGTATGTCCCTTCCAAAGATGCCAAGTGTATTTTACTGAGATGCCCCAAGTGGGAAGGCTTAAATATCTTCTGGTAAGCACATAGCAGTACTAGCAGCTCTGAATGATTAATTTGGAATACATCAACTGTTTGGCCTTAAGAAACTAGACGTATTAAAAAAAGATTTGAATTCTGACAATTTTTGTCCTGGTTTAGGGCAAATTTGTGAGAACGCCTGAATGGGGTCCCTCTGGGAAGCAAACCCAAATGGCTCCTTCCCCCCAACCAGTCTGGCAAAAGAACTTCCTTGGAGAAAAGTGGAAAAAGCTATTTATTTAACAAAGTGCCCACAAGCATAAAGAATGAATATTATGAAACAATAAAACCTTTCATTGTTCTGAAGTGAGATGGTAAATTCAGGAAGTCCTGGCCATGGGTAGCTCATCTCGCTCAGTCTCTTATCAGTCCCTCCGGCGGTCCAGGCCCGGTGGGCTGCAGGTGCGAGCTCCCAGTGCTCCTCTGGGTTTTTCAGTCCAGAGCAGGTTTAAACAGTCCCAAGAAAAAAAAAAACAAAACCAAAACAGTCCAGAGAGCTTCTCTGCCTCAGCTAGCTAAAATTAACTAAGAGCAAAGCAGGTCTTTGTGCTGCTGCTTGTCCGTGCCTCAGATGAGCACAGTCCAGGAGCAGGAATGCAGAGGAGTGAATGCTGTTTTCAAAACAAACTCCGCATGTCTTCTTTCTTCCCCTTCACACTTGGAACTAGTCTCACAGCAGTGATTCTCTCTCTCTCCAGGATCCTGCTTCATGAGTCTCTGCTTCATGCTCCTCAAGGTTGCTCCTCCATGATGATCCTCCCCTTACGAGCTAACCCCCTCTTTTATCTCACTCATCTTTATTGAATATTAGCTGTTACTCATCAAGAGTAAGGCTATATTGGTTAATTAACACAGCTGTTACTTATCAGGTGTTACTTAGTCTTCAAGGCACAGAACTTAACATAAAGCATAAACAGAACACACAATTGGGGATACAAGCATCAAAAAGCCACCTCAGGACATTTTTCAAGATGGAAATTCTGTGGAACCGTTGCTTGTTCTTCAACGCAAATATTCTTCTGCAGATTATTTGCAACCATGATGTAAGAGAAGTCTTGTTGAACAGAATAGTCTAGAGTGAAAGTCTGCATATGTACCCCTCCCTGTCCCTAAAATTTTTCCTCCTGATGTTCATTATCTTTAAATTATTAGCCATATATCTTCCCTCATAGTGACTGCCATGGAATTTTCCTTTTTTGAGAAATGGATAATTTTAATCACATCTAGTTCTAATTCATAGGAAGCTGTCATTCCATTTTTAAAAAGGAATCATTTCAATTAAATCATCAGCATTGTGGTTGAGTTTTCTGATAAAATGACAGGTAGCAGTTAGCGATTCCTCTAAAGTATCACCTTGATGGTATTTTGTGGAGTCTGTTCAGCCACTCAGTGTAATACCCAGGGTCTGGCCTTGGTAAGACAGACCCTAGCTACCCCTCCTGCCTGAGGGGATACTTCCAATGTGCTCTGTACACAATGGTTTGGTCGGTTCTGCCCCCCCCCCTCCCAATGACCTTGGCCTTGTGGTTCCTTCCCCCTCAGTGTGTCTCCATTGGCTTCAGGTCAATGCCGTTACCTGCCCTTTGCCCAGCCCCCAGACCCTCTACTTAAGTAGAGACAGGGGTGGGGTTCTCTTTCTTGCTCTCTCTCTTTGCCCTCTTCTCCCTTCCCGGCTCGGAGGGGGGAATAAAATGGACTCTTGTGCTTAACAAAAGAGGTTTGTCTCATCTGTTTCCCTGCCGGTGGCTTTAACCTCCCTGGGCATGATGAACACTGTTGCCACATGAAGCAACAGTATTTTTTTTAATCTTTTAAATTATTTTCACAAATGTTTAAATAGCAAGTAAATCAAAGCAAACCAAAATGTCTCCAGGAAATATGCAAGTGTATACCATTCTGGGGTGATGATAATCAACCACATTTTTGGATTCAAGCAACACATGGAGCACAGAGTGGCATTTTTTTTCATCCTTAGGGCATGGTCTAGAAAACTAACACAAGAAAGATTTTTTTTTTCCAATGGCAGTTGAAGCTCATAATGTTGTGGTTTGTTTTTTTCTTTGATTTTTAATTCCATGTTTTGAAACTTGGTAAGATAGTCATCTAGCAGAAGCTTAACCTATGGTCATTTTGTGACTGAAAACTAGATTGTGACACTGAAGAAGAGATCTCTTTTTCTTGCTGCCATGACTTTAGACTTGCTCCTTGTAGGCAGAAGTTGCAAGTGGTTGAGTTACAAGCCAGTTTAAAACAATTCATAAATGTGTTTTGCATTGTGAAGGTGTTCAGATGTATTGTAACTCTTGATGTTGTGTTTTAGGAGACCTTCAAAATAGAAGTTATTTTTAAAAGTGTAAGAATAAACAAACAATTCAGCTTGAAAATTTGTAAAGCCATTTTTCAATGATATAAAAAAGAATATCTGTTACAAAAGAGTATGTTGTGTTGATTAAAAATTTCTTGTTACTTGACATGATATAAAGTTTTAGTGAAGAGTAATAATAATAATAATAATGTAGGATTATCTGCTTGCCATGAGTTATTTCAGCTTTAAATAAACTTTCTGAATATTTATTTTGCAACTTGCAAGCAGTCTTCTCTGACTCATGGTAATGCCCTATAACTGGTTGTCATCTAGTGGGGTTATATCCTTAGTTACTTCAGCTGTACCAGTGCTCCAGGTTTGGATCTATGCCAGTTAGGCAGAGACAATGCCCAGGCATGGTTTAGGGAAAGTGGAGTCTGACGCTATTGTACACCACAACGACACAAAGACTCCGACTTCAGAAGGCTGAAAATGACTCCTTTATTTTTTGGGATGTGTCTCCCTTATATACCGTTCTACATAGACCAATTCAATTGGTGAAACAATGACAAACCTCTTCAATCACATTGGTCAGACCAGAAGGACATCAAGAAGAAGTCCCTCCTAGGGAAAGAATGTAAACCAAGTTTACAGTTACCAAAACATGTCTCTTGTTTACAGAAAATTCCTTGGGAAAAGAATTTCAGTAAACCAAAACATCTCAGGCACGAACTAGGGCTACATCTCATTCTTTTATGTTAAAAAAAAATAATAAAAAAAAAATGCAGTGTTCAGTGTCTGCTTGTGGAGGGACCATCTGAGCGATCACTCGCATTATCTGCATCTGAGTCATCACTCGAAGAGTCCTCCGCTTGATGACTTTCATTTTGGTCACGGTTTTCAGGTTGCCTGTCGGCCTGATTCTGCCTTTGTGGTTGCAGGTCAGGACAAACACACTTTGCAGGTACCCAGCATGCCCCAGTATCTGTGGATACACATGCATACCCACGACCCAAAGTGATAAGCTCAAATGGGCCTTCCCACTGTTTGATGGTTAAATTTTGCACCCAAACCTAAGCTCAAGGCTGATGTGTCTCGTCCAAAGCCTGCAACGAAAGGCGATGGTTCAACATGACAGGGTTATTCGAATTCTGCAGCACCGTAAGGTGATTGATCATGTACAAAGCTTTTGCCAACCAACTGTGTGGGGTCTCACCCTGCATTCCCCGTTTTTGTTTTTGAAGAATCCGCTTTAGTATAAATAGCTTGACCAGTCGGGGAATGTGGAATGCCAAACTCGTGTGACACACCCCACAATTTCAGGAATTGCCTCACTTTCTGCGAGGCGTAAGCTGGACCATTGTCCATCTTCACAGTAGAAGATATGCCTAGAATGGCAAAAGCCTGCCCCCAGTGGGCAATGACATTGTGGGTTTTTTCTCCAGCGTGAGCAGAAGCCCACATAGCAGAAGAAAAGGTGTCAACAGACAAGTGCACATACTTGAGCTGGCCAAATTCGGCAATTTGGGTGACATCTCTCTGCCAAATCTGCAAGGCCTTGAGGCCTCTGTGGTTTGCCCCTGCCGGCAAAGGTGCAGCAAACGCGTGACAGTCATCACAAGAATTAACAATGTCACGAGCCTCAGTTGGTGTCAACTGAAACTGCTTCTGCAAAGTATGTGCATTCTGATGAAAGAATTCATGTGATGCCTTGGCTCGCGGGAGTGTGTCAGGCTGAGGTGCTACCCATGCAGGGTTAGCCAACTTGTCAGCCCTCGCGTCATCTTCTGCTATGAAACCTGGCAGATCGGTATGGCTTCCAAAATCTTGAAGGGCAAACAATTTTTCTTCAGGTGAGGCCCACTGGTTCTCCCAGATGGGTTTGTCTACCAGCCCCCATAATGGGCGTGGAAGACAGTGTGCCCTTTTTCACAGTGGCCCCCATCAAAAATCCGTCCCAATGTGTACCCCCCAAGCCACTAGCACATCCCGCTCCCAGAGGTTAGTAACAACTGTAGTGACATAAGGTCAAACCATAGCTGCCTATCCCTCTGAGTTTGTGATCAGCACAGGCTGCTGGCTCATGAAGCATTGTGCCATTCCACCCAATCCCATGACAGGCGACTGCACAGGATCCAGAGGCCACTGCGGAGGCCATGCAGAGAAGGAGAGGATAGTTACATCCACCCCTGTGCCTATCAGACCTTGAAGGTGGATCTCTGATGGGGTGGTGTCAGGGAGGCACAGTGTACACCACATCTCAGGATGTCGGTCAGTCAGGACTGCAGTCCAGTGAACTTGAGGCGGTCTGGTAGATCTGAAGCAGCTGTCCCCTCGCCACTGGCTCTCTTTCCTAGAAACAGAAGACTTAAAAGGCACAAGCTGAGCAATTCAAGTTTTCTCTGGGATAGTGACAAGGGGGTAGGTGTGGAAACCATAGCATAAATCTGTCCCATATAATCTGCATCAATGAGTCCTACATGCACAAGGATACCCTGAAGGATGGCACTCGACCTCCCCACGAGGAGGGCACTTTTGCCTTCACCCAGGGGTCCAAAGGCATCCAGGGGGACTTTGTGCACTTCACAAGAGTCTAAGACGACTATTGCTGCTGTGCAGACATCAACACCAGCTGAACCACAGGTGCTGGCTGCAAGCTGGCTAAGTAGACCTGCATCAGCATCGGGACTTGGGGAAATGCTTGCGTCTGCACATGTTTTCCCCTTGGTACTCTGCTTCCCATTTCCTGAATTTGGCAAAGGCTGACCATTGGCAGCAACTTTTGCCGTACAAACCTCTGCAGTATGGTTTGACTTTCCACACCGAGAATAGAAAAACAAGGAAGCTTTTGCTTTCTGTTTTTGCTTTCCTTGCTTTTTGCTGGCCCATACTTTCCCCTGTTTCTGCTGTCCGCCTTTTTGCCCTTTCCAGGCTGACTCCAACGCAGTAGCCAAGGCAGCCATCTTATGATCTGTGGTGCCTACATTAGCACACGCTTTGACCATCTCTGTTAGAGAAGGATCTCCAGGGAGGGCCTCAATGAGCTTCCTGCAGTCTGTTGCAGTGTGCATTTTGGGTTTTCTAAAGTTCTGTGTGTTTTTTTTAATTTGTTTATAATGGTTTGTTCCAACATGCCCATCTCCAAACCCCTTTGGTGGTCTGTCCCTCAAGATACCTGTCAAACACCTTGTAAGATCTGGAAGATTCTGGGAGAAAAGCCCTGGGATTTGGCAAAGTACTGGGGCAACACCTTTCTTCATTGTTCTGTTAAGTTTCCCTGTTCTGAGTCACATCCTCTCTCCCCTTCTATTGGTTCTGGGTTCTCCCCTCCTTGGGGACGTCCCCTGGGTACATAAGGGGAAAGCAGAGGGCCAGAGGCTCGCTCTTGCATGTGGGCAGCTCCAGGGAGAAGAATAAAGCCTGGTCAAACCCACGTGAAGAGTCCACTCTTTTCTTCCACGCTGTCGATCACGCTCCAGCCTGGGGTTCAGACCTACCAAAACCTTCATTATATGGTGGTCAGAGAGCAAGCTAGCCGGTGAAGCAGCTCAGAATCCACAATAGCAGTCTGCATTGGAGTTAGTCCTTGCAAGCTGTTTGACCAAAAGTGTTCTCATATCTACAATCATCCACCTGCTTCTCCACAGCTGCAGAAAGCCTCTCAACAAATTCCAAAACCTATTCTTTTGACCCTTGAACTATGGTCAAAAATTTCTGTTTTGGAGCAGCCAATTCAATGGTCTTCACCAGTGCTGCAATTCCCGTCTCCTGGCACTGTTCCAGCACAAGTTGGGGAAGGGCAGCCTGAACATCAGGGTCAGCATATTGGCCGACACCTGTGAACACATCAACGCCAGCTGCACACCTGGGGTCCTGTGGGATCAATTGACTATTTTGTGCTATCACTTTGATAGCAAATTGATTGCAATTAGATTCAAATACCTCAAGCTGGACAGGTTGAAACAACACCTGAGCCAGATGCCTGATATTGTATGGTGCCAATATGTCTGTATTCATGACTCGAATCATCTGCATTACTTCAGAAGAACCCAGACCATACTTGGCCACCTTATCCCGTAGGTCTACCATAGCTTTCCATGACAAAACAAGGTGGGTGTTAGGCTGTCCTGCACTAGGATTACCCCTAAGCACAGGAAAAGCCTGAACACCTCCTTGCAAGGTGACAGTATCTGTTTGAGTCTACTCTGTGGATGTCACAGGAACAGATACTTGTCTGGTGTTCATATCAACAGCACCCGATATCATGTTCCTTTCAGTGCTTGCAGAGCCAGAAGGACCCTCTCCAGGCCCCATGAGCTGGTCCACCATGTCCCAATCCCCCATTTCCAAAAATTTGGATTTCACTTCATCCCAGAAACGTTTGAGGTCCCTGGGACAGACCTTGATCTGGCATGGGGGAAGGGACCAGCGGTTGGCAGAAGAGAGAGCACCACTTTGGGGCCCCCTACTTCGAGCACTCACATGCGTCATGACGGCTGTGTTGCCCCCTGACCCAAGGGTGAATACCTGAGGGGCCATCGACAAGGCATTCCTGGACCCACTAGAGGGTGAGGGTTGCGAGGCAGCCGCCGGAGTCACACCAGTCACTGTGGGGTTTTCAGGCGTCTGCGGCATGGAAACAGAAGATGCATCCAAAGCCGACGCAGGGGGAAGGGGCGCCGAAAGAGATCCAGCACCGCCCATGCCATGCACCGGAAGGGGAGCTGGCGTGGAGAGGGGTGCCAGGACCGGCAACGATCCGGCACCACCCCCACCCGGCGCCAGGAGAACCGGCGCAGGGGGAGGCAGGGCCTGCACCACCCTGGCACCATTCCCTTGTGTCACAGAGACGGGGCGGGGAAAGGAGTGGCCGACTAAGCCCCGGCCCCACCCCTGCCTGAAGCTGCAGGAAGAGACGGGACAGGGGGAGATGGAGCCTTGATGCGAGCATGCACAGAAGGCACCGTTTGCTTTGGGCAGAGGGGAGCGGGCTGACCCCCCGTGGGGGTGGAATCTGAGAGCAGGTCTATGAAAACCGTGCCTGCCAGTGTTCCCGCCGACTGCAGAGGTTTCCCCTCCGGCTGAGCAGATGCTGACACTTCTGCTGGCTGTGCAGGTGCAGCGGGCAGTGAGGAGCTGGAAGTGGACCCATCCAGTCCCACGATGGTGAGGGCCAGTTGCAATGTGGGCACGGCGCCACCATCCGCTGAGGCCATTACCGTGGCATCGGCGAGGCCGAGGGGGTACCGTGTAGACACTGCAGTTCGGGCACTTTGTAGTGATCGAACCTTGCAAACCCGATTTCGCCACCAGTGCGGGCGGAGCCGCTGGCTGTTGACATCCCCCCCCCCACCACCACAGGAAATGCATGGGGAATGGGCTGTTCCCCGCCGTTCCACAGACTCCCGAGTGCTGAGGGACACGGCGCCTCGCCTGCAGGGCAGGGTCGGGGGCGGTCCCGAAGGTCCCGAGCCCACTCCACTCTCCTTGGCCACCCGTGACGCAGTGCAGGGGAGTCCAAGCCCCTTCCCAAGGGTCAACATGGAAGCTGAATCAAACGCGGTGGCTTGGGTGGGTGGGAGGGATTCACGGTCTGCCCCAGCTCCTGTAATGTCTATGTCTACCAGGACTCCATCGTCAATCTCTGCATCTGATTCCAGATCACTTTGAGAGCTGTCTCCATTTGCAGAAACCTCAGAACTGGGAGTTAAACTTGAAGTCCCTCCCTAACTTTGAAGCACCACGACAAATCTTTTCCAGGATATTATCAAATTCGTCACGTCTGCATTTCCAGAATATAAAGTCTCATGCAGACTGTCTCCTAAGGACTGCCATAGTCTCTTCGAAATTGCTTTCTCTGCATTAGGGAAAATGTCTCTCTCTCTGCCCCAAAGATAAAGAGTTTTAAAATGTTCTGTGGGGATTTTTGCCTTTTATTGTTCCAAAATGTCTCCCCAGAGCTCTATGACCAATTCATCCTCTGCGTCTAATGTAGAAATTATAATTTTACCAAAATTTTGTCTCCTTAATGGCAAGAAGCTCACGGGTCAGTTATACCGAAAACCGTTTTTTCTTTAAATCGGGGGGGGGGACGGGGGGACGGTTTACCTTGTTCACGCTGTTGCAATGACACGTCGGGGTCACCAGATGACACTGTTTTACACCACAATGACACAGACTCCGAGATTCAGAAGGCTGAAAATGACTCCTTTATTTTTGGGATATGTCTCCCTTTTATACTATTTTACACAGACCAATTTGATTGGTGAAACAAAGGCAAACCTCTTCAATCACATTGGTCAGACCAGAGGGACATCAATAAGAAGTCCCTCCTAGGAAAAGGAATGAATAACATAGGTACAGTTACCAAAACATTTCTCCTGTTTACAGAAAATTCCCTGGGAAAAGAATTTCAGAAAACCAAAACACCTCAGGCATGGAACCAGGGCTACACTCCAGTACATACCAGTCTCTGCTATTGGGAACAAGCACCCCCTTTATCGAGAGAGAGGGTACACACCACAAGGTAACCTGTGGTTTTACCTGCATGACCATGGAGAGGACATTAGGAAATGGGATGGAAAACTCACCTCTGCCCTAGCAACATGGGTACATGAGTTGAGAGGAAGAACAACCACTGCAGGAAATTCTTCAAGGATTAATGCCACTCCAGTTTCCAGTGGGCAATTCCTCAGGCAGAATAGAAGGGATGATGTTATATCTGATTCTTTTGAAGGGACCTCCAGTTCATATTTACAAGAAGTGAGCAATGACTACTATGACCAGGACTACAGGAGCCCTGCCTCCAGCCAGGCAGAGGAAAGAGACAATCGGACCTATTGGACTGTGGGGATCTGATGGCTTGACATATGAGACCCACAAGAGTATAAGGCTTTAGTTGACACCACCACATAATGTGCCACCATCAATACTGCAAAATGTATTTTTCTCCACTCCTTTAGCAACAGAGTGCAGGCCACAGTTTGCTTTCACATGGAGGGGCATCCAGTACACCTGGAACTGACCACCCCAGGGATGGAAATACAGCCCCACTATTTGCCATGGACTGATCCAGACTGCACTGGAAAAAAGGGTGAGGCTCCAGAACACTTGCATTACATTGATGACATCATCGCATGGGGCAACACAGCAGAGGAAGTTTTTAAGAAAGGGGAGAAGATAATTCAAATCCTCCTGAAGGTCAGTTTTGCAATAAAGCAAAGTAAGGTCAAGGGACCTGCCCAGGAAATTCAGGTTTTAGGAGTAAAATGGCAAGATGGACATCATCAGATTCCAATGGACATGGTCAACAAAATAGCAGGTATGTCCCACCAACCAGCAAGAGGGAAACACAGGCTTTCCTAGGCATTGTGGGTTTTTGGAGGATGCCTATTCCAGATTCCAACCAGATTGTACACCCTATCATGTGACCAGGAAGAAGAATGATTTTAAGTGTGGTCCTGAACAACAACAAACTTTTGAACAAATTAAGCAGGAGATTGTTCATGGAGTAGCCCTTGGGCCATTCAGGACAGGACAAGATGTGAAAATGTGCTCTACACTGCAGCTGGGAAGAATGGTCCTTCCTGGAGTCTCTGGCTAAAAGTACCTGGGGAGACTCAAGGATGACCCCTGGGGTTCTGGAGTTGGGAATACAAAGGATTCAAGGCCTGTTGCACCCTGTGGTGGTTTAATACCAGTAGGAAATTGAACTCCAAATAAGCCACTCCCCTTCCCCTGCCCCTTCTATTAAGGGAAGGACATAAGCAGTGACTATGGATTGAGATAACAATTTACTGAAAGCAAAAAGCAATGGAATAAGAAATTCAAGGTAGCAACAGCAATATTAATAACAAAAGTATACAAAAGAGAAGATGTTTTACCCACAAAAAAGGTGTTCACCACTGGGAACAGAAAACGATGCTGGATGCTTACTGTAGGCCATGTTTACATGGCTTCCCCAGACAAAGATAAGATGGAGACCATTCTCACATGCCATGCCACTTGGCTGTCGGGAACAAAGGCAAGATGGTGAGGGCACTCCCATGGCTAATGTTTTCCACCCTCCAGCCCGAAACAACGAAAAACAATAATGAACAAAACCCCCCCAAAGGTAGGTCATCTGAATCAGATTGTGTTGCCATTTTTCTGGGCTCAGTTCCACACTGGTTCCTGTGCTGCTGCCCCCACAACTCCACTGTTTTGGATGTTGGTCCTGTGGGTCACTGCCACTTTCCCACTGCTCCACCATGCTCCCTTTAGCTTGACTCAGCTGGATGGGGTTCAGATCCACTGCTGTCAGCTGGGCTCCCCTTGGCTGGACTAGGGGCCATACCCCTAGTCCGCTCCCTGCTGGCAGCCTCCTTGTTTGTGCTGCTGTTCAACACACGTCAATTTGTGTTTTTCTGTTTTCCCTTCAGCACTATGTCCTGTAGCCATGCTCCATAAAAAACTGGAAAGGGGACCAGTCAGCTGGCAGAGGGACCTGGGTCCACAGGGGCAGATCCTGACAGTCCCTCCACTGGAGAGAGAGAGATAGACAAAAATGGTACCCCCTTCCATGGGGTGGGTTCATTTTCATCCCAAAACCATGCCTTCCAGCGATAACGTAAGTGGTATAGAATAACAATTTAGATGCACCCACACTGCACTAAGCTCACCCCCCACTCCCCCTTCCCCCACCCCCCCACTTCAGAAGTATTTGGCACCAAAGCACAGCTCCTCCTGGCACCCCGACTGCCAGTGCTGGGCTGGATGTTCAAAGGGAAAGTCCCTTCCACATAAATGCCACTGATGCTACATGGAGTAAGTGGGTCTTGCTGATCACACAGCCAGCTCAAATAAGAAAGCCCAGTAGCCCAGGGATCTTGGAAGTCATCATTAAATGGCCCAAAGATGAAAATTTTGGACTATCATCATCATCAGAGGAGGAAAATGTGACACAAGCTGAGGAAGCATCACCATATAATGAGCTACTGGAGAGTGAAAGATGATATGCCCTCTTCACTGATGGTTCCTGACCATATTGTAGGGATACATCGAAAATGGAAAGCTGCCATATGAAGTACTATGTGGTGAGTGGTAGAAGCTGTTGAGGGACAAGGTGGATCAAGTCAGGTTGCAGAGCTGAAAGCCATCCAGCTGGCTTTAGATATGGCTGAACAAGGTGAATGGCCAATGCTCTACCTCTACACTAACTTGTGGATGGTAACAAATGCTCTGGGCAGGGAGACAGACTGATGGAAAAAGATTGATTGGAAGTGCAGAGGGAAACCTATCTGGGCTACTGAATTGTGGCAAGACACCGCTGCCTGGATAGAGAAGTTGGCTGTAAAAGTATGTCATGTAGACACACGCATACCTAAGAGTTAGGCTACTGAAGAATATCGGAACAACAGACAGGTGGATCGAGCTGCCAGGATTCAAGTGTCTTAGATGGATGTAGACTGGCAATACAAGGGTGAATTATTTCTGGCTCAGTGGGCCCATGACACCTCAGGTCATCAGGGAAGAGATGCAACATACAGATAGGCTTGTGATCGAGGGGGGGACTTAGCCATGGATACCATCTCCCAGATTATCCCTAACTATGAAATGTGCTGCAATCAAGCAGGCCTAAGTGGGTAAAGCCCCTCTGGTATAGTGGATGATGGTCAAAATATATATAAATATGGGGAGGCCTGGCAGATTGATTACATCACAGTCACAGAAACCCACCAAGGCGAGACCTATGTGCTTACAGTGATGGAAACAACCACTGGATAGGTGAAGTCATACCCTGTGCCTCACGCCAGTGTCCGGAACACCATCCTGGGCCTTGAAAAGCAAGTCCTGTGGCAACATTGAACCCCAGAAAGAATAAACTTTAACAACAGGACTCATTTCAAAAATAACCTCATAGACACCTGGGCCAGAGAGCAAGATATTGAGTGGTTATATCATATTCCCTATCATGTACCACCCTCTGGGAAAATTGAATGGTACAATGGACTGTCAAAAACCACATTGAAAACAATGGGTGGTGTGACCTTCAAACATTGAAATCTACATTTAGCAGAGGTCACCTGGTTAGTTAACACTAGAGGCACTACCAATCAAGCTGGCCCTGCCCAATCAAAACCACCATGTATGGTAGAAGGGGATAAAGTTCCCTTGGTGCATATGACAAATGAATTCGGGAAGACAGTTTGGATTAGTCCCGCCTCAAGGAAAGACAAACCCATTTGCAGGATTGTTTTTCTCAAGGACCTGGGTGCACTTGGTGGGTAATGCAGAGGGATGGGGAAACATGATGTATACCGCAAGGGGATTTGATTTTTGGGTGAGAACAGTCTGTAATGTTGAATTGTATAATATTGGTTGCCACTGTTTGTCATAACTAATATGGACAATGGATATAGACTGCTCCAGATACATCATCATGAGCTCCTGATGCAGCTTGCAACTAGCTGACAGCACAACAGCCCTCCTGCCCTGAAAGACATTTAGGACATATAGAACCCATAGTCATGGCCTAAATGAACTTATCAGACATATTGGAGGGATGGCCATTAACTATGGAAATAATACTTGTGCTTGTGTGTGTATATATATATAGTGGGGGAAAGGGACTCTCTCTTGCTTCTGAAAAGAAAGGGTGTTCGTTTCCAGTCAAGATGATGCCTTAAGTTTTAGCTTTTATGTTTTTCAGATTCTATGCTGCCTAAGGGTGTAGTTCTGAGCCTCATATTAAGTGTTAGTAAGCTCTCTTCACAGAGTAGGTAGACAAAACAAATCTTTTTCCAGCTTGAGAGCAAGAACAACCGTTACAAGTTTTCAGGCCTAAAAGCATAAGCAACCGTGGACTGAAGAAAAACAAGAAGGATGGGACTTCACAACCTGAAGCTGTAATTGGACAATTAAATCCTGTAGTGGTTTCTATTTTGCCAAATTTAGTGTAGTGGTTTGAGTGTCTGCTCATTTTTTAACCTCTGGGAGATAGGATTTGGGAGAAAAGGGCAAAACAGGTCCAACTTAAAAGTAAACAGATAAATTTTATTAACACACACTAAAAGAAGAAAAGGAGAGGGAAAAATTTGAAACCTTCAAAACTCTTCTCTTCCCCTCACCAGTGTTCACTTTTCTACAAACAACATAGAGACAAAACTTGTGATTTTCAGTTTGTTTCACCATTTGAATAGTCTTTCATCAGTTCTTCAGGAGAGGAGTCTCTCTTAGTTTACCATGGAATTTTCCCCCACTGACAACCTAGAACAGTTCTCCTGTGAGTCTGAACTCTCACAGAAACAGCTGCCTGGGGAAACTTGCTTCCATATAGTCTCCTCCCATTAGCAGTTTCCCAAGCTGCTTATGGGTCATAGTGTTAAAAATGGGCAGGAAACAATGTTTTCTCCTTAAAATGCCTTTATTGATCAGCTCTCAGAGGGGTAGCTCGAGGGATGGTTTGAGCCTTCGCTGCTCTTCCCAGTTCACCCTTGAGGAGGAGGTACCATTCAGCTTTGCAGCTTTGGTCATTGCAGAGCTGGGAGCCTGCCCTCATAGGTGTTATGAATAAAAATGGGCGGAGAAAATATTAATCTCCATAAAACGCCTTTATTGATCAGCTCTTTCAATATTTGCCCGAGGGGTTTTTGGCTGCCCGTGCGTCATGGAGGAGGAGGGCCTTATCAGCTCTGCTGCAGGGAGTTGAGCAGAGCTGGAGAACCTGCCCTCGCTGGAAGCATTCCCAGGGTTCTGATAGTTCTTTGTTTTCTCCTGTGGTCTCATCTCTGGTTTGGTCTTTTTAACTTACAGCTAGTAAGCAAAACCGGAGCAATTAGCTCTTTTGATCTTTCAGGGTCTACACGGCTTAGAATTGGTTTTTGTGCGTTTCAATTTTGCTTGGTTTTTATTTTGTGAGGGGTTTTTTGGTGTTAAACTTCATCCCGAGATGCACTTGGAGTCCTTTATTTGCATGCGGGATAAGCCGGGGCGGGTGGTTGGAAGCTTTTGCGGCCTCGTGGCAGTTCTGCCGCAGCCATGGCGTTTCGGTCTCACGCTGCTTCACAGCGGCGCCACCGTTTGCGGGGGTTTGGGCCGGTTTCTTGTGAGGTGGGGGGTGGAACGTGGCGGGCGTGGATTTTTTTCTTTTGGAACGGGACGGCGGTTCGGCCCGGGGCGGGCAGCATGGCGGCTGCAGGCGGACGGGGTTTCTCCGCGCTGAACCGGGGGGCGGCCGGCTCCTCTCTCTTTCTCGCTCCGGCGGCGGCTGGCTGTGGGGGTCGGGATTTTCCCCGTGCCGGACGGCCGACTGCTTTGCAGCTGGAGCCGTGTTGAGGCGGGCGGCTCCGCTGCGGCTCCCTCGCCCCGTCGTTAGGGTGGGGGGGGCGTGGTGCTGGGCGTCTTTGAAGGGAACGGGTTCTTTTTGTTTTTAAGGTGGTCTGGGAGGAAGGTGCCACGGAGGTGGCTTTTCACTGTTACATTATAGGATAAACATTTTAAATTTCATTTTTATCAATAGGTGTTCCTAGAGCTCACTCAGGCTGGCCTGCTCCAGGGGTATCCCCTCCTTCTCAGGCACTCTTTAAGTTACAGCGAGAGATAAAAAACTGTTTACCAACACTTTAGGGCATAGTTCAGTACTGTCTTTTGTGGGTCTGGATTTTGCATCGGTTTGTCTTGGCTGGGGATTTTTGGTGCCAATTATGTTCTGGTTTACAGCAGGGTTTTATGGGTGTTCTACTAATTTCCATGCCAGTAGGAAATGCCGACGGAGCACACGTGGGCAGGAATGCCAATGGGGTGCACGTGGTGGCCGGCAGTAGTGGTTGATTCGCGGTGGCGGCAGCTGCGGGAGACCCGCGCTGTCGGGGGCGCGGGGCCGGTTCAGCGGCAGGGGTGGCATCGGCAGCAGTGGGAGGGGCGCGGGGCCGCACTGGCGGCCCAGGGCGCCGGCGGGCTGGCAGTGGGGGGGGGGCCCGGAGGACCGGGGTGGTATCGGCGGCGGCAGCTGCAGGGGGGGGACGTACGGCCCCGGCAGCGGTGGGGGTCCCGTGACGCCGCTGAGAACGCTGGCTTGTTGTAGGGCAAAGAGCGAAGTGGCTGTGCCCTGGCCCCCTCTGAGGCAGCGGCGGCGACCCGGGCGGCCCCTCCGGGGAGTGTGGGCGCGGGGAACAAGACCCCTCGTCCCTTCCGAGGCAACAGCAGCTACTCAGGCGGTGGTGTCAGCCCGAGGGCGGCGGCGGCTTCGGAGGGAGCGGGGCCGTCAGTTTCGAAAGAGCAAATTTGCTCCCTGCCTTTGCAGGGAGACCACTGTGATAAATTTGGTGTAAAAATTCGTGTATAAAATAATAATCCAATGTATAAAAAGAATGATGTTAATAAAATGTAAAGTCTAGTAGGTAGCAATCTGCATCCCCAGCCTCCACGGCTCCAGTTGCGAAACAGGAGAAGGACCATCAGACTGAACAAAGACGCTAGCCAGCCCCGATAAGAATCGCACCCTTTCCAATGCAAGGAGAATTCCTTCTTGACGACGATGCAGATTTCATCAATGCCCTGGCACGAGGTGCACACTGAAATCAACATAAGACTGACTGGTACAATTGGCATAAGAAAAGACCTTCCCAGAATGGATCAACGGGACTTGACAAGATCCGGGAAGGCCATTATCGCCACCTGCCTCTGCCTCCGGCTAGCTCTTCTGAGGGCAGCGACCTTCCCTAGCGAGTTGCCTTGAGCAAGGCAGCCTCAGTCCAGGTGGCGCAAGGCACCTCGGCAGATTTCAGCTCTTTTGTGAAGTCCAAGACTATCAGTCTGGACAAGGCTCTAGCTGTTGGAGGCTGCTCTTCCCGAGGGGGTGATCCCAAGTGGCGCAGAAGGAAACACAGGAGCCAGGGATGGTCTCCGTGAGGCTTCTTTACTTCATCTCCGCCGACAGTCAAAGACCCCGAAGGACTCAGCTGTCAGGGTTTTATGCACCTACCAAAGCAGGTGTGGTTTTACTAATAACCAATGGGGTTACAAGCTGAGGAAATGGACCAATCAGGGAGAACATTAATAAACAAATTAGGGAATCGAAACTTGACCAATCAGGGGAAGGATACAGAACTGACCAACCAGGGAACAGAACAGGTAGCCAATCCATAGCTGGGGGGTGATCATGCACTATCTGCTCTCCAAGGTAATGCAGGGCTCGTGACCCTTTCAATGACCTCTTCAGAGGCAGGGGCCTCCACAACTCCCCCTTCTTTATTTATTAAGAAGACTTTGTTGGAGAATTTTTCCAGGCATTTAAGTTTGCAACCAAAAGCAACCAAAACAATTAGTATAATAATAAAAATCCACAACAGTCCATTGGCTATTGTTGCTGCCCATCCCCGGAGTTCCCAGTTCTTGAAGGGATTGTCTGACCAGTCTTCTTGCTGGTTTTCCCTTTTCAAGTCCTGGACAGCTCCTTGGATCGCCTTGATCTTTGCATGGATGCTCTCTCCGCGGCTGGACAAGTTGAAGCAACAAAGCCCCTCAAATTCGTCGCAGCCATGCCCATGGGCAAGGAGCAAGAAGTCTATCGCTGCTCTGTTCTGAAGTGCAGCCCTTCTGGTGGTCTCCTCATCTTCAAGGAGGTCTTGGAGGACGGTAGAGGTTAATTTAGCTTGTTTTCCCAGCCAGCACTCTAGGTGGGAAAGCTCGCCTAGCGCTTTCGCTGCGGCTACCCATGGCAAAAATATGGACATTAGTACTTGTTTTTGTCTCGACCAATCTCTAATTTGACTATCACAGTCATCTTTTAGGTTTTCCAATTGTCTGCGTTTTCGGGTCTGATTGTTCTTTTTGTTGCGCCAATCTTGAACCATTGTGGTGTTTGGGGTCAAAATGGTTAACTTTCCTAGAGTGCAAGGACCTCCTTGAATATGCGCAGGGATTCCTGCCCATACCCTGTCCCCACAAATTAGGAACACTCCTTTTGGTAGAGTTCGGGGTTGGCGAGTGGACATGGATAGTGTGGGTGAGGTGTAATTGCACCAATTTTCTCTTTGATAAATTTTATTGTTTGGGGAGACATCAAATCTGTACACTGATTTTTGTTGTACCCTTAAGGCTAAATCTTTCTTATCTCTCCTATAGAAGAAATTTACGCAATAGGCTGCTTTGGAGGACCCCAAAAGGTCTAATTCTTTGGGTTCCTCTGTTGCATGTGGTAAAATCCCTGTCCACTCGTCCCAAATGTCAACGGGGTTGGGCAGTTTCCCTGTGAATGGGTACTCATGACTTTGCAATGGGACGCCCACTAGACATGAGGATAGTGGATTGTGGGCATCGCCCATGGACAGGCACATGCTTTGTTGCTTCAGGGCTTTAGCAAGGGTTATCCAGACATTTTCTTTTGGTTGCTTCACTATCCAGGTCTGGCTGGGCGTGATCCAGAGGAGCAACCATACTAGGTAGAGCATCCAGGTGATAAGTGCTCGGCAATCCATTTCTGCCTTGGGGTAGTTCTACAAATAAAAAGATCGGGGTTAGCATTTATCTTTCAAAGGTGATACTGACGACAGTATAACCTTTAGGTTGGGGTACAGGGGAAAGGACATCCAGGGGGTAAGGGTTAAAAGTAGTGGGAGCAGGATACTCTGGGGAAAGCATTTCTGGGGTAACAGTCTCTTGAGCCTACAGTGAGGCTTAGTCTTTTTCTTGGAAGATTAAAATACAGTCCTTTTTGTCATGGTGTGGCATCCCTGTCGGCACTGCTCACTCCGTTGTTTGTGACCTCGTGACCGGGTGGTGTGCCGTCTTTTGTGCTTTGGGTCTTCTTTTCCTCCTCTTCCACGCTGCCGTCCGCTGAAGCTCCGGTGTCCCTGCGGGCGGCTCAATAACATTCAGGTTAGCATTGTCTTTGTCAGTAGGCCCTAGATAGGGCTTGATGTTCTTGGCTGGAAGCCACCTTGGACCTGATGGGGTTGACACACAAGCATACCCTCTTCCCCAGGTAATCAACTGGTGGGGACCCGATATTTGATGTGATTCTGGATCTTTGATCAACACAGGTGGCTTTTCTGTGAGCTTAGTTCTGGCTGAATTTGAAAAGTGCCTGATTACGGGGGGGTTAGGCTCTGAAGCAGAACAATTTAGGAAATTAATAACATATAAGGCCTTACAGAGTCTCTCAATGGGAGATAACACTTCTGTACCTCCCCGCTGTTGATTAAGGACCCTCTTGATCGTTGAATGGGTTCTTTCAACAATCGATTGTCCTGTGGGCGAATGCGGTATACCTGTATCATGTTGAATTCCCCATTCCTGAAAAAATGAATTTAATTGTTTTGACACATAAGCAGGCCCATTGTCGGTTTTAATTTTCTTGGGGACTCCCAGCGTGGCAAAGGCTAAGTAAAAATGTCTTTTTACAAAGGTGGCATTTTCCCCAGCATGTGCGGAAGCAAAGACGGCTCCCAAGAACGTATCAACTGATACATGAATGTATTTTTGCCGTCCGAAAGAGGAGAAGTGTGTTACATCAGTCTGCCATAATTCATTGCTGTTTAGCCCTCTGGGGTTAACCCCTTTATCTAGGAAGGGGACTTGGTAGGCCTGACGTTGTGGACATGACCCAACTATAGCTTTAGCTTGTTCTCTTGTTAGGCGGAACATTTGGGTCAGGGCATGGACATTTTGATGGTAAAATTGGTGTGACAATTTAGCCTGTTGGAAGATATCTGGCACATTGGTAGTTTGTGCCATCATTGCTAAGGCGTCTGCTCTCCTGTTCCCTTTGACAATGGCGCCTGGAAGGTCTGTGTGTGATCTCACATGCATGATGTGGAATGGCTGCTTCCTGTGGGAGATAAAGTAGACCAATTTAGAAAGCAGGGAATATAGATTTTTATTAGACACCTCCTTTAAGAAGGAATGCTCTGCCCTCATAGCAACTCCAGCCACATACACCGAATCTGTAACCAAATTGAAAGGCTGGTCTTTGAATTTTTCGAAAGCTCTGACTACGGCAGCTAATTCTGCAATTTGTGGGGATCCCTCCACCACTCGGACGTCAGACTCCCACTTCTGCGTCCTAGGATCTCTCCAAGTCATTACTGACTTGTGAGAGGATCCCGAGCCATCCGTGAAAACTGTCACAGCTTCCAAAGGAGTTTTGCTTTGGATAAATTTGGAAATCAGATTAAAATTAGTTTTGAATAATTTATGGCCAGGATAGTGGATAGAAATTTTACCTGGATAGCTATCGAGGGAGAACTGGAGGTTGTCATTATGTTGGAGCAGAAATTCTAGCTCTTCAACTGTGGCCAATGGGACATATATGCATGAAAAATCACACCCTGCAAGAGAGCAGAGGCGTGACCTACCTTTACGAATTATAGCAGCAATTGCTTCTTGGGGAGTAGTAATTGTCTTGTTTGGTTGGGCATGTAGGAAGATCCACTCCAGGATCAGCAAAGGGTCTCTGAGCTTATCATCCCACTGAAAAATGAGTCCATAAAAGTGAGGTGTAGTACCCAACATGGCGTAAAGATATGGTAAAGATGGTTCATACCTATACGCTTGACGGTAACTTAGTGCCTCTTGTACCGTGACTATCGCAGCTCGGGCTTCCGCTGTCAGGGTCCTAGGCGAAGTGAGGGAACTGTCTCCTTTTAGCAAATTGAATAATGGAGCCAAGTCTTCTGATGAAATGCCCAGGAGTGGTCTTATCCAGTTGATCGAGCCGCAGAGCTGCTGCACCTCATTCAAAGTCTTTGGGCTGGAATTGATGACTACCTGCTGTGGTTGAATGGTCTTTTCACGCACACAAAGTCCAAGGTAGTTCCATGGGGAAGTAAGCTGTACTTTTTCCGGCTGAATCTCGAACTTGGAGTCTGTAATGGCCTGGATGGTGGCTTGGAGAACTTGGTCTAAGTCTGACTGGTCTTTGGCACAAATCAATACATCATCCATATAATGTAATAAAATGGCATCAGGAAAGGCAACCCTGATTGGAGACAATATTGTTGCCACATACCATTGGCATATTGTTGGCGAATTTTTCATTCCCTGGGGTAAAACTTTCCAATGGTATCTTTTAAGCGGGGCTTGTCGATTGGGAGACGGCACAGAAAAGGCAAATTTTGGTGCATCTGCCGGATGGAGAGGTATCTCAAAGAAACAATCTTTGATGTCTATTACAGCTAGAGGCCAATTTCGAGGCAGCATAATGGGTGAGGGCATCCCCGGTTGTAGGGGTCCAAAGTCTTCCATTACCTCATTAACCTTTCTGAGGTCTTGTAACAACCTCCATTTATTTTTTCCAGGTTTCTTAATAACGAAAATGGGGGTCTTCCAGGGACTGTTTGATGGAATAATATGTCCCTTGGATAACTGCTCTTCCACCAGGGCTTCAAGCGCGCCTAATTTTTCAGTGGATAGGGGCCACTGATCAACCCACACTGGGTGATCTTGTTTCCAGGTTAACTGAGGGGTTTCAAACTCGCGCTCTTCAGCGGCCCCTATTAAAAATCCCTGGAATTAATAATTAGTGTTGCCCCCCATTGGGATAAAACATCACTCCCCCATAAGGTAATGGGCGCCCTGACAACAAATGGCCTGACAGTAGCCACTTTGCCTTCCGGCCCGCTAATGACCACATTCCGTTTTGCCCGCCAGGAGGTTGCTACACCCGCTATGCCAGAGATAAAACCAGAGACTGGCTCCAATTCCCAGTCGGGGGGCCATTCAGATTTTGCCACCAGAGTGACATCTGCCCCTGTGTCCATCATGCCCAGTCTTTTGACTTTCTCTCCTTTGGAAAACAGAGTGCACTTATAAACGGGCTTTCTGGATCCCATAATTTGGACCCATAGTACTGTAGGGTTTTGGGGAACAGTTTCAGGTAGAGGCTTTGGTAAAAGAAACGCTTGGGCAATAGGGACATTCTCTGGTAGGAAATACGGGTAGTCTAAGCACATAACTGAAATAAAAATTTCTTCCCCTGGCTCCAGTGTCTGAACTTCAGGGATCACAGCCAGTTCAGCCGGTTTGTAAAAGGGGTCCCCAATAATCAAAATATCAAAAGGTCCATCTATTGGAGCCCGTTTTCCTGTCGCAATCATGTAAATAGAGTCATTTTCAAATTGAACGGACAGATCACTCACCAACTGGCACCGGGTTCCCACCTGTATCTGGGAGTAAAAGTCGTCTTTTTCATCCTGGGGGGAACTTCTGAAGCTGGCGTTTTTGGTCCGTGTGGAAATTGGTCTGTGTCTTCGTCTTTGGGTGTTGGAGTGGGCGGGGTATTTTGTGTCATCGCGCGTCGCGGCCCCGCGCTCTGTTTCCCGTTTCCCTGCTTCCACCATCTGTTGGGGTTACTGTTAATCCACTGATGATTTTTCCGATGGTCGTCCACAGCCTCTTTTTCTGGGCACTCCGCGATAAAATGACCAAACTGCCCACAGTTAAAACACCTCTGTTTGTCTTTTGCAGTGATAACAGCAAAGGCACCTGAAACACCCTGTGCAATCCCCTGTGCCACTGCTTGTGCCACAGTGTTCTCGGTAGATTGATGTTTAATGTATGCCTCAATCATCTGGTCAATAGTCGGGCTGGGGTCAAGGGGTAGTGCTAGAAGGATAGGTTTTGTGGTTGCGTTTGCATTTAAAAAAGCCATTTCGACTAACATCTCTTTCCTAGCATCAGCCCTCTCTAGTTGTTTCTCTAGTGCCGCTTTTAGTCTATCCACAAATTTGGTAAAGGATTCTTCAACCCCTTGTTTGATGGATGTAAAACTTTGGGATTGCACTGATTCGTCAGGTACTAATGGGAGGGATGCCTTTGCTGCACTTGCAATTTCTCTTAATGCAGAGTCTGGAATATCAAACTGGTCGGTGGGCCTCAAATAGTTGCCCTCACCAGCAATTTGCTCCAGTATTACATTTGGTTTATTTGTATCATTTGCATAGGCTGTTACCAGCGTTGCCAATTGTTTTTTCCAATTCCTTTCCCAAAGCAAGTATTCTGCTGGGGTGAGTAGACATCCAATTATATTCCGGATATCGTGTGGTAACAGCGTGTGTGCTGCAAAGGTAGCCTCAAGTATGTGTCTAAAGTAATGAGACCCTCGACCATGTTCTTTGGCAGCTTTGTTAAGTTCTTTCAGTTCCGAGAATGGCACAGGATGCCATGTAACCTTTCTAGCCTGTCGTCGGCCCTGCCTGACCATGATAGGGAACGCAGTGATTTTATTAGCTATTTCCCAGTCATTGTCCTTTATAGCATCACCTTTTGTTTTTGCCCAATGATCCTGATATTCCTCACATTCAGAATCGGATATTGAGGACTCACTGCTTTCCTCATCCGAGGAAGGGGCTTTAATGATTTTCTGTTCGTGTTTTTTCCCCCTGCGCTTGGAAAGCAGTCGACTCGATGGGGCAGTTGAAGCCGAAATGGCTTCTTTCCGGTGTCTCTCACTGACATTTCCTGTCAAGGTGGAGGTGTCAGTAGGCGGGGCTGGAGGCGTGGCCTGGGAGGTGTCTGGAGGCAGGGCTAGGGGTGTGTCCTCCACGTGGGCATTGCCTGGAGGTGGGGACAGGGGCGTGGCTTCCACCTGGGGGGTGTGACAAGGGGTGGAGTCTGCACAGGGGGTGTAACCAGGGGGGGGACTAATGACATAATGGGGAGGTGGGGTCACAACACAAGGGGAGGGGCCCGCCGCGGTTACACCAATCGACGCAGAGGGGTGGGGTATAGGGAAGGAACCTGACACGCCCATAACCTGAGATGATGTCACCGAGAAGTGGCCATTTTGTGAGGAAAGGGCGGGAAAACTTGGACAAGGGGAGGACAAAATGGTGGGGCTGACCACATTGCCAGCGCCATCTTGATTAACAACAGGGTCAACTTTTGGAGGGGGCACAACTGGGTACACAGGCATAGGAAGGTGGTCACAGGGAAGGCCCAAGGCAGTGTGGCCAGCACTGTCCTGGGAAGGGTAGAGAGGGGGTTGGGGAGTGCCCGAGGGACGGTAGCCTCCCGGCACAGTACTGTGGGACGCGCTCACCGACCCACCCTCAGGAAGGGAAGAGGGTTTATGAGTGGGGGGTGAGGAAGGAGGGGTACAGGATTTTAACTGGGGGTCCCGAACTCTCCCCGCATCTTTCCCCGAACTGATTCCCTCCAATGCTTTAATTATTAACTTAAATAATGGAAAATATTTTGCCACTGATAAATTCCCTTCCAATTGTACAATTGTCAACTTGCTTCCCACATCATCCCAAAAATGATCAGACTTAACTGAATCTAACTTAACATACGAAAAATGCTCAAAAATCCACTTAACAAAACACTTTAAAACCACCCATCTGAACTTAAAATTTGCCCCAACAAGGATAGCTTTAACTTGGACATAAAACTCCCGTTCAGGATGGGTAAGCGATGGACGGCTGAAACTGTTTCCCATCCTGCCTTCACTCCCTCTCAACCAGCAAAAGGTATAAATAAAAGAAAAAGCCCAATTCACTCACACTCTTTCTTCGCTCGATAGCGCTGATGGGCAACGAAAAACCGGTGAGAGGTGGCCACCTGGTGCGACCGGCTGCAGTCCGATGTAGTTCGCAGTTCCCGGCCGACATCTCTGACGTAGCTCCTGCTAGAACGCAGGGGGGTCCGCCAGAGGAGCTGGGCTGCCCAAGGCCGTGTCTTCACCTCGAGATCGAGGACAGCTCGCTAGGGGAACCTCCAGAGGGAGGGCTCCACGTTGGGCGGCCGGCTATCGCCACCCGCCTCTGCCTCCGGCTAGCTCTTCTGAGGGCAGCGACCTTCCCTAGCGAGTTGCCTTGAGCAAGGCAGCCTCAGTCCAGGTGGCGCAAGGCACCTCGGCAGATTTCAGCTCTTTTGTGAAGTCCAAGACTATCAGTCTGGACAAGGCTCTAGCTGTTGGAGGCTGCTCTTCCCGAGGGGGTGATCCCAAGTGGCGCAGAAGGAAACACAGGAGCCAGGGATGGTCTCCGTGAGGCTTCTTTACTTCATCTCCGCCGACAGTCAAAGACCCCGAAGGACTCAGCTGTCAGGGTTTTATGCACCTACCAAAGCAGGTGTGGTTTTACTAATAACCAATGGGGTTACAAGCTGAGGAAATGGACCAATCAGGGAGAACATTAATAAACAAATTAGGGGATCGAAACTTGACCAATCAGGGGAAGGATACAGAACTGACCAACCAGGGAACAGAACGGGTAGCCAATCCATAGCTGGGGGGTGATCATGCACTATCTGCTCTCCAAGGTAATGCAGGGTTCGTGACCCTTTCAATGACCTCTTCAGAGGCAGGGGCCTCCACAGGCCATCGAAAAGAAATTTGGACTATTTGGCCCACCCTGGACACCTGGACTGCCTCAGGGCAGAAAAATCCTATAAAGCGGTGGACTGAGGGCCGTTCGGTGTGGATTTGGGCGTCCTGTACCCTAGCGTGCAGACCCCTATCCACCCGGCGCGGCGCTGCTAATTTCCTATTTTGTGGTTTTCTCTTTTATTGGTGATTGATATCGTGTTATTAATAAATTGTTTCTTTGTTAATCCGATATTTGCCATTGCATTTATAACACCACGGAGGTGGCTCTTCACTGCTACACCACAGGGACTTACAATTACAAACTATTTAGAACATTAATACACTTATTACACAACAATTAAGAGGATTTTAGCACTTTAAACTTTTAACATATAACCAGGAATCTTTTTAACTTTATTTCTTTCAATAGGAACTCAGGTGTCTGGGGTGTCACCTTTTAAAAATGAGCAACTTCAGAGGCAAAGGATTCTTCATTTCAAGGAACAGAGATGTCTTCTCACTTCTTTCACTGGTGCAGGGGGCTTTTCATCTCTCTCTGTTCAGGCATCTCATGGGACCACAAGAATCACAGATTCTAATGCAATATTACTCAGTCCATCACAAACACCTTTGCTCAAAAATCCACAAATCATCTCCCCAAATGCATATTTTTCCATGATTTAAAGGACAATCTACCTATAGAGTTCATTTCCATAGCTCAAACAAGAAAGTCCAGCCAGCAGGCAACTCCTCCACCTTCCTCTAATTAATCTTTTACTCACTCTCTCCATCTGACTGTTATGCTGAGTCTTCTCTGTGTTTACTCTGTCTTTTTCTCTGTCTCTGGGAAGACCTAAGTTTTAAAAGTCTCAATCTGTGTCAGGAAAGAGTTAATATTCTTGCAGATGGGTCATGTGATCTCTGCCAGGCAGCAGCGTCAGGATTTTCAAAAGCCGTGGGGATGGGGGAAGAAAACTCAGGCCAACAGATTTCAGAGCAGCCTGGCTGGTGGATGCCTCCTGCCCCCACGCCTCGGTCTCATCCTGGATGGCCCGGCTTGGAGCGGCTGCAGGCTCCCCTCTCCCTGCTGGGGGGGAAGGCTCGGGCCCGCGTCCAGGCCTCGGGCCAGCTCCTCCCCATAGGGCAGGTGTTTTACAGCTGCTAAAAACCGATCGGGGCCGGACAGGGCATATGCTCATCCCCTTCCCCGGACCTGGAGTCGCCTGGAGTCACCTGGAGTCCTGGCTCCTCCCCTTGCAAGGAGAGAGCCGGGACTGCCTTCTTGCCTCCTGCGAGGTCAAAAGGAAAAGGAAGTCCCTGGCTTCCTTCTGGCTTTTTAAGGCTGTGTGACCCAGAGGTGTATATCTGCACCCAACTGGCTATTCTGGTTGTCAATTCAAAGGAAATCACCAATTGGTCCCCACCATCCATGCTAAACCAACACAAACCCCAATATGCAAATGGACCAAAACTTATAAAAGTGTAAGACCTCGTGACCGGCAGTCCATTTTTGTGACCATTTTAAGTTCGCCTTGGGTGTAGCCCTGGCCAGGGTCTTGTACTGCCCAATGTGTACCCTTAAAGGCCTTTAATTAAATATCAACTTTAATCTCTAGCTCTGTCCAGTCTCTGTTCCAGGTCAGCCTTCCAAGACATCAAAGGGAAAGCCCGTTGGGCAGAGGGTTTGTCCGCCATTGTTTTTCATTGTCCCGGGCTTGGTGAGTATTTTGCATGTAAATCACCCTTTTTGCATACTTTTATTAGTATTGTTGCTGTTACTTTTAATTTTTTTTATCTCATTTATGTTTCCAGTAAATTGTTCTTATCTCAACCCATGATCTTTGCCTCTTTTGCTTCCAACTAGAAGGGGAAGTGCAGAAAGTGGTTTCAGTGGGAGCACTAAATTGGGGAATACCATTCCTAAACCATGACACCCCAATACCCAAATCAGTAATTAATTCTTAAAACTTAAGTCAAATACTTCAAGTCAAGTCTGTTTTGCTCACAATAGCCAAGAGATGTCCATTAAGGAAAATCACTGCTTCAGTTTCTATTGGGCAGAGTAGAAGGGCTGCTCTTACTTCTAACCCTGATGAAGGGACTTCTGGTTTGCAGTTACAATAATCAAGTAATAAATACCCCGACCAGAAATAAATGGGCCTTGTCTCCAGCCAGTTGAAGGAAAGTGACAACTGGGTTACTGGACTGTGTGGGTCCAGTGGCCTTGCACACCAGACTCAAAGGAGTATAAGGCTGTGGTTGACACCAGTGTACAGTGTACCCTAATGCCATCAGGTTACAAAGGAGCACAACCCATCTGTATTTCTGGAGTGATAGGGGAATCCAAACAACTGTGTTGAAGGCTAAGGTAAGCCTAACTGGGAATGAGTGGCAAAAGCATCCTATTGTGACTGGTCAGGAAGGTACATGCATCCTTGGCATAGACTATCTCAGGAGAGGGTACTTCAAGGTGGGCTTTTGGTATAACTGCCTTGAGTATGGAAAAGATTAAACAACTATCTACTCTGCCCAACCTCTTGGAAGAGTGTCAGAGTCCAGGGCATTCCTCTGGGCACCCTGGAAGGTCACAGACCTCAGCAGAGAGGCCTGGGACATGAGAAAGAGGGTCTGGGATCTATGCAGGGGGGTTTGAGACCCTGGCACAGAGCCCAGGAAGACACGGGCTTTGATTTCAGTCCATGGAAAAAACTTCCAACACAGAGAGGAATTACAAGTCACAAATGAGACAGACAGTAGTGTAGCTTATCACTGGGTGGAAAGTTTTGTAGTTTTGGGATTTTTAGAATGTAGGTGCAGGGGAACAAGATGGAGGATTTAGGGTGTTGCCCTAGGTTCTTCTCCTTCTTCCTCATCATCTATCTTCTGTAGTGATGTGGGCACAAGGTAGTTTGAGGGGATTGGGTCAAAGTAGAAATGACCTTTCTAGTATAGGTACTTGGCATTGGTATGAAATGGTAAATAATAAATACATAGTTATCTGTATAAAAGCAAAGCGACCTCCCATCGTGGGGGGAGTTGCATCATGTCTGAGCTGCTGTGAACACCTTGGCCGGGCACAAAGAACTTGCAAGATAAGAAATAATAAACAACGCAAGAAACCAAGAAAACCAAGACCTTGAGACTCCAATTCATTCTTGCACCAAGCACAGACTCAAAGCTTGCAGAGGGCAGAAAAAGACCCACTCGAACCACCAGAACCACCAGCCTGAATCTTGGGGAAAGAGAAACTAAACCCGAGAGGAGAGCCCTGTGTTGTGGGCTTGCTGTATGATGCCAGTGTTTTATGATGCTATATGTCACCACTTCTGGGGCTGTCAAATGTCAAAAATATAACAGGAAGAATCACACAAACCAGTGAAGCATGAATCTCATGAGAAAGCAGTCAAGTACAGCAGTGATGCAACTGGAACTGGTTTTGTTACACAACATTCCAACTCAACACACCATCCTGCTTGTCCTGAGTGACCGCCATAACAGCCAGACCCCAAAGTCATAGAGTAAATGAACTCAACAGACATTTTTATTGTTATTTTATGGACATTTTACAAGAATGGCCCATAGGCTAAGGGAATGATATCTGTGTGTATATCAAAGGGTGGGAATAGTGGTGGTAGTTAATGAATGGGATAGTGTGGGACCTGAGCATGATGTAAACAATCTGAAAGAAGGGGTGGAGATTGTACGGGGTCTGGCTAGGATGGAGTCAATTTTCTTCATAGCAGTTCATATGGTGCTATGTTGTGAATTTGCGATTGTCCTGGTCTAGGGCAAATTTGGGAGAAAACCTCTGAATGGGGTCCCTCCAGAATAGCAAATTCAAGCGACCCCTCCCCCAACTGGCTCAGGAAAAGATTTCCTTGGAGAAAAGTGGAAAAAACTATTTATTTAACAAGCAAAGTATCCACAAGCATTAAAAAAAGAGACTAATATGAAACAATAAAACCTCTCGCTTTTCAAAGAGATGGCAAATTCAGAAAGTCCTTGTCAGCTCAGCTCGCTCAGTCTCTTATCAGCCCCTCCGGCACTGGAAAATGCTGAGGCCCAAGCCCTGGTGGGCCACAGGTGTGAGTTCCCAGTGCTCTTCTGGGTTTTCAGTCCAGAGCAGGTTCAAACAGTTCCAAGAAAAAGGAAAGAAACAAAACAGTCCAGGGAACTTCTCTGCCTCAGCTAGCTAAAACTGATGCCTGGAAGGCTGACCTGAAACAGAGACTGGACAGAGCTAGAGAATAAAGTAGGTATTTATTGAAAGGCCTCCAGGATCCACCTTGGGCAGGACAGGAGCCTGACTATGGCTGCACCCCGAGTCCACTACGAAATGCCACCCACGAAAGGCTGACCGGTCACGAGGTCTTACATTTTTATCAGTTTTGGTCCATTTGCATGTTGGGGTTTAATTGTCCAATTACAGCTTCAGGCTGTGAGGTCTTATCCTTCTTGTTCCTCCCTTCGGTCCACTGTTGTTTATGCTTCTGGGCCTGAAAGTTGTCCTTGGTTCTCAGCAGAAAAGGAATTTGTTTTGTCTACCTACCCTGTGAAGAGAGCTTACTGGGCACTTAATATGAGGCTCAGAACTACATCCTTAGGTAACACAATCTGCAAACTAAAGCTTAGGGCATCAAAACCAACTAAAAGCAAAGGAGATCTCTGCTCCGCTATGTGTCTGTGCTACAGACAACACAGTTCAGTAGCAGAATGTGGAGGAGTGAGTGCAGTTTCTGAAAACAAACTCGGCACTTCTCTTTTTCCCCGCTTCACTCTCAGAACCAGTCTTAAAGGTATAGAACATAATATCCAACATAAACAGAACAGACAATTGGGGATACAAGCATCATTAAGTCACCCTAGGACAGTGATGAAAACAGTGTTGATAACACAGGGATATTTTAGTTATTGCTGAGCAAGGCTTACACTGTCAAACGTCCTCCGTTACACACTGCCCTGCCAGTGAATAGGCTGGGGGTACACAAGAAGTTGGGAGGGGACACAGCTAGGACAGCTGACCCCAACTGACCAAAGGGATATTCTGTACCATATGACATCAATTAGGAATAAAAACTGGTGAGGAGGTGGGGTGAGGTGTGTGTTTCCAGGGCTGCTGTTACTCAGGGACTGGCTGAGCATTGGTCAGATGGTAGCGAGCAATTTGGGGTTTTTGCATCACTTGTTTATCTAGGTTTTGGTTTTATTTCCATGTTAGTTTTTTCCCTTCCTTTTAAAATTGTCTTTATCATCTCAACCCATGAGATTTTTCACTCTTACCCTACTGATTCTCTTGTCACAGGGAGTGAGTGAGAAGCTGTGTGGTGCTTAGCTGCCTACCAGGGTTAAATCACAACAGCAGGACATTTCATATTATGACATCAGACTTAAAAAGTAAAATGCAATAAACATGTAAGTGATGTAAATACATGTCATCTACTTTCAACTGTTTTGTCAGCTCTCTGCTTCAAGATGCCTCATTTTAAATCAGCCTAGACAACTATATTTTTCCTTCTCTCCAAAATTACAAACATGTGGACTATACACTTTTAGATGGGACTAAATACTGCCTAAGAAGTGAAGGATTGGCAGTTCAAGTTTAAAGTGGGAGCTTTGTGGTCTTTGGAGAAAGGTCCAACAGTCTGTGAGTATTCCCAACTTATCCATAGCCAAAGAAAGTCTCTACACTAGGACCTTAAGTCACATCCAGAGCTTGCTTACATAACAGTGTCTCACCATTTTACCAAGTTCCATGTATATTTATTGTATAAGCACAATTGGTATTAAATATTTCATTTATATAATAGTACTGAAATTGCATGCATACCTTCAACCTTGCAGAAAGTAGACTTACCTACAATACATTTTTCTGGAGTGGAAGGCACAATGTAACCAGTATGCATTTACTTCATTGCTAATTTCCTGTGCAAGCCAAGGAAATCGCTGAATCTTCTTTTAACAGAGAATTCATTTTTGTGAAACATGGAAAGGAATGTCTAAAAGAAGAGTCATTTTAGTTATGACACTGATACATTTACTCAGCTGTGATATAAAGTTATTTGCAAATATATTTCTTGTACTAGTTACCTTTGTTGTTACTCTATAAGCCATATATGCATTCATGCCGTCCCCTGTAATAAAATAAAAATACTTAAAGTAAGTTATTTTAATCTCTCCACAGACTTTTTTTTTTTTTTTCAAAATACATGTCCTGGTTTAGGATAAATTAGGGGAGAATCTCCAACGGAATCCCCTAATAACAAAACCTTTACCACCTCTCCCCCAGCCCTGGGTTTGGGAAGGAATTTCTCAAACAAAGTGGAAAAAACTGATTTATTGACAAATGAAGAAAAACACCCCCCGACACAAGGGAAAAGGAAAAAAAAAAAAGCTCAGGTTACTGTGAGGGGGAGGGCGCAGAGCTTCTTTCATGGGCTCCGGAGATCCTTGGACTTCTCAGGTCAGGTCAGGTCCAGTGCCAGTCCAAATCTTCAAGGGGAGGGGGGAAGGGGAAAAGAAAGGGAAAAGAGGGAAAGAAAAAAAAACAACAGAGGCAGCAGAAGGAGAAAAAGAGCGAGCAAAGCTGCAAGCCAAGCAGCAAAAAAGCCAAGAGGCAAAAGCCAAGCCAGAGCAGCCAAAAAGCCAGCAGCAAAAGCGGCAGTCCCCCCGCCGAAGGGGGGGCAGCTGTTAGACATAACAATGCCACAATATGGGATAGGAGGCACCGTCAACCCAGAACAATACACATTAAATAACTTTTTATTGGCATGCTAAAAACATCAAAAGATAACTGAATAAGGAATTATACTAACATTTCAGAAGTCTCTAAGAGGTAAGACAGCCTAACATGATTTAATAGGTTCAAGTAACTTACCAGTTTTCTCTGGGTCTGATACATTGATTTCTATATGAAACAAATCTCCATTTGCTTCCTCTTCGGTCTAGAAAAAATGTATGTCATATTTAATAAATTAAAGTGCATTCATGCTACATATTGATACAAAGATAAGGATATATGTGAAAGAGGTCAGTGTGTCTCGATGACTAAAAAGCTAAAATCTACCATCCAATTTAAAGTGAACATAATTTCACATTTTGGTTTTTAATTTTCAGCCTTCCTGAAAATATTTTAGTGTGGCAACTTCTTCAGACTTGTTGGCTTCATAGCTTTAATAAACATTTATCTTGGGGAAATGCTCGTTTTATCTCCTCCAATCCCAGCAGGCAGAGAGGTTCAAAAATGCTCTCACTTGCAGTTTCTATAAGCTTCTAATCAAAAGACAGATATATTCCTCAATATTAATGGTATCTGAGGTTGAAGAGTTGGAGATGAGGAAAGGAACATCTATGGAATTTTCAGATACTTGCCTGAGCTGTGTGATGTTACAGATTTCCTCAGGGCAGGAGGTCATGATTTATATCAGGACTTTGAACTACCCTGACCTGAGGCCTGACTGAGGCCTGACCTGAGGTCTTGGTGAGGCCTTGAAGCCATGACGCAGTTAAAATTCCTTTAGGTTTGTGGCGCAGTTAGAAATAGCTATTAAGGTGTTTGGGAAAAGTATTAGGGTTTGAAGGTCACTGAGTAGAGTAGTTAATAAGCACATGTTAAGCCACCTTAACTGTAAGTTAAATAATGTATGTTTGCATTCTTTCCCTCGCTGTGTGCCAATGACTGAGCTATCCAAAGTGTAAACTATATAGAAATGTATAAAAGACACCATTTCAGTTGAAATAAAGGAGTTGCGCAGTTTTAATCACACTGATCGGATCTGCGTGTCTCTGTCCAGTCCTCTCTCTTATCTTGGTAGCCCTGGCAAGAGTGTGATAACAAAATTTCCTAATCTTTTGTGCAATATACTTAAGTTTAATAGAACAGAAGTAGTTAAGAAAGACCATGACAGAACAGTGTGCCAAGGCTGAGAAGGAAAAAAAGTTTGAATAAAATGTCACCTTAGGGAATCTGGGAAAACAGCCATCAAGTCCCAAGTGAGTCTTATTTGCCAAACCTCACTCATCAGTGACATTTTCTAGGAGCATATTCTAGGATGAATAGTATTTGCCAATGCACAGACTTTGAATGGAATGACAAATGCAAATAGCAAATTAAGTGGTAAAACTATGAACACCCTTATCTCTAAATATGTCAGTAAAACTAGAGGTGACATCTGAGTTTCTAGTGAATAATAAGTCAAAGTAAAATTAAATATACTTTTTTTTCTCTGCTGCCACGTAAAGTCTTTTAGAGTAGTCGCAAACTCCTAAATCATTAATTTCTATATATGATGAAAACAAATGAAATTTTTTCCACCGCAGATGGCTTTTTTTCAGCACCTATGCCAAATGTAGTTTTTGCACTCTGAAAAACCGCTGATTGTCTTATAGGCATATTGAGCATAAAAATAAAAGTTATACATATCCACCTCCTACCAAAAGCCCACAACTCATAAAATACAAATATTAGTAGATGAGGAATCCTGACCAGCAAGACTATTTATTTTTACTTTCTTCAGATTGTAGATAGTTCATCTATATTTAAAGAGTATGTATATCTCTGCTGTGTAAACCCTTTATGCTTTCTTTCCTCCACTACTTGATTTTGACCACCAGCAAACCATACATTTCAAATTAAATATTTTAGTTGGAAGTGACCTATAATGATATGCTGGTTTTGCACGGCCTGTTTTTTGGTAGCAGAGGGACCACAGAGGTGGCTTCTGTGAGAAGCTGCTAGAAGCTTCTACCATGTCCAGCAGAGCCAGTCCCTGATGGGTCGGAAGATGGACATGCCTCCGGCCAAGCCTGGGACAATTAGAGAGGTTGGTAACGCCTCTGTGATAACATATTTAGGAAGAAAACCAAAACAAAGGGCAACACAGTGTGTTCTTCTACCCAGAGAAGAGGAGGAGGTGAGAACATGTGAGGGAAACAACATGAAGACACTGATGTCAGTGAAGAAGGAGGGGGAGGAGGTGCTCCAGGTGCCGGAGCTGAGATTCCTCTGCAGACCGTAGCGATGACCATGTGTCTTGGTTTGAAAGACAGGTGTCTGCCAAGGGAAGTGGGAACCTCCCTTGAAATGGAGACTATGACCCTCTTCCCTCCTAATTATTATAACTGAAATTAAGAGGCTTTCAGGTAAAGATATGGGAAAAGGAATAACAGTTCTTTATTACTATGTATATGGATAACAAGGCAAACAACAACAATGGTATTGACGATTAATGGAGGGATGGGAAGACTGATTCAGTGATCAGAATTCAATTTTACTCAGGTTTTCCAAAAGTTTATATACCATTTCAGGAAGGTTAATAATTTCCACTACAATAATTAGGTTAAAAGATCATACAAACAACTTATGCATTTTACAACATCTTTCTCGCAGGGGGTTGATTGAGTCTCTCCTCTTCCCATAAGCAGGTTTAATCCCATCTACTGTAATCTTCAAAGTTCTGTTTGCTTCTGCCATGGCATCCTGGTTATCAAACCAGCTATGCTAATTAAGTCTGTCTCTACTCTCTGTCTTGTGTATTCCCACACAATGGCAGCAAGAACAAACAAAACCAGAAACCCAGTAACAGCTTTTGCTTGGCTGCAGGTACTTTCCCCTTTGGTGTAGTTACGGTCGCAGCCGGCAGGGTGGCTCCCCAGCAGGGGCAATGATTCTCCTGCAGCTGCAGGGAGCTCTGTGGTGCGAGTTTGGTCGTCTCTCTGCACATGGTGATGGTGGGCGCAGCCCACGAAAGGGATGAAAAAGGGGCTTCTGTTACAAACCCCCAGGGGCAGCCGATCCTGGTGCCTCTCTGGATAGCAAAAGGAGCTGTAGCAGGGACCTCGGAAGCAGCAAGTTGGAATGGCAGGGATGAGCAAAATCCCAGAGTGGTAGATAAGATGTATCAGAAACTCCACAGCTGTAACCATGGGACGTCCCAGCAGACAGGTAGTGCAGGGCTACAGTGTAGCAAAAACTTGGAGCAGTGGCAAAGAAACAGCGGGGGCTGGGCAGAGGCAGCCCGGCTCCCGAAAACAGCAGGGAGAGGCTCCCAGGGAGGGAGAAATGGCTCGGGATCCTAGGGCTTCCCGAGTAACCCAAGCAGATGGTGAAAGTTCTTTTTTTAGTGAGGTAGGGTATCAAAAATGTCCCAGTTCAGTGGCTGCTCTCATGAACAAAGACTCACTAATGGCAGAAGAAGGAGGATAGGGCTGGGCTCCGGCAGCAGCAGTGAATTCTCCCCCCAGGAAGCAGCAACTCGACCATTCTCCTCCGAAGCTGAGAGAGCAAGAGAACTATGAGCTGCACCCAGCCCCCTTTTCCCCAGCCCAATTCTCCTGGTATCTCAGCCCCTCCAAGAGAAACCCTCCAGCTAAAGGGAGTAGTTAGCCGAACCCTTTCCAAGGCAACTTCTTTTGTCTCTCTTTTGTTCATGCAGACGTGAACAGCAGTCTCGGTTGGAGTCCAGGGCATCCCTGTGGGCGCCCTGGAAAGTCACAGACCTCAGTAGAGAGGCCTGGGACCCAAAAAAGAGGGTCTGGGGTCTGTGCAGGGGGGTTTGCCTGGCACAGAGCCCAGGAAGACGCAGTCTTTGATTTTGGTCCATGAGAAAAACATCCATCAGAGAGAAGAATTGCAAGTCACAAAGGTGTAACAGAGAGTAGTGTAGTTATCACTGTGTGGAAGATTTTGTAGTTTTGGGATTTTTAGAATGTAGATGCAAAGGGACAAGATGGAGATTTTAGGGCAGTGCCCTGAGTTCTTCTTCTTCTCCCTTGGCATCCATCTTCTGTAGTGACGTGGGCACAAAGTAGTTTCAGTGGATTGGGTCAAAGTAGACATGACCCTGGTTAGTATAGGTGATAGACATTGGCATAGAATTGTAAATAAAAAAATATCTGTATAAGAGGTAGCGACCTCCCATCACGGGGGGAAGTCACATTGTGTCCAAGCTGCTGTGAACATCTTGGCTGGACACTGAGAATTGTAAGATAAGAACTAATAAACAATGCAAAAAACCAAGAAAACCAAGACCTTGAGACTCCTCATCATTCTCGTGCTGCAGCGAGCCCCGAGCAGAGACACAGACTCGGACTCAAAGCCTTCAGAGGTCAGGAGGGAAAATCACTCCCTTGAGCCCACACGAACCACCAGCCTTAAAATCTCGGGAAGAAAAGAAACCATTTAAGCCCGAGAGTCTCGAGAAACATCTCTTGTCCCACAAGCAGAAACTATAAACTTTGGATGTGGGAATTGTTGGTATCTTAGAGTCTTGTTGACAAGAGCATGGTGTGGATCATGTTACAATTCAAAATTCTATACGAAGTATCAGGCCATTGAAATTTTAATTGAATTGGACCATGAGAAATCAAAGAAAGACACAAAATCAGATCAAATATTATACTTGTGCCTTATCGCTTCGTTTTTTTGTTATAAGTAACGCAATCCTGCCCGTGAATCAACCAAAAAACAATGTTTGGGTAACCTTGGCCAATGCATCAGGCCTGGATACCATTTGTTTAACCTACTCAAACCCAGAGAAGCCTTTCTCAACCTGTTTAGTCGGCTTACCAGTAGGCAATTGGCTGATACCGAAAAATATCTCTCCAGATCTTTCATGATTCTTTGCAAATCCCACAGAGGAATGGGATGTCTGGACCAAATTTCTCCCCGAAGCACCCTATGAGCCTCAAGAATTGGAAATCTTTGGCTCAGTGAAAATTCAGTTGTGTATAATATTTGATTTTCCTGGGTCAAAACAAAACAAAGACAAAATTACAGATGTCACACCATATCTTATACAGAAACGCAACATCTTGGTGCAATTTCACCACAGTCTTGCTCGCAGCAACCAACCAAATCCCTTTGCAGTTACCGCAAGGGATCTTCCTCATTTGTGGAGATAGAGTTTGGCCAGCCATTCCATCAAATGTCGAGGGTGGTCCATGTAGTGTTAGAAGAGTCACTTTGCTAACACCTCACATAAAGATGATAAAAGAGAAGAAACAGAGAAAAAAGTTTCGTTGAGCAATATGGGCCTGATTGTGATGACAATTTTAGAGCTTGAAATTTTGGAAAGAGATTTGAAGCAGCTCTTCTTCTACCTCAAGCTGCTTCAGGAGCTGCACTGAAACAGTTGAATCAACTGGGTTGTTGGCTGAGTAAACAATCTCGGGCCATTTCTCTTGCACTGAGCAATTTGTTAACGGATGCTCAAAGTGAGACATGCAACTGCAAAACAGAGCAGCGATTTATTTCCTTTTATTAGTACATGGACATGGATGCAAGGACTTTGATGGAATGTGTTGCATGAACCTTTCTGATCATTCAATATCTATACACAAAAGTATTCAAGAGTTACAGGAAGGTATAACCAAACTCAAAGTTGAAGGAGAATCGTGGTTGGATGATTTGCAGTCAAAGCAGTCTTCATGGTTCAAACAAGAGGGGAAGGTGTTGGAACCCTGGAGGCTGAAAATTTCAGGCTTTCTGAGCTGAGGGATGCTGACCCTCAGGCAAGCACTGCATTTGACTTGAGGCCTTGGAACAGGCTTCCGAGATTGTGTGATAGCATGGGGGTTGTGGGTGTGTAGTTTGAGTAGTGTTGTGTGATCTCACAGGGTGAAAAAACCTGGATTTGGGGTTTTTGTATATAGTAATGTGTGTGGACCAAGATGGAGGATTCAGGGCATTGTCTGGGCTCTTCTTCTTCACCTTCTTCTTCCTTCTTCTTCATGGGTTTGGGTAGTTTTCTGTGGTTGGGTGAAGAAGTCCCGCATTGCGGGCCTCAGGTGGTCATTATTGGGTCAAAAGTATAAATAATATAGGTGTCACCTTGTTATTGGTTAATTATCTCTTAAATAGCCTTGGAGAGAGTTAGAAACTTACCATTTTGCCTTGTTTCTCTAACTTGCAAGTTGGAGCTCACGCTTCGTGAGACTGTAAATAGATAAGATATAATAAACAACCAAGACCAAATTTGACTCTGTTTCCCGTGTCTTTCATCCTGACCTCGGCCGAGATAAAGAAACCAGAACAGCAGCATGGACTGAGAACTGTCTGAATGGCAGATTCCAGAGGGTTGTAATTGGTGGCACAAGGCCTAGTTGGAGGCTTGTCAATAGCCTCCAGGTTCAATAGGTTCAATACCGGGCCCTTTACTGTTTAAGCTATTCATCAATGACTTGGACAAAGGGGCAGATGCCTCCTCAGCAAGTTCGCTGACAACACAAAACTGGGAGGAGTGGCCAATACCCAAAAGGGATGCGCAGCCCTTCAGAAGAGCCTCAACAGGTTGGAGAGACAGGCAGAAAAGAACTGTCTGAAATTCAACAAATGCAAGTAGAGTCCTGTACCTGGGGAGGAATAATCCCATGCAACAGTATAGGCTGGGGGCTGACCTGCTGGAAATCAGCTCTGTGGAGAAGCACCTGATAGACAATAAGAAGTCCATGAGCCAGCAGTGTGCCCTTGTGGCCAAGAAGGCAAATGGTATCCTGGCATGCATTAGGAAGAACGTTGCCAGCAGGTTAAGAGAGGTGATTTTTCCCATCTACTCAGCCCTGGTGAGGCACATCTAGAGTGCTGTGTCCAGTTCTGGGTTCCTCAGTACAAGATAGACATCTTTTTTCCAGGCTGAATAATCCCAATTATCTCAGCCTTTCCTCATAGGAAAAGTGTTCCATCCCTCTAATCAACTTGGTGGCCTTCCTCTGGACCCACTACAATGGGTTGATGCCCTTACTGCACTGGGGACTCCAGAGCTGGATGCAGCACTCCAGGTAGGGTCTCACCAGAGTGGAGTAGAAGAGGGGCAGAATCACCTCCCTCGCCCTGCTGGCCACACTGCTTTGGATGCAACCAGGATACAATTGGCTTTCTGGGCTGCAAGTGCACATTGTCGCCTCATGTCCAGCCTCTCCTCCACCAGCACCCTCAAGTCCTTTTCAACAGGGCTGCTCTTGATTTGTTCATCCCCCAGACTGAAAAGGAGAAGGCTTCGGTGTGACCTAGTTGCAGCCTTCCAGTACCTGAAAGGAGACTAAAAGTAAGATGGAGAGGGACTTTTAACAAGAGCATGTAGTGACAGGACAAGGGGGAATGGTTTCAAACTAAAAGAGAATAGATATAGATTAGATATTAAGAAAAAAAAAATTACTTTGATGGTGGTGAGGCATTGGAACTGGTTGCCCAGAGAAGTTGTGGATGCCCCATCCCTGGAAATCTTCAAGGCCAGGTTGGCTAGAGCTCTAAGCAACCTGGTCTAGTAAAAGGTGTCTCTATTCTTGGTAGGGGGGTTGGAACTAGAGGATCTTTAAGGTCCCTTCCAACCCAGGCCATCCTATTATTCTATAATAGCTCAAATACACAGAATCTGTGTAGCATGCCATGAAAGAAACACATCTGAGGTGCATCTGTTGCTGCATGATCACAGGGTTCCCACCATCTGAAGGGACATAAGATTTGCTCTTTTTATTTTGTCTTAGTAAAATGGCTATTTTATTAAGCCATTTGTTGTTGGGCCTTTCCTATTGAGATCCAGAAAGAACACATGAATATGCATATGAACTGACATTTTAAGAATCACTTTTAGTCATATTAGACCTGAAGTACAGTACATCAGATGCTTTCACAGCTGAATGCTGCTAGAATTTTAAAAAATGTTTCCATAGTAAAACTCAAACTCATTAAATCATTTATCTTTTCTGTATTCCATTCACTTGCAACAATCTGGCTGCTAACATCATGCTTCTGCCTGGATCCCATCAATATTCAGTCCAGCACCCTTTTTTCTTAATTTAATATTTTCTAGCCAAAGGAGAATCTGCTTTCCTAAAATATATATTCCAGATGGCCCTACAGCTACAAAAAGCTGGCTTCATATACTGAAGCTATATAACCAAATTAAAAAGAAAGCTTTTTTGTACTAGTAAAGTGTTCCTGGCCTTTGTAGATCACAAGATCGGCTAATAGAAATACAAAACTGATAGGGTTATCGCTGAATTCCTAATTATTCTCCATTTCTCTTGAGACTGCTTTAGAGAGTGCAAACTAATCAATAAACTTGCTTATGATACTGTTAGAATGTAAGTTCAAATATATGCAAATATAAATTTGGTAAGTTAAGAACAAAGGTAATGGGCAGATGTATACACTTATCTATATAAAGCAGCCCAGAACTAAATGCTATCAACTTTATTTGAAAATAATTACATCAGGATACAAAGATAAGATTAGGAAGGTATTCAAAGCAGACTGACAACTGACTTGCTAATAGGAAAAGCATTAGCTTTGAGAAGAAGTATTTAAAACCATGTTTTGTCACACTAGATATTCTAAACATTACATCTCCTTTCTTGAATAGTACATGCTTCTATACCTGCAATTTTGACAGTAACCATAATTAATGTGTAGGAAAAATAGGATGTAGAAAACCAACATCAAAGCAGTGACTGATAAAGAATTAAAAATAAGTATCACTGACTGATTACTTATCAAAACTTTCATACATCTTTCTCCAAAACATCCAGTATTGTTAAATGTTAGAGCTCAAATTTTACCCTTGTGAAATGCCAAGACTAATCCCATATGTCAGTTTCTCACATTTTTTTAATAATAAAACAAGTCTTTTAATAAATAGAAATACCCTCCAGCTTGCAATATGATCTGAATTATCAGTCTTCATAATTATAAAAAAGGACTGAGACACCTACAAATGGTATTACAGTAGAAAACAAGTCTTTAACTTGCCTAGTGTTTTTAGACACACACAATGTTGAGTATTACTACATAACAAGACATGCTCTATTACCATCAGCAGAACAAGTTATTAAGTTGCTAATACTGCCACACTATGCAGTGACAGTACATATCATAGACAAACCTGTATTTAGTAATCAAACAAATAAAGCTAGAGTCCCACAAGAAAAAATCCTGTACATCACTAGCAAAACCTTAAGACATTTAAATTTAACTTTTCTACCAAATATGCTTCTCAAAGTGACATTGCTTTACTATGTAATTCTTACTAGTTCCATTAAAAAAAAAAAGTATCATCAAGAGTGTAATAGTGTTTACTGCTCAGACGACAACACAAAACTTTGGTGAGAAAAATCCTCAATTTTAATTTGAGTAAATTTAAATGAGACTCATCTACCCTTAAGAGAAGTCACATATCACTTTAATTTCCCTAATAAGAAAGATTAAATCTTCTACTTCCAGTTCAAAAAGAAAACGCTACACTACAAAACAGTTTTACAGTAATATTCAAGGAGTAGCTAAATGTGTTAACAACGTGTCCTGGATTTGTGAGATAAGAATGTATTCTATTTGCCATCTGTTGGAGGTGGGGGGCAGTTATCTTATCTCTTCCAAGAACAATGTCTCCCTCCGGGGAGATGTCTCCTGCTAATGGGCCATTAAGTGACTCACTGCATGACTGATAAGGTACATCATCCCATTGTGAGATGCTCCACCCAGAAGGAGGAACCAAGCATTCCTACCTGCATAAAATAAGCTTGGTCTAAGCCATCGGCCCAGTTTTTCTTCACTGGATTCCCAGAGGAGCAGCCATCTTCGCTGGATTCCCAGAGAAGCAGCTTCTTCCCTGCTGGATTCCCAGAGGAGGACCAGGCCCATCTACTCTATCACCAGACCTTCACAGAGAACTATACCCTTCTACAGGATCTCTGCTTCAGCAGCATTTCATCTGCCACTGCAGGAGGTACAGCCACCATCCAACTGGACTTTTACCAACACCCTGACTCCTCAGGGTGTCAGGTTTTCTGACTGTATCAGTAGTTTTGTTTGTACTAATTACATTTGTTGTTCTTTTTTTTTCTATTTTAGTTTTTTCTAGTAAATAACTATTATTCCCATTCCCATACCTTTGCCTGAGAGCTGTTTTTTTTTTATTTTGAAATTGTGGTAATTCGGAGGGAGGGAGGGGGTTTACCTTTCCCACTTCACAGGAGGCTTTTGCCTTCCTTTACAGACTCCTGTCTTTTCAAACTAAGACAGATCTTGGCGCCCAACGTGGGGCTCGAGGGCATTGAAAGGAAAAAGGGAATAATAGTTCTTAAGTAATCTAATTGTGTGTACTGATATAGAAACATCTTTGAGTGTCACCATGTGGTCTAGCTTACCTTGGTTTGGGTGGCACGTGATCGTGGCTGTATTTCTCCCATTTGCAGGCCCTTATCTAGATATGGGTCCTATAACTAAGGCTACTGTGGCTATTATCCAGTTTGGCTTATGGGTTAATAAGGTGAGGAATTCATGGATCTTTAACTTCCTCTGGAAGGCAGGTACATGGATTCAGAGCTATCATACACTAACTGTGTGTTTTTGGGGTTACCTTAATAATGGTACCTATTGTGAAGAAATGACACCAGGGGAGATTTTCTCCCAACCTTTTAACCATCTTTTTGGGTCTGCTCCACCAGTTTTTGAAGGGTTAAGATCCACTCTGAATGCTAATGATGTCATACAATGGGTGGTGTTGTTGATATGCCTGTTATATTTAGCACTCAGAGATAAGGGAAGATTAACATGGAGAACTACCCTGACACCTGCCCCAGAGACTAGAGATGCTGCTGTTCCAGAGCCTGACCCTGCCCCACAGTCTGTCTCAGAAATGAACCACCCAGATTGGGTGGGGGTTCTGGTTAAAGAGATACGTGAGATGAGTCAGATGCTGAAGGAGTGCATTTCCCCAGCTATTGAGAAACCCTCACTTTGCCTTCAAGAGGGACAGCCAAATAGTACAGCAGTGGAACCCACAGGTGTTACAACTGTCCAGGGTCCAGCTGAACCACAAAGGCAGTCACAGCCAGCAGCAGTTGCCCCGGTAGAAACAAGGAGGTCTAAGATGAAAGCTGAGCACCCAGATAAGGATAGGAATGGAGGAACCTCACAACCCACAGGGGAGCCAGAGGTTGCAATCATCACCGAGTCCCTGAGGTACGAAAGTCTCCGTAACCTGCACAAAGACATTGTGCGACGGGGACGTGAGGCTTATACTACCTGGTTACTCCGGGTCTGGGATCTTATGGGTACAGGCGTGCAGCTGGATGGTGGTGAGGCAAGGAACTTGGGACCCTTGACCCAGGACTCAGGTATGAATCAGATTTTTGTAAGGGAGCCAGGGTCTCTTTCTCTCTGGGAGCGGCTTTTAATGAGTGTCAGAGAGAGGTTTGTCCACAGGGAAAGAATGCAGGAGCACCACCATAGGATGCGCTGGAAGACCCTTGAGGAAGGGATCCAACAGCTGAGGGAAGTAGCAATATTGGAGGTACTCTTCGGGAGGGATGGACAGCATGACAATGACCCCGACAAAGTCAGGTGCACAGGGCAAATGCTGTGGAGCCTAGCAAACCTTGGGCCATCTCAATACACCACTTTTATTGCAACAATTGATGCAGATACTAACCGAGAGACCGTGGGTTCTGTTGCCAACAAGCTGAGGAATTATGAGAGCATGATCAATGGCCCAATGCAGGCTCATATCTCAGCTGTGATTAAGGAGTTCAAAGAAGAGATGAGGGAGATGAGGGAGGAGATGAAGAAAGTTAATGCAGCCCCTGTGCGAGTTACAGGCCCCAAATTCAGTGCCCAACATTCCCCAGCTAGAGACAGAGGGTACACCCCAAGGGCCAATTTGTGGTTCTTCCTGCGTGACCATGGGGAAGACATGGGTAAGTGGGATGGGAAACCCACTTCTGTCCTGGCAGCACGGGTGCGTCAGCTCAAAGAGGGAAACTCTAACCGAGGAACTTCCACCAAGGTGAAGGTAGCCTCGACCTCCCATGACCGAGCTGCCGGGTATGATGTGTCAGATCCCCTTGAAGGAACCTCTAGTATGTATGCCCAGGAAGGGAATAATAACCAGTGTTAGAGGTGCCCTGTCTCTAGCCAGGGAGAGGCACGGGAAAACCGAATCTTCTGGACAGTGTGGATCCGATAGCCTGGCACATCAGAGCCACAAAAATATAATGCTTTAGTTGATACTGGTGCGCAGTGTACTTTAATACCATCGGGACAGGTGGGGGCAGAGGCTGTTTCCATTGCTGGTGTGACAGGGGGATCTCAGCAACTGACCCTGGTGGAGGCCGAGGTGAGCCTGACCGGGAAGGAGTGGAAGAAACATTCTATTGTGACCGGCCCAGACGCTCCATGTATTCTAGGCATAGACTTTCTCCGGAACGGCTATTACAAAGACCCAAAGGGACTCAGGTGGGCTTTTGGAATAGCTGCTGTAGAGGCAGAGAACATTAAGCAGTTGAACACCTTGCCTGGATTATCAGAGAACCCGTCTGCAGTAGGACTCCTGAGGGTGGAAGAGCAACGTGTGCCAATTGTGACCTCGACAGTGCACCGCCGGCAATATCGGACAGATCGAGATGCTGTAATCCCCATCCACCGGATGATTCGTGAGCTAGAGAGCCAAGGAGTAGTCAGCAAAACTCACTCACCCTTCAACAGCCCCATCTGGCCTGTGCGCAAATCCGACAGAGAATGGAGATTGACTGTGGACTACCGTGGCTTGAATGAAGTGACTCCACTGCTGAGCGCTGCCGTGCCGGACATGCTGGAACTCCAGTACGAGCTGGAGTCCAAAGCAGCAAAGTGGTATGCCACTATTGACATTGCTAACGCGTTTTTCTCCATTCCTCTGGCAGCAGAATGCAGGCCTCAGTTTGCTTTCACGTGGAGAGGTGTGCAGTACACCTAGAACCGACTGCCCCAGGGGTGGAAACACAGCCCCACCATCTGCCATGGACTGATCCAGACTGCACTGGAAAAGGGTGAGGCTCCAGAACACCTGCAATACATCGATGACATCATTGTGTGGGGGAGCACAGTGGCAGAGGTGTTTGAGAAAGGAGAAAAAATCATCCAGATTCTCCTGAAAGCCGGTTTCGCCATTAAGAAGAGCAAAGTCAAAGGACCTGCCCGAGAGATCCAGTTCCTTGGAGTGAAATGGCAAGATGGACGCCGCCAGATTCCCACTGAGGTCATCAACAAGATCACGGCGATGTCTCCACTGACCAGCAAAAAGGAAACACAAGCTTTCCTAAGTGCCATAGAATTTTGGAGAATGCACATTCCCGCGTATAGCCAGATTGTGAGCCCTCTCTACCTGGTTACCCGCAAGAAGAACGATTTCCACTGGGGCCCTGAACAGCAGCAAGCCTTCACCCAGATCAAGCAGGAGATTGCTCATGCGGTAGCCCTTGGCCCAGTCAAGACGGGACCAGAGGTGAAGAACGTGCTCTACTCTGCAGCTGGGAACAATGGCTTGTCCTAGAGCCTTTGGCAAAAGGTGCCTGGTGAGACTCGAAGCCGACCCTTGGGATTCTGGAGCCGAGGTTACAGAGGGTCCGAAGCCAACTACACCCCAACAGAGAAAGAAATCTTGGCTGCCTATGAAGGAGTTCAAGCCGCCTCGGAGGTGATTGGCACGGAAGCACAACTCCTCCTGGCACCCCGACTCCTGGTGCTGGGCTGGATGTTCAAAAGAAAAGTTCCCACTACCCACCATGCCACTGATGCTACATGGAGCAAATGGATTGCCCTTATCACCCAGCGTGCCCGTATTGGAAATCCGAATCGCCCTGGGATTTTGGAGATAATTACGAACTGGCCGGAAGGTGAAAACTTCGGTCTCACTGATGATGAGGAACAAGAACAAGTGACAAGGGCTGAAAAAGCGCCACCATATAACCAACTACCAGCAGAGGAAACATGCTACGCTCTTTTCACTGACAGTTCTTGTCGCATCGTAGGGATAAACCGAAAGTGGAAAGCAGCCGTATGGAGCCCCACACGACAAGTTGCACAGGCTACCGAAGGAGAAGGTGGATCGAGCCAACTCGCTGAGCTCAAGGCTGTTCAGCTGGCCCTAGACATTGCTGAAAAGGAGAAGTGGCCAAGGCTCTACCTTTACACCGATTCGTGGATGGTAGCCAATGCTCTGTGGGGGTGGCTGGGAAGGTGAAGAAAGGCCAACTGGCAGCGCAAAGAAAAACCCATCTGGGCTGCTGATATATGGAAAGACATTGCCTCTCGGGTGGAGAAACTAACAGTGAAAGTCCGTCATGTAGATGCCCATGTCCCCAAAAGTCGGGCTAATGAGGAGCACCGAAACAACGAGCAAGTAGATCAGGCAGCAAGAATAGAGGTGTCAAAGATAGACCTAGATTGGCACCATAAGAGGGAGTTGTTCCTGGCTCGATGGGCCCATGATGCGTCAAGTCAGCAAGGCAGAGATGCCACCTACAAGTGGGCACGAGACCGAGGGGTGGACCTAACCATGGACAGCATTTCTCAGGTTATCCATGACTGTGAGACGTGTGCTGCCATCAAACAGGCCAAGCGGGTGAAGCCCCTATGGTATGGTGGACGGTGGTCCAAGTACAAGTATGAGGAAGCCTGGCAGATAGACTACATCACACTGCCCCAGACACGCCAAGGCAAGCGCTACGTGCTGACCATGGTGGAAGCCACCACTGGATGGCTGGAAACCTACCCTGTGCCTCATGCCACCGCCCGGAACACCATCTTAGGCCTGGAAAAGCAAGTCCTGTGGAGACATGGCACCCCTGAGAGAATAAAGTCAGACAACGGAACCCATTTCAAGAACGGCCTTATCAACACCTGGGCCAGAGAACATGGTATCGAATAGATATATCATATTCCCTATCATGCTCCAGCTGCCGGCAAAGTTGAACGGTGCAACGGACTCCTTAAGACCACCCTGAAGGCACTTGGTGGTGGAACTTTTAGAAACTGGGAAATGAACCTGGCAAAAGCAACCTAGATGGTCAACACCCGAGGGTCCATCAATCGAGCTGGTCCTGCCCAGTCTGAACCCGTGCACACAGTAGATGGAGATAAAGTCCCTGTGGTACATATGAAAGGTATTTTAGGAAAAACTGTTTGGATTAATCCCACCTCAGGCAAAGACAAACCTATCCGTGGGATTGTTTTTGCTCAAGGACCTGGTTATACTTGGTGGGTAATGCAGAAAGATGGAGAAATCCGTTGTGTACCACAAGGAAACCTAGTCTTAAGTGAGAAATGGGTGTAAGATTTCATTGTGATGCAGATAGAAATAGAATAAGGGGTGGATAATGTCCTGGATTTGTGAGATAAGAATGTATTCTATTTGCCATCTGTTGGAGGTGGGGGGCAGTTATCTTATCTCTTCCAAGAACAATGTCTCCCTCCGGGGAGATGTCTCCTGCTAATGGGCCATTAAGTGACTCACTGCATGACTGATAAGGTACATCATCCCATTGTGAGATGCTCCACCCAGAAGGAGGAACCAAGCATTCCTACCTGCATAAAATAAGCTTGGTCTAAGCCATCGGCCCAGTTTTTCTTCACTGGATTCCCAGAGGAGCAGCCATCTTCGCTGGATTCCCAGAGAAGCAGCTTCTTCCCTGCTGGATTCCCAGAGGAGGACCAGGCCCATCTACTCTATCACCAGACCTTCACAGAGAACTATACCCTTCTACAGGATCTCTGCTTCAGCAGCATTTCATCTGCCACTGCAGGAGGTACAGCCACCATCCAACTGGACTTTTACCAACACCCTGACTCCTCAGGGTGTCAGGTTTTCTGACTGTATCAGTAGTTTTGTTTGTACTAATTACATTTGTTGTTCTTTTTTTTTCTATTTTAGTTTTTTCTAGTAAATAACTATTATTCCCATTCCCATACCTTTGCCTGAGAGCTGTTTTTTTTTTATTTTGAAATTGTGGTAATTCGGAGGGAGGGAAGGGGTTTACCTTTCCCACTTCACAGGAGGCTTTTGCCTTCCTTTACAGACTCCTGTCTTTTCAAACTAAGACACAACAGTAGAACAAACTTTGCACAAAAATTTTGTTCATTTATTTTTCCTTTTATAGTATGCCACTTTTCTTGGAAATTATTTCAAGTTCATAAATGACAGCATATTGCAGAAGATCATAGGATGTCAAATAAATAGCTGATCATTGAATCCAATAAAGAATCATCGACAAAGACTAGCAATAGTCCTAATGTCCAAAGCAAAATATTACTTAATGAATTTCCCAGAAAGTATATCTTCATCAGGTTGAACAATGGCTAAGATTTGCAATATTAAATTGCTTAAGCTTAAAATCAGAATTTCCATTGCAAGAGCATGTATCCCTGGTTTGTGCCTGAGATGTTTTGGTTTTCTGAAATTCCTTTCCCAGGGAATTTTCTGTAAACAAGAGACATGTTTTTGTAACTGCAAATTGTTTACATTCTTTCCCTAGGAGGGACTTCTTGATGTTCCTCTGGTCTGACCAATGTGATTGAAGAGGTTTGTCTTTGTTTTACCAATCAAATTGGTCTGTGTAGAATAGTATATAAGGGAGACACATCCCAAGAATAGAGGAGTCATTTTCAGCCTTCTGAAGTTGGAGTCTTTGTGTCATTGTGGTGTACAACAGTGTCAAAGGCACTGCTTCATATTTACTTAAAGACATGGAAATTACCTTTTACAGCATAAAAAGGTTTTTCTCCTCACAAAAGCACACCCCTTTAAGTCTAAGAAGAAAAGAGTCTATGCAGCCACATTAGAAGGAAAAAAAAAAAAAAAAAGCCATTACCAGCAAAGAAGTCTCTTCTATCGTCATCTGGCATGACCTGCTGGCTTTGGACCATTGGAGTTTGTGCTGAGGTCTTTCGTAGGAAGAGTTGCTGGGTCTGCAGATGAAGGACTTGACTGTTAAAAAAAGTGAAATAGCAGAGAACCAGTTGTCACATATCAGTATATAAGTATTGCAGTAAACATTTTTTTCATTGCAAAGAAACAAGCAAGATGTACAGAAAGGAACCCCAGTCAGCTATTTCCATTTCCTCCAATAAGAACGAACAAAGGATACAAACTAGTCAGCAGCTCTTTTTCTTTGTCTGAAAAAAAATCCCAAACCATTTCCTCAATTTCATTTGCATTAAAAACTCCTACAGAAATATCTAGAATAAGCTTGATAGCATTCTGAATGTAGTTTAATTATGAAGGTCTTTTTAGAAAGGCTTATATTTAGATTTTGTGTTGTAATTTCTTCTATGTAGAAAAATCTCCAAGTGCTTCTTACCAGTTTTTTAGAGATTAAGTGAACAAGTTAACTTCATTCAAGCAATACACAGCTGCTTGCAGCCATAAGAAATTTCAAAGTTTCATTTTTACTGTTCATAATATACATGAAATTTATATTTTGTTGGAACAAAGTTAGGTAAGTTAAAATCTCCTCTTATAAAACAAATGCTAACACTGAAGTTATTTGGAAGAATTATTAGCAGTTTCACAGCTTTTCCACAGCTTAACTTAGCCAAATTATAGGTAAAACCAGAATGGCATGTCTTCTGTCAGGGGCAAAAAGAATGAAAGGAAAAAAAAGAGGGAGAAGGGGGGGAAAAGGGGGGGGGGGGGGGGGAAGGAAGAGGACAAGAACAGAAATTAATAATGCAAAAAGCAAGGTAACAGCTCCAAGATTAAAACAGTTAGGAACTCTCTTAAAGCACTATAACCTTCACATAAATTGGATTTGGACCTCACTCTCACCTGCCATACTCTCCTCTTAGTTAATCAGAAAACAAACATATGACCAGGATTAAGTCGGCACTGTTTTCATTTTAATAAAGCTGCCATTGCCATTTAGAAACAGCTACTTCATGAATATTATAAGACTGCAGCAACACTCAAATGCATAAGTTTAATTAGACCCACACCATGTCAAATCATTCTTCTCTGGACTAAGGTGCCCTGTACACTTAAACAATCTAGCTTTAAAATAGGGAGACGTTCAAACTCAATTTTCATGGCCTCTTCCTTCCAAATTTGCTAGAAATTCACAAGAGCAGGATTCTTTCCTAGGCACTCTATTTGATAAAAAGTAAAAACATGCTTTGTCTTCAAAGTGCCTCTTGAAGCAAGGAAGCTACCCTTTGCTACTTAACTACTTTCTTCCAAATAAACTGACCACAAAAGCAAAGCAGCACAACAGAGTTGTCAAAAAAACCACTCAATATGGAGGAAGTGCATTTCTTCACCGTTTTTTTACCAGCTACAGAAGTTTTCAGTGACTATTTTTGATCATTAAGATGAGGAGTTTTCACTGTTAGACTACAGATTAGGCATTAATTCTATCACATATCTTAGGAGTTTAATTCAAGAGCACATCAATAAAGAAATTATGTTTTATTGGTTTTTCTGAAAGTAGAAAAAAAGACTCCAATAATACATCTGGTACCACACATAGATGTGCATAAGTCCTATTAAAGCAGTTCTTGACAACTGCAGGTGAACAAATCACATAATTTGCTATTCCTTTAAAGTATTTTTCTGTAGCATTGCACAAATTTTCTATAAAAATAAAAAAAATAACCCCAACATTTTTAAACTACTTTAGATGCAAACGTCTTTAAAAAACACAATTAAGAGCCTCTTTACTTACAGGGCTACAGGGCTTTTGTCTCCAAAAATTACGAGCAATACAGGATTTCTCACAGACCAAGGGTGCAAAACCTAGGACTCTGGCTGCCCTTGGGGTGCCAAACATATCCTCCAAACTGACATCAGGTACCTGGGGAGGCGAGTTTTGTTTCCCATGGAAAAGCGCCACCATTCATGTCCAGGGGCCTGTGACCGGGAGTGGGCTTCTGCCTCCTAAAATTGAAAACAGTGAAGGATTTCTCCCAGATCAAAGCTTCTAAAACATAGGACTCTGGCTGCCCTTTGAGTGCCAAACCCCTCCTGAAAAATTATGGTTTCCTCTGAGCTCCTTCCACCGGCTAGCCTTGCTCTTCAGAGAACCATATGATGTAATATTTGTGGGTCTGAACCTTAGACAGAAATGTGGTTATGGCTTGGAAGCAGGAGGACTCGCACATGGGAATTAGTGTTGGGGTGCGTATCTCTCTCTGGTCAGTCCGATGTTCAGCTGGACCACCTGCTAGCTCTGATACGCCACAACAGAATCGAATGTGTGAGTTCTTGGCTCTGCAGCACCTCGACTTTCACTGTCACAGCCATGGTATAGATGAAAGAGGGGACTCTCAGAGGCTTGAGGAACAAAGGTTTATTCAGGGATCACAGGGGAAGCCCCTGACCCCCAGGCCCGGTGCCTCAAGAGAGACCTCGAACCTGGGTTGCAGGGGGGTTTTGTCCAGGATGAACTCAGGGGGTGGATACAACTATAAACCAATAAAACAAAGCAAAGCAACAGATGCCAACTAGATTACATAACTAGTAACAAATCAAAGGTAAATTGGGGAGGGGTCCCTGGGGTATCTGCCAACCACTGGCCAGATCTCTCCAAAGTTTCTGGACTTTGAAGATAAGGACTCCAGTGATGGACAGAGGGAGGAAGGATACATTGGAAAGGATGAACAGGGACCACCATGGGGGAAGGGACCAATAGGAAACAGTCTCCGGGCAGAGACCCAGAGTTGTCATAGAAACCCTTATCAACTTATGATAAGAGAAAAATTCCAGGACAGCAGGACGGGGGGCCTATACAGGGTTGCTAAACCTACACTAATTAACAATGAAACCTTTAAAACAAGAATCCTGCAACCCCACAAATTAGGAAGCATTATTTCAGGCCCCAAGCCCATGTGGAAGTGAGCTCTCTGGGGCTTAGCATGCCCATTAAATACAAGGGGCGTTTCCTGAGCAAGGCAATACTCAGAACTGATTTAGGAATGAAGGAGAGTGACTTAGGGAAAGGGGGCATTGGCAGGGCTATCTAGGGTGTAGGATCATTGGTGGATGGCAGGGAGAAGGAACTCTGCAGACCTGAGATATTCTAGAAACACGTGGTTTTATTGCAAGGGTTGTGGGTAAAAAGGGCCTGGCCTTCAGCTGCCAGCCTCAGCTGAAGCAAAGCCCCAAAGAGAGAGGGAGAGAGAGAGGGTATGAGGTAAGGGAGGTAAAGGAGCTGAGAGAGCTAAGAGGGCTAAGAGAGGTAAGAGAGAGGTAAGAGAGAGCAAGGACCTTATTACAATACATTATATCTCCTTTTGTGTTGAATATTCTAATTTACAGTGACCAACTGGTGCAAGATACAAAACTTACAAACTTTGCATGCAGCCTATAAGAACTACTATATTACTATATCATCCTATATTCTAAACTCTAAAGACTACTTTTCTTATCTACTTTTTCCCTGATGCCTTGGCAGGGTGGAGAGGAGCTGCATTCTTGGGTCCTTTTGTTTTCTGTCCTTCAACCTATCTCCAGCTAATCACCATCTTCCTGCCTGCCATGATCACATCTCAAAGCTGGCCTTCATTTCTATTTCACTCACAGGTTTTACATCTCCAGTATTTCTTACCAGGCAATCATATCCGCAAGCCCTTCCTGTCCCATCTGTCCCAACACTAGGGCAGAAAGGGGAGTGGGCTATTGTTAGGGAAAAGCCATTGGGGGTTGGGAAAGGGAGGTTGTAGGGACAAACCATTACAGAAATTAATAACAAAACATACAGAACTTTAGGAAATCCAAAATGCACACTACAACAAAAACTGGCATCAGGAACCTGGGGGGTGAGTTTTGTTTCCCATAGAAAAGGGTCACCATTCCTGTCTAGTGGCCTGTGGCCAGCATTGGGCTTCTGTCTCCTAAAATTAAGAGCAGCACAGGATTTCTCCAAGATATAGGCTGCCAAAACCCAAGAATTTTGGCTGCCTTTCAAGTGCCAAATGCCTCCTCACAACTGACATCAGGAACCTGGGGGAGTAAGTTTTGTTTCCTATGGAAAAGGGCCACCATTTGTGTCCTGGGCCCTGTGGCCTCTATTGGGCTTCTGTCACTTAAAAGTACAAATGGCGGAGGATTTCTCCAAGACCAAACCTGCAAAAACCTAAGACTCTGGCTGCCCTTCAAGTGCCAAATGCCTTCTCCAAACTAACATCAGATGTTGGGGTGCATGCCCCCCTGGGCTCCCCAGGGGAAGAGAAAGATATAGGGGTTAAATTAAAGCCTTTAGAAAAATTAAAATATATATTAACCCACGTTAATATGAAGTAGAGGTTTGGACTCTAGTTTTAAGTAAGTGGACCCTAAGTGCCTTAAAAAACAGATAGCACAGAGCCCAGAGCCCTTAGGCCTAGTATCTTAGCCTTATACATAACAAGAACATTGCTTACAGTACTAGATAGAGTAGGTACAATTTTTACATTAATAAGATAGAAGCTTTTATGTTAATAGATATAGAAGCTTTTATGTTAATAGATATGCTACATGCATAGGTTTTTGTGTAAGGTTTGATACCAATTTTCGTAGTTTTTCGTAGTTTTACACACTTTCTAAGTTAGGTTTAGATTGGTGTAAAGGAATTGTTTTAGAAGTGTGTTCTTAATTAATTGGACAACCAATAGATAAGGATATGAATATGCATTTAGAGTTTATGAATAAAAATCCTCTGTTTTGGAGGCCATGGTATTGATCAATCGATTCTTGATTGGTCAGTCCACCCTCCTGCCATCTACAAGAAAGAACAGGATGCTGCCAGGGAATCCTGCCATGGAGCTGTTGCCAGGACTTTGTCAGGTATTATATCGCTTGGGAGTGCTTCTACTGTTTCTACTACTGTTGCTGTGTGGGAGGTGCTGTTGCTGCCTCAGTTGTCGCCGCTATGGCAGTAGCCTTTGCTGCTTCGGCCGCTGCTGTGGGGAACGCTGCTCGGAACCGGGAATATGTCTTTCCCTGTGGCCAAGACCCTTTTTCCAGTCCGCCTTTCCCTCTTGCCAGCCTGCTTTCCCCTGTAATCGGAACCCCTTGTTGTTGCGATTCTCTGTTAAGTTGCTTTTTGCCTTACTGGGACTTTAAACATCATAACTTTTAGTAAGACTGCATTCTTAGAACTCTAGCCTTCGAGACTGATGCATTTGTATAATAAACTCCTTTGTAACAACCAGAAAATGCTCTTGGCCTTTTAAGATCTTAAAACCCATGATTGGCCCGACAATCAGGAACCTGGAGGAGTGAGTTTTGCTTACCATGGAAAACGGCCACCGTTTGAATCCAGGGGCCTGTGGCTGGCATTGGGCTTCTGTCTCCAAAAATTACAAACATCGTGGAATTTCTCCCAGACCAAAGCTGGCAAAACATAGGACCCTGGCTGCCCTTGAAGTGCCAAACAACTCCTCCAAACTGACATCAGGAACCTGGGGGGGTGAGTTTTGTTTCCCATGAAAAAGGACTACCCTTCGTGTCCAGAGGCCTGTGGCCAGGAGTGGACTTCTGCCTCCTAAAATTACAAATGGAGCAGGATTTCTTCCAGACCAAACATGCAAAAACCTAGGACTCTTGTCCCTGTTTCACTATAGTCCAATCTTTTGGCCGGAACAGATGAGAAATCACTGTGATGTACACACCTGTGTCCAGGAGACCTATAACTCTTATTGTTTTGTTGTTATAGGTTAAACTGCAGGTCAATTGTGGCCAATTGCGACCTATATGTTGTACCCGAAAGATGTCTGGTGTTACACCAGAGTTCTCAGATGGTATTTGATGGCATTCCATAAGTTGTTTTACTGTATTGGCTGGGAAAGCAATAGCCGTAGCTATTGGAGTTTGTGCTGGAATAACAAGCGGGGGGTTCCATGCTTGCACTAAAACTGTTCTTCATTGCAGTTTTCTGAAACAATAGATGGAAAAACTACAAATCCCAAAATGTTGTTTCTTTCTTTGCCTATAATCACAAAATCTTGTCTCTTTTGTGATTTCCCTGTCACCCCTGTTGATACCGCAGCATGACAACCATGTAGAAGGTAGACTAATTTGGAAGTCACCAGTTTGCATTGTGCCCCTGGGGGTAATAATTCGGAGTCACTTGGCAGGTGGCTGGCAATCCAGTGAATGGGGTCTGGGCTGGGTAATTCATATATCCGGCCCCTTGGAAATTCTCTGGCTGTTGAAATGCCACTATTTGTTTTGTCACGCAGTGGCCTGGTGCACTCCTCTTGGAGTTTCCCGATAAGGGGTTCCCATTTGCATCGTACCTGGAGTGGCACCAATTGACATAGTGTCTCCCCTTTTTACATCTAGGGCAACATTAAGGTGATCTCGCATCTCCTGCCGGCTCTGGGCAATCTTTAATAAAATGTTCAGGCTTTCCACACTGGTAACATAGACCTTTGGCAGTCCCACCTCGCAATGTCTTATTATTCTGCTGAAGTGTTAGGTTAAGAGCATCAAGGGCTTTTATAAGTTTCTGATTCTTTGCTTCTGCTTGACTTGTGAGAACTTTTTCAAGTCTCTCCTAGAGTATTCACTTGTATCGTCACTGTGTGCTGAGGGCTGCCGATTTTACTGCAGGTGTCTATTATTTGAGGCAAGGCAGGATTAGGGTCAGGTAAGCCTCAGATAACCTTTTTGCATTCTTCATTGGCATTTGCATAAGCGAGGTTATGAAGCTGAATTGGACCAGACACATCATCTTCACACTGTCTTTCCAGAGCTTATATGAAGCAATTGATAAATGTTGGATAGGGTTTTACTGCCCCCTGTGTTATTTGTGTATATGTCCCTTCTGGGGTCCCCACTGGCTGAGTTAGCAAAAGGGCTTTGCAAGAAGTGTTTTTGATATAACCAAGTACTAGTCAGGGCAGGTCTGCTGCTTGATCCTCGGCCCTGTCATGGGGTGGATCTCCTGCTAAATTTTCCAGTGTCAGTGCTGCATGGGGACCCCCGGCATAAGCTTCAAGCAATCTATTCAAGAATTTCCTCCACTTCATTTCCCATAAAATGTATTGTGATTCTGTCAATATTACGAAGGAAATATATTTACAGGCAAATGGTGTTAAATCTACAGTACGATACATTCCTTTCAGTAATTGTTTGAAATACAGCGAGCCTAACCTAGATTCTTTCATCGTCTTTCTCAAGTCTTTCATGTCATCATTGTTATGAATGCTAGGAGACCAGCTCCTTAGTGATTTCAGCTTTATTAGGAACAATCTGGGAAGGGGGCCCGTAGGGCATGAGCACACCACTGCTGCTCCCAATACGGTGTGAAGGAGGAGGATGTCAGCTCTGTCATCTGGCAGATCTGGGTCTTCCTTCCTCACAGGAACCCTCAGGGAGACACCTGCTGGTTTCAGGTTCAGGGTCCCCATGTCACTCCTGGCTCACTGTGGGGGTGCTGAAATTGTATCATAGGTTTTTTAGTTGTAAGTTTGATGTGATTTGGACTTTAACCCTAGCCAGGCAAAGTTCTTGTCTTGGATTGTTCTTATCAGAAGTTGATAAGAGTTGCTAAGGCAACCTAATCCTCTGCCCAGAGTTTCGGTCATCCTATTGTATTTTCCCCCATCCTATTGTATTCTCCCCCCCATGTCCATCATCCCCCAGGCCCCAAAACCTTCAGGAGAGGTGTCTGACAGTGATTGGTGGGTCTCCCAGGACCACATCCCAAATTCACCTGATTTGTTAATGTTGTGTATTGCATTTTGGCCTTACCCACCTGGCTTTGTTTCATTGGTCTTGTAACTTGTGTCCACCCCCGAGATTTTGGGGGAACAAAAACCCCCTGCAAGACAGGCCGGGGGTCACTCCCCAGAGGCACAGGCCTGGAACCAGGGGCTGCCCCTGAGTTTCCCGAATAAAACCTTTCTCCCTGAGCCTGGAGTGTCCCCTCTTTCGAACCACGGCCGAGACAGCTAAGGCAAAGGGGCTGCGGAGCCAAAGACCCACGCAAAGGTACTGTTGGGCGTATCAGAGCTAGCAGGGTGGCCCAGCAGAACGCTGAGCTGACCTGAGAGACAGATACGCGAAGCAACAGATTGGCGCGCCATCTGTGGGGCCTGCAGACGCCTTTTGACCGGCTGTGCCGTGGGGGCTGACATGGAGGCCCGAGGAAGACTCGGACCCTGTGACCCAGAGACCTTCTGAGAGGACGTCGCCTTGTCGTGTCCCGAGGTTTTCAGCACTCCACGCGCCACTGGGGTTGCTCAAAAAAAAAAAAAGCACCCCTGGTGGACGAAGGGAACAGCTCCTGCCCAGAGGAGTCCCCTTCTGGCTTGTGGTTGCCCCAGCAACGTCTCCAGTGTCCCGAGGGCTTGGTGAGTATTGTGCCTCTAAGGGAGGGGAGAATACCCACCACAGAGGCTTGGGGAAGCCTCAGGGAACCCTAGGAGGGACGGGACAGGGGGGGACCGGGGGTCCGCCCTTGAGGAAGCCCTTACCCCTAGGAAAGGACGCCCACAGGGATTTGGGGGGTGGTTTTGCTGGGAAGGGGTGGTGGAAAAGGATAACAGCTAGTCGGAATGGGAAACGGACTAAACACCACCCAGAAAGAGGTTTTTGAAAGTTTAATTGGAGTTTTAATTGTTGCCAAAGTTAAATACTCAAAAAAGGAACTGAAAAAATTTATTAGGTATTTGTTTTTGCATTTTCCGAATGTTAATTCGGACCAAGTGAACAGCATTTGGTTTTGGGAAAATGCTTCTAAAAAGTTGGAAAAATTAGCGAAGACAGGAGATGTCCTAGCTGCAAAATTTGCATTCTGGCCATGGCAGATAAAAAGTGCTTTAAAAGAGATCACAGGAATGCAAGATAACAAAGCTGCATTTTCTCAGAGCATTCCCTCAGTCCCTTCCCCCCATCCCCCTCCCCCTGCCTCTCCCGGTGCTTCCCAGCCCTCCAGGTCCCATCCCCCTGCCTCCCCGAAATCTCCCAAACCCCCCAGGTCTCCCCTTTTCCCCCCTTCCAGGTCTCCCAAACCCCCCAAGTCCCCTAAAACCCCCAAAACCCCCCAGGTATTTTAAAAAATGCTCCGGCCCCCCAGGGTTCCCCCTCGCCGAGCATTTTGAGAATTCCTGGGTCCCCCGCCCCCTGCAGCCACGGCCGGGCTGCGAGGGTTTCCCGGGGCAGTCTGGCTGGCCAGAACGCCCAAACCCCCCCGACTACCCCCCCAATTCCCCCAGCCAACAAACCCAGACTCCGTTTCTCATTCGCCGAGGAGGAAAACCAGTCCCCAACCCTCCCGGTTGGGACAGGCAGCGAGAACGGCTGTAGAAACCCCCCATTGGGAGACACGGAGGGTCACCCCCCTTCAGAGAACAAAGAAAAATGCGCCCGTAATGGCGGCAGCCACGAGGTGCAGCCATCGCCTCTTTGTTCCCTTCCCCCCTCGCCTTCTTGTTCCCAGAATCCCTTTCACCCCCCTCCCACTGGCCCTTCCCTGTACCCGCCCCTTTTCTCCTCACAAGGCTTGCCCCCGCCCCTTCCCCCGCCCCTTCCCCCGCCCCTTCTCACGCCCCCGCAGAGCCAGGGGTGGGGCGTGCCTGTCTCCTACTGTGAGGGCACCGCCCCGACTCCGCCCCGAACCCTCCCCCTGCCCGCCCCGCCCCCGCAGTGGACGGCTCCTGCTCCGGGTCGGGCGGGGGAGGCTCCTTACCCCCTCCACCCCCTTTTCCCTCAGCCCACTTTTCCGGATCCAAGTTATCCCGAGCCGTGTGGTCCCGGCGAAGCCCCGCACCCCCCACCCCACCACCCCACCGACCCGATCCCGTTCCTGGGACCGGGAGGAGATCATGGCACAGCCTGAACAGCGTGGGGCTCGCCGCTGCCCCCGGCGCTGCCGGCCCCCCCTCCCCCGCCGGAGCTGCCGGCGCCGCGGCCGCCCGCTCCCCTCCCCCCCCGAATGCCGGCGCTGCCGCCGCGTTTGCCGGTTTCTCGGAGCCGTGGCCGGGCGGAGCGGGGCCGCGGGGCCCCCCCTTTCCCCCCCCGCCGCGGCAGCACCCCACGGCGCCATGGAGCTCCTTCCCCGCCCCCCGCGGCGCGAGCGAGGCGCCGCCCCTGCCCCAGCCCGCCCCCCCGCAGCCCCCGCATGGCGCACACGGGGCTTCTGTTTCCCCCCAAATGCCGTGCGGCGCTGCCCCTACCCCGGTACCGCCCCCCCACCAGCTGCTGCCGATGCCGATCGGAACATGGACCCCACAGCCCCCTCCCACGGGGGGAGTCCCACCGGCACCGCCCCCGCCCTACCCCCCACTCGGGGACACGGTGTCCCCAACTGCACCTCCTTTGGGGAATGCTTTTCCAAGCTTCCAAAGGCCCCAGCCGCCCGTGCCACAGGCAGGCTGGGAGCCACCCCCAGCTTACAACTGGGAATCTGAGACATGCTGCAAAGCGGCAGCTGTATCAGGACCCGCAGCTGAGGCTGCGGCTGGGGTCCCAGAGGGAGCAAAGCAGGAGCCCGGGGGTGCAAACACAGATGGGGTGCCCACAGTTACTCCGGTGACATACCGTAGGAGCAGGGGGCAGGGAACTACGGTAGCCACCTGGAAAGCGTTGTCACAGACACTTGTTAAGGATCTCATGAAAGCCTTAAAGGAGTATGGGCGAGATAGCCCTTACTTCGAAGGCTTGTTGTTTACTTCCTTTGGTGGAATCACAGTTGTCCCTTCTGATTTGAGGCAGATTTTCAAGTGCCTCTCAAGCAAAATGGAATTTGAGCTATGGGAGGTCACTTGGGGAAAACTGCTGAAAGCTGCACTGCCAGGTTTGCTGGAGGATCCAACCACAGCAACTGATAATGCAGGCAATCCTATTACCCTAAATCACCTGTTAGGTGAAGGTGATTGGAAAGCAGCCTCAGATCAGGCCACCAACATTCCCCAAAATGTCCTTGAGTTTGTAGCTAATCAAGCTTGCAAAGCCTTTTTGAAAATGCGACCAGATGGCCCCTCACAATATTACTTAGACATTTTTCAGGAACCACAAGAACCCTATGTCAAGTTTGTGGAGCGACTTGCATCAGCTGTGGAACAGCAGTTTGCTGGAGAGGAGGGACAGAAACAAGTGATTCAGCAGTTGGCTTTCTCTCATGCGAACGAGGAGTGCACTGCTGCAATAAATCTGATACCCAGAGAACCAGGCTCGACACCTCCTCTCAAGGAGATGCTGCAAGCCGTGAGTGCCGTCATCCCACGCTGCAGAAAAACAGCTCTTAGAGAGGGAAAATCGCGCCAGAAAATCACCGCTGCTGCTGTGGAAACACCTAAAACACCAGAACCACACAAGAAGAACGCTCCTGCACGAGCTAACAGCCAGTGTTTTCTGTGTGGAAAAAGCGGTCACTGGATCAATCAGTGTCCATTGAAGGGACAATTTGACAATTTCTTAAAACAGGAAAGGGAACATGAGGGGAGGGAGAACAAAAAGAACACCAGGGTGTCAAAAAACTGATTTGGGAGCGCGGGACTGCCCAGCGTGAGGACCCCAATCGGGCAGCCCAAATAACCCAAAAAGAAAAAAGGTCACCTAAATCAGATTTGTCTCTCTCTTCACAGGACCTGACAAAACAAGGGAAACCGAGGCACATAGTATTGCCTGAGCCATCAGGATCCTTGACAACAACGGACAGGTATGAGCCCTTTAGGCTCCAGTTGGCTGAGCCTCTTCACCTGCGGGACAGTCAGTGGCAAACAGCCATGGTCTCAAAGGAACCCGGCACGTGGCACATGGTGGAGACAAAATTTGTGGTCATCGGGGACTGTAAGTTCACCCCCTCGGACATACAGGTCGCCCCTGGGACAATCACAACTGACCCAGAGCGATTTGTTGTGTGGCTCCGCAGTGAAAACCCACCCACCTTCCTACCAAAAGGGCAAATTATTGCCCAGGCCATCCCAGCAGTGCAAGGGCTTGTAGTAAAAACAAGTCCAGAGGAAAGTGCCACAGAGAGTGGCAAAGGAGAAAGCGACAAAGACACCACTGTCGCTGTGGTAAAAAAGATAGGCTCAAACAGGCCAAAAGATTACTGTAAGCTTTCTATGGGTGGGGAATCCAAACTCCTTCAAGGAGCTTGGGACACAGCCGCTGATGTGACGGTCGTCCCAGAAAGGATGTGGCCATCACATTGGGAACTGCAGGACATTGCCAAACATGTAAATGGTATTGGAGGCTTGCAATTAGCCAAGCAGTCAAAAAAGGCAGTGACAATTGAAGGGCCAAACGGGCAATTGGCCACTCTACACCCTTTCATTTTGGATTTTGACGAACCTCTGTGGGGAAGAGATTTGATGTCCCAATGGGGGGTCACAATTAATATTCCTGACCCTCCAAAGGTTTTTCGGGCAGTGGTCACTGAGGAGCGCCCTATACAGAAACTGAATTGGCTGTCAGATGAACCAGTCTGGATAGAGCAGTGGCCACTTTCTAAGCAAAAGTTAAAGGCGCTCAATGAGCTTGTGGAAGAACAGCTGAAAAAGGGCCACATTGAAGAGACCACTTCACCGTGGAACTCTCCAGTGTTTGTCATTCAGAAAGCAGATAAGACCAGGTGGAGGCTCCTGCACGACCTCCGCAAAATTAATGAGGTAATTGAGGACATGGGATCCCTGCAACCAGGGATGCCTGCCCCAAGCATGCTCCCCGAAAACTGGAGTTTGACTGTAATTGACATAAAGGACTGTTTTTTTCACATTCCCCTCCATCCTGATGATGCCCCACGGTTTGCATTCTCGGTGCCCACCTTGAACCGAGAGGCTCCACGAAAGAGGTATCAGTGAAAAGTTCTTCCTCAGGGTTTGAAAAATTCGCCTGTGATCTGTCAAAGGTATGTTGCTTCCCTGCTCGCACCTGTGCGTGCAGCGGTGCCCCAAGTAATAATCCATCATTACATCGACGATGTGTTGATTTCTGCACCAACAGACGACCTGTTGGCACATGCCCTTGACCTCACAGTGTCTGCACTGGTTGATGCAGGTTTTGAACTACAGGAATCCAAAATTCAAAAGATGCCACCCTGGAAATACCTAGGGCTGGAAATTGGAAAGAGGACTATTGTTCCTCAAAAACTGGAAATCAAGACCCAAATTCAGACCCTTGCAGATGTCCATCAGCTGTGTGGAGCTCTGAATTGGGTGAGACCTTGGCTGGGTCTTTCTACCGAAGACCTGGCCCCCCTTTTCAATTTGTTAAAAGGGGGAGCTGAACTGAGTTCACTCAGGGCCCTCACCCCAGAGGCAAAGATTGCACTGGATAACATTCAACACGCATTGTCCACCAGACAGGCCAACAGATGTAAACCTGACCTGCCTTTTCGTTTCATCATCTTAGGAAAGCTGCCACATCTCCATGGGATGATTTTCCAATGGAACAGCAAAACCCTTCAAAAATCAAGGGAGGTCCAAGGCAAAGAAGATCCTCTCTCTGTTATAGAGTGGGTCTTTCTGAGCCACCACAGGACCAAAAGAATGACAAAGCCACAAGAATTGATGGCTGACCTGATCCGGAAAGCCAGAGTTTGCCTTCGGGAACTGGCTGGTTGTGACTTTGAGTGCATTCACATGCCAATCAAATTAAAATCGGGTCAAATTACAAAAGCAATGTTAGAGCATCTGCTTCAAGAGAACGAAGCACTGCAGTTTGCCCTAGATAACTACCCTGGTCAAATTTCTATTCATCGGCCTGCCCACAAAATTTTCAATTCGGATGCCAAATTTCGATTGGAGTTAAAAAGTGTCCTAAGCAAGGAGCCTCTTAAGGCTCTAACCATCTTCACTGACGCGTCCGGAAAGTCCCACAAATCAGTTATGACTTGGCAGGACCCTCTCACCCAGAGGTGGGAATCAGAGGTGGTTGAGGTGGAAGGATCACCTCAGGTTGCCGAGCTGGCCGCAGTCGTTAGAGCATTTGAGACGTTCACTGGACCCTTCAATTTGGTAACAGATTCGAGCTATGTTGCAGGGATAGTTTCTAGAGCAGAACATTCTGTGCTGCAGGAGGTTTCCAACGTCACTCTGTTTAAGTTGCTTTCCAAGCTGGTCAAACTAATTTCCCACAGGAAGCAACCCTTTGATGTGATGCACACCAGGTCACACACAGAGCTCCCAGGTTTCATAGCAGAGGGAAACAGAAGAGCCTATGCTCTCGCTACCCCTGTGGAGGTGGCCTCTCTGCCAAACCGTTTTGAGCAAGCCAGAATCAGCCATCAGCTTCACCATCAAAACGCGCCAGGTCTGGTCAGGCAGTTTAACTTAACCCGTGACCAGGCCAAAGAGATTGTGACAGGCTGTCCGCAATGTCACAGGTATGCCATCCCATCCATGCCCACAGGCGTGAATCCCCGTGGTTTGTCCAGCTGTGAAGTGTGGCAGACAGACGTCACGCACTTTGCCCCCTTTGGGAGGCAGAAATACGTGCACGTCTCTGTGGACACGTTCTCAGGAGCTGTTTTCACTTCTGCCCACACAGGGGAGAAGGCTGGGGATGCTATCAAGCATCTCATCCAGGCTTTCTCTGTCCTGGGCATCCCAAAGTCCCTGAAAACAGACAATGGTCCAGCATACAGGTCCAAAGAATTCTGCAGTTTTCTGCAGCAATGGGGAGTGGAACACAAAACTGGGATCCCCCACTCTCCGACAGGTCAGGCGATTGTAGAAAGGACTCATCAGAACCTCAAAAGAGTCCTCAGCCAACAGCAACCGATCCTCAAGATTGAGCCACCATCTGTAAGACTAGCCCGTGCCTTGTTCACTTTGAATTTTCTTAACTGTTCCTTTGAGACCATGAACCCGCCGGTGACAAGGCACTTCCGTGGGAGCTCACAGTTGGAGCCCCGGGAAAGGCCAAAGGTCCTTGTCAAGGATCCAGAAACTTTGAGGATACAGGGTCCCCATGATTTGGTCACCTAGGGGCGCGGGTACGCCTGCGTCTCCACTCCCACCGGTTTGCGGTGGATCCCCTCCAGAAATGTGAGACCCCATGTCCCCAAGGCTTCAGAAACGAAAGTACCCCAGGTCACTGTGGCCTCCTGGAGAAGGAGGAAAAAGGAGGAAGAGGAAGCGGGCCCAGAGGCAAATCCTCCTAGCCCAATTACTCTCCCCTCCTGGGTTTTCTGTCACGAAGAGGAAGCAGAAGAGCTGTTTTCCCCAGCTGAGTGTTTTCGATGGTTGTTTAACTGACCCCTTTCTTCTAAGTTACAGAACCGCAGTCCAGGTGATCAGCATGGAGGTCCGCAGCACAGCAGTTTTTGCCCTTGCAGTGCTGCTCAGCTTCCCGTCGATAACCACCCCCTGGATTGTTCCACAGCCCAAAACCAATGTATGGAAAACCCTCGCAAAGAGTCTAGGTCAAGATCACATCTGCCTAGCCTCAGCAGCAGCCCAAGATCCCATGTCATCCTGCCTGGTAGGAATCCCTGTGAAAGAGGAGGAGTTTCCATTCTCACTCATCCAGATACAACAAAAATACAACCGAAAACCTGTTGAAGCTAGCCACTTTACAGAAATTGGTGATGCCCCTTCTGCTTTTGTCATAAATCCCCTTGCTTTTTGGAAAGAGTGGTTGCAAACACTCCCGCGTGCCCCCCAAGAGCCCCAAGAATTAGACCTTCTTGGGTCCTCAAAAGCTCCCTTTTGTGTTCACTTTCGTTACACCCCCCAAGACGAACACACCAGGTCATTTTATCATTTGTTGCAACTTAAGGATTCTTATATAGCAAAAAACTGGTGCACAAAAATTGCACATGTTACCACTCCTTCCACTGATGCTCACAGTCCCTTTCCCCGTTCCCTACCCAAAGGTTTTTTCCTCATTTGTGGTGACAGAGCTTTTACAGGCATTCCTGCTCGGCTGATCGGAGGCCCATGCACTTTAGGCAAGCTGAGCCTGTTTACTCCAAACATGACTCAAATCATCAATTGGCACAGAAAAAATTCCTCTCTCCATGTACCAATCCAGAAAAGAGACCTAACAAGTCTCGACCCAGATTGTAATTCGGAAATCATCCACTGGTCCAGGGCAAAGGCCACAGCCCTGACAGTTTTTTTACCCTGGGTCTCGATAGCAAAATCCATGGGAGAATTAGGCCGTTTAGAATGTTGGGTGGCCAAACAGGCAAATTTAACAACTCAAGCTATAAGTGACCTCCTATCAGACGAACAGATTACCAGGCAGGCAACCCGTCAGAACCATGCCGCGATTGATTATCTATTTCTACTGAACCAACATTCATGTGAGGAGTTTGAAGGACTGTGTTGCTTCAATCTGTCATCTAAGGCTGAGAACGTCAAAAAATCAATCCAGCAGCTGCGAGGAATGGTCGAGTCCATCCAGCAAGAAACAGGGGACTGGTTTGACAACCTCTTCAAAGGTGTTGGACTCTCTAACATTGCCAGCTCGTGGATCAAAACCGGACTGTTGTTTCTGTTCATCATCTTAATTGTAGCCATTGCTTCTGGTTTGGTCAAAAGCCTGATCATGAATGCAATTTTCCCCACTACTACCCCCTCAGTGCATTCAGTGACACCTGCCATCGAATTCCCACCAGACTCTGACTCCAGCAGCGAGTGTGATTCAGATATCTACACTCCAGACCAGTGACACAAATAAAAGAAAAAGGGGGAGGTGTGGGGGTGCTGAAATTGTATCATAGGTTTTTTAGTTGTAAGTTTGATGTGATTTGGACTTTAACCCTAGCCAGGCAAAGTTCTTGTCTTGGATTGTTCTTATCAGAAGTTGATAAGAGTTGCTAAGGCAACCTAATCCTCTGCCCAGAGTTTCGGTCATCCTATTGTATTTTCCCCCATCCTATTGTATTCTCCCCCCCATGTCCATCATCCCCCAGGCCCCAAAACCTTCAGGAGAGGTGTCTGACAGTGATTGGTGGGTCTCCCAGGACCACATCCCAAATTCACCTGATTTGTTAATGTTGTGTATTGCATTTTGGCCTTACCCACCTGGCTTTGTTTCATTGGTCTTGTAACTTGTGTCCACCCCCGAGATTTTGGGGGAACAAAAACCCCCTGCAAGACAGGCCGGGGGTCACTCCCCAGAGGCACAGGCCTGGAACCAGGGGCTGCCCCTGAGTTTCCCGAATAAAACCTTTCTCCCTGAGCCTGGAGTGTCCCCTCTTTCGAACCACGGCCGAGACAGCTAAGGCAAAGGGGCTGCGGAGCCAAAGACCCACGCAAAGGTACTGTTGGGCGTATCAGAGCTAGCAGGGTGGCCCAGCAGAACGCTGAGCTGACCTGAGAGACAGATACGCGAAGCAACAGCTCGCTTTGGTTAGGGTGACAAAGGTGAGGAATCCTGACTAGAGCTTTGATGTCATTCGATGTCTCTTCTGGTTAGAAGTGTTACTGCAGCTCTTTACCTGCACAGGGGGTTGTGGCTCGTTGTTTTTCGGGGTCTCCACTAGACAAATTCCTTCTCCCCTTAGCCCCATGGGAATCTGACATTTGCATACTAGGTGATATCATCCTCCTCCTCATGGTCTCAGGTGGTTCACTGTCTTGGAGGAGAGGGGAGCAGCGGGGGCCATACCTGATGGTAAGGGAATTTACACAACAACTCATTCAACCAACAACTCATTATCCTCATTAACTTATAACATTGGAACTTTCTATCAACTTTCTTACAATTTATTCTCTACAGTTCCCCCCTCTAATTCTTTGATTGAGCTCAAGCTTGCATCAATTAGCAATTCCTTCTTCTTGAAAGTACAATTTCTTTAATTTCTGATATTGGTTGTAAATCTGTTTGGCATCTTGATGTTCTTGATCGCTCATTATCATGATTTTTCCTACTTCTTTATTACTCGCTTGTACAGCAGATGTTACAATTCAGATTATACAGGGAAGCACACAGGGTAGGAGGATTAAACTAGCAATTGTACACAAGGCAAAAAAGGCTATTTTTTTCCACCAACTTCTGTTTAATGACCAGAAATTGTACCACCAGCTGGTATTGAACATAAGGATCCATTTCTGTGTTCCAACATGGGCCAGCTTACAGATGTCTTTTGAGATATTTTTAATGACCTCATTTAGGTTGTCTATTTCTAGGCAGCATTCAGATGAGTTGAACTTTCCACATATATCCCCTTCATCGGCTAATAAATAATCTACTGCTAGTCTGATCTGATATACCACAGTCCTAGTTTGGGACAGTTGGTCACTTATGTGGTCTAAAGCTAGGGAAGTTCCATTCGACACCATCTCAAATACTGCCTGTAATCTTATAATCTGATTTAACATATAAATTGGGGTCTGGTATCCCCAAGATCCATCTTGAGCCCAAGTTGCTGGCCCATAAGTGCGAATTATCTTGGGAGGTCCATTCTTTGTTTTTCCATGATTGCGTTCCTCCAATTTCAATTAAGCTTCTTTTTTGTCGGCCAGATTTATCCAAATCATCATATATTGGGGACCCTAGGTTCAATCCAGACTCTTTTGGGAGTAGGAAAAATGATGGTTTAATTATCTCAATTGCGTAACTGCCGGTCCAATCTCCTGGCAATTTAGTGTAAGCAATATTTCCACATATCCAAAACAGGTTTTCTGGAGCTTCCCAAGGAACATTACTGATAGTCATTGGAAACTCCCAGTACTTGGATATTTCTTTCACTCCCCAGAATGGATTTATTCCCTTTCTGGCACACTCATGTAATCCATATCTTTACTGGTGGACACACCTGGTTTCTCTTTTCTCCATGGACCAGTATTTGTTGGGTTCTTTAGGAATCCACCTAGCAACAGGATGTTTTACCTTTAAGTATCTTTTACAAGACATTTCTCCTACCAGGGTCTTATACATTTCCCCTTTTCTAGATATACACTGTTCTCCAATTATTTTAGACTTTAATTCCCACTGTTCTTTTCTCCTCTGTCCAATAGTAGGTATTTTTTGTCTTGTTTGTATCCATTTCAAGATTTCTATCGGCTTTAAGCTAATCCCTTCCCAAGGCCAGGCTTCAGCCATTTGCGTACTCCCATAGATCCAGCAATTGGTCAAGTTTAATTCTTTACTGATCTTTTCTACTAAATCTATGGCCAAGTTCTTTTTTTGAGGTACCTCTAGGCCTTCTTTCTCATTCATTGATGTTGTTATTTCTTTTTCTTTTACTAAGTCTGCTGTATTTTTTAGATTAAACTTATGTTCAAAACAAAGCCAAGTTTCTCCTATAGGATACTCCTCAAGCAATCGTTGCCGATAAGTGGCTATGTTTCTTGAAATCCAATAAGTCTTCCCATCTTCTTGACAGGTTGCTAACAGAGAGAGGTTGACACAGTTCAAGTTTAGATTAGTATGTACCCATATCAGAGATCTGGTTCCTTCTCCCTTGTAACGGGGGTAGTAGCATTTAGTACATGGGCCCTCCTGACTTTCTAGCGTGTTGTTGACATGCAGGATTAGTAAGAGCATTCCCAGGAGTCTGGTATGAGGCATTCCCCTGTGCTCTACAACCACTGGATTGCACTTAGTGATTGGAGCGGCTGTTTTCAGTCGGAACGTAGGCTCACCCAGCCTTGCCTCCTGGTCCTGCTCTTCTCTTACAGGAGAGCCCATTGGTTTCAGTACTGGGTTTTTTACTCTCTTAGTGCAAACACTTTCTGCTTTTTCTTTTACTAATTTACTTTTACTTAGAGGGTGTTCTATAGGAGATTGATTTACGCCAAGATCAGAGCTAATCAAGTGGAGGAAAAAGAAGGGGGGTTATTTTAACCTTTTAACACACATTCACTAGAGTTTTTAACAGTTTGGGGTTTTTTTTAACAGCTTCTAACAGTTTTTTAGTTTTTTTTCAGAGGTTTAGCTTTAGATCGGAGTGCCTGGTCACAGTCTATTTATTAGAAGACTCAGTAGGGGATTCGTTTGGTTCTGACTCTTTAGTAGGAGGTGGTACAAGTCCTTTAATCTGGGTTATATGTATCCACCCTTTCTCTTAGGTCCGTACGGCAGTATTGTTGGTGTGTAGGACCTGAAAAGGGCCCTCAAACTTAGAAAAAAAGGCTATCTTCCCCAGACCTTTCCCTTAGATGCTATAATACATAACATCAACCCAGGAGACTGGGTGTTAGTTAAATCATGGAGTACTGCACCTTTAACTTCTGAGATCTTCTAATGTACTCCCTATGGCTTTTAGATATTTTTGTGTGGCTGCCTCTCCCTCCAGGTAAATTCCCATGCTATATGGGGTCATTAAGAAGGGGAGTCCAAACATCATCTCATAAGGTTAGACACTGATATCTGACCGGGGCCTTGTTCTAATTCACAACAGTGCCAAGGGTAGGCACGTAAGCCAATTCATCTGGGTTTCTGCAAGTAATTTGGTTAACAAATTTTTGATGGTTTTATTCATTCTTTCTACTCTTCCTGAGCTCTGGGGATGCCAGGGGGTATGCAACCTCCATTTCATCCCCAGGGCTTCAATGACTTGTTGCAATACTTGGGCAGTAAAGTGTGGACCCCAGTCAGAATCAATATTATTTATTAACCCATATCGAGGAATGATGTTTTCCAGGATTGCTTTTGTGACTACTTGTGCTGTCTCTCTTTTGGTCGAGAACGCCTCCACCCAATGGGTGAGGTGATCCACAATTACTAATAAATGTTTGTATCCTTGAACAGGGGGCATTTCTGTAAAGTAGCTGCGTATTCTGGAATGGCCGCAGGGCCAACTCTCTTCCTCCAGATGGTACTTTTCTCATTACTTTCTGATTAATTTGTTGGCAGGTCAAACATCCCTTGGGTAACTGCCTTTGCTATGTTATATAGCCCTATGCACATATGGTTCCTTAGGAAGTGGTCACACAGGCCCTGCATTCCCCAATGGGTCAACTCATGTAAGTCTGTTATAACTTTTCAGGCTAGAGCCTTATTCAAAATCCACCACCCGTCAGGGGTCCACCATTCTCTGCTTTCTTTCTGTTGTCCTCCCATTCTTTCTAACTCCCTTAATTCTTTCTCATCAAAAAACAGTTTCTCTTCTTTTTTTTCTTGACTAGGTGTTTCCTCTATCCTAAGAATTCTGACCGGACCTTCTTGTTCTAGGGTTACATCTTTTGCTACTCGATCAACCAATCATTTTCCCTTTATTTCAGGGGTGTCTCCTTTTTGATGTCCTTTTATATGAACTATGGCTATCTCTATTGGCTTCCTTAGAGACTTCAGTACTAATTTTATTAGCTCTTCATGTATTAAATTCTTTGCCCTTAGAGTTCAGGTATCCCCATTCTTCCCATATCTTTCCGAATGAATGGGCAATCCCGAATGCATACCGGGAGTCGGTATAAATGGTTCCTTTGTCTTTTTCTAGTAAATCTAACCCTCTCTTTAGTGCATAGATCTCACAGCGCTGGGCAGACCAATTTGAGGGTAGCTTCCTCTTTTTCCTCAACTTGCATGTTTTGTCCATCTATGATCGCATACCCTGAGGCTCGTTTACCAGCTACTGTTAGCCGAGGAAAGGACACACAATCGCGAAATTGTATGTGGTGCTTTATTTCAGAGCTCTGGAAGCCGGGGGTCCGGACCCAGATCTCGGCTTGTCCAACATGCTTCATGGTTACAATTTTATACCTTTCTTGTTACATAAGGATTCGTGTTAATCATTAAACCCCATTGTTCCATTGATTCCATCCCGAGGAACAATAGTCTGTGTGATTCTTGCTCAAGATTCTGGTTAGAGAAAATAATCATATTTAGTTACCAAACTGATATTACAATTGACAATTCTAGCATGCGTCTTGCTAATGATTATATCGGTACAGATCCTCCTGACCTAACTTTATTCTTTAGGGCCTATGCATTCTACCAAGGTTCCCCCTTTCTCTCTCCCTACCACCTGTGCAAAGTTATGCTTTATACTTCATTTAATTAGAACAATAGCACGGAATAACATCCTGGTCACAAGTGGAGCTGATCCCTGTTTTCGGGCCCTTGCTATTTTAGAAATCAATTTAACCCTATGTTATCACTACTACTCGTGATGACCCATCTGTAAATAAGATTCTTCCATATGGGAGGGGCTCGTCCTCTAAATCTTCTATCACCTTAGTCTGCATCTCAATAACTTCTAAGCAGTCATGCTCTAAGTCTGTTAGCAGCTCTCCTATGAGGAACTGAGCTGGATTTAAACATTTTGAGGTGACTAATTCGAGGCCCTCAGTACTTATTAGGATCACTTCATATTTCAGTATTCTGGAGTCGGTTAGCCAGTGCAGGGCCTTCTGACTTAATACTGTCTTTACATTGTGTGGGGTATGAACCTGGATCTTTTTTCTCAAGGTAAGTTTTTGTGTGTCTTCTATTAGGGTGGCTGTTGCTGCTATCACCTGTACACAGACTGGCCACCCTCTGACTACTAGGTCTAGTAACTTGGAGAGATATGCAACCGGCTTCCTGCATCCTCCACAATCCTGTGTAAGGACTCCATAAGCTATCCCTTCTTCCATGTTCACAAATAAATCCAAACCTTTCTTAAGGTCTGGTAGGCTTAGTATGGGGGCAGAGAATAATTTAGTTTTTAAATCTTGGAGTTGTTCTTCATCATTTGGGGTCCAGGTTATAGGTTCTGAGTCTACTAATTTGTCATATAGAAATTTACCACTTGTATACTGATCGAGCCATAATTTACAATACCCAAACAAGCCTAATAATTTCCTAATATCTCTTTTGGTGTTTGGGGCAGGGATAGACAGAATTCCTGAAACTCTTTCGGGGCTTAACTTTTTGTACCCTTGGCCAATTATATGCCCTAAATATGTTACTTCTGGTTCTATGAATTGCAGTTTCTTTTGAGATACTTTTAGACCTCTTTCCCCTAAGAAATTTAGGAGCTGAATGCTGGAACTTCTAACTTTATCCTGTTCTTCTGCTGATACCAGCAAGTCATCAACATATTGTAAAATTTGTACTTCATTTTCAGGTGTAAACTGTTCTAGCAGCTCTTTCAGAGCTTGCCCAAAGAGATTCGGGGATTCTGTAAACCCCTGGGGAAGACGTGTCCATCTTAGCTGCTGTTTTCTTTTAGTCTCAACATCCTCCCATTCAAAAGCAAACCAGTTCCGACACTCCTCAGCTAGGGGACACACCCAGAAGGCATCTTTTAAATCTATAACAGAGAACCATGCATGCTCTTTAGGTACCTGGCTTAAGAGGGTGTATGGGTTCTGTACTACCGGGTGCCTCACAACTGTTCTTTTATTAACTTCTCTTAGATCCTGTACTAGCCGATACCTGCCATCAGCTTTTTTTACTGCTAGTATGGGAGTATTATGCAGAGACATACATGGTTCTAAAATGCCTTCTTTTAATAGTTGGTCAATCACTGCGGCTAGTTGCCTCTGCCCCTCTGGGGAAATCGGTTACTGTCTTACCCGAATGGGGGAGATGTCTTTCTGCATTTCTACTTTTATTGGTAGAATATTTAAACAACCAAGTCTTCCTTCTCCTGCCCACACATTCAGGTTAATTTCATCCATATCTCCTTTTGTTAAGACCATTTGTTACACTACTATTTTTCCTTCTTTTGGAATTGTTCCAACCCCAAATTTGATTTGTAAATCATGCTCTAATAAATTGCAACCTAAGCCAGGGATATAAATGAAGTCAGCCTGACACTCTCTCAAATTTCCTCTAATTTCTACATCTTCTATAACTTGGGCCTCAAATGGTTTTCCTTCAGCCCCTCGTACTTTACAGACTATTTTACTAACTGTGGTACCTGCCGGTAATTCATTTACACATGACTTATCTGCTCCAGTGTCAACTAAGAATTCAAACTCATCACACTGGGGACCAATCTCAAAATTTACCAAGGGCTCTTCTAGATGGTTCATTGGATTCCCCAGAGTATAGAGCCCTTGACACCCCTAGTCATCCCCTCTTAAGATATTCTCTAGAGTATCTTGCTCCTGGGCTATGGCTTCATCTAATTGAAGTTTTTTACAATTTTTCTTTAGGTGTCCTTTCTCCTCGCAGTTATAACAACATCGGTCACTGGGTAGAGCCCCAACCTCTTTCGGCTTAACAAAACTTCTCCCCCTTTTAAGTGGTCCTACTGGCCCATCCTTGTTGGCTCCTACACTTTCTTTGGCTATAGCTACCATAATTTTAGCTTTTGCTTTTGCCTTTTCTTCCTCCCTCCTCAGGTACACTCTTAAGGCTTCTCTCAGCAGTTAATTGATACTTTTTTCTTGCCAGTCCTCTATTCTTTCTAACTTTTGTCTAATATCTGGCCAGGATTTGGTTGTGAACTGTACTTTGAGGAGGATTTGGCCTTCTTGGCTATCTGGGTCAACGTTAGAGTAAAGCTGGAAATTTCACTTTAGTCTATTAAGCCATGCTGCTGGGGTCTCATCCAACCAACAACTCATTATCCTCATTAACTTATAACATCAGAACTTTGTATCAACTTTCTAACAATTTATTCTCTACAATCATGATTTATTGGCTCCCACCTTGGATTAGCATTCCCTCTGCCGTATCTGACTGGCATAGCTAACAACAGTTCCTCAGCTAAATTAAAGTCCTTTTGTCTTATTGCCCTGCCTCTCACTGCCACCCGGTCAGTTAGGTAATGTTGTTGAATCCTTTTCAGAAAGTCTCTTACCTTGGGTGCAGGAAGGGGTTGTCTTGGATCAGGGGGAGGTAGATCTCTTTCCCAGTTGGAGTCTGATGGACCTGAGTCTGATAAAACTGATTCTTCCTCTGCAACAAAACAATTATTGTTTGCCGTTCTATCTATTATTGTCCAATGGTTGCCTTCTCCAAACCAATATTCAACCGGATCATCCCGGACCCCCCCTCTCCCCCCTCTCTTTCCAGGACTGGAAGCATGTAAAGCTGGAATTGGGGGGGCTAAAGTGCATAGCTGCAACAGCAGCGGCTGGGGGACCCGTCTCTACTGTGACGTCAGGCAGTTGCGACTGTCTTATTGTCATTCCAGGGTACTCCACGAGGCATGGCTATGTTGTTGGTGGAGGTGTTAGAGGCCTCTTCAGCCGTGCCCTGAGGTCACGCACTGCCCCTGCGGCCGGCGGCCCCCGCAGCGGGGCAGCGAAGGGGACCCCCGCCGGTGGGTCCCTGGAGCTGCCTGCCTCAGCATCTGGCCTCCGCTGCAGCTGCTCCGCCACCCGCATCCCAGAAGGTGACATGGAGGCCGGAAGGACCCGTGCCACTGGAAGTCCGGCATCAGCATGGAGGCCCTGCCCCCTCCCCTCCCCCCCCGCAGCTGCCATCACGGTGGGTGGCTGCGGGTCGGGAACATCTGAAAGCGCTACTGCTCGCGCCGTGGCACTGCTCGGTCCTATTTCCAGCCGAAGCTGTTCTGCCGGTGCCCCCCCAGGGTTGGATGCCTTGGCAGCCGCCAGCCCGGCAGCCGCCTCTTTTGCATCCAGCCGCAGCTGTGACAGCGGTGCAGCGGTCGCGGGGGCCAAAAGGTCCCCAGCCACCAGAGCCCTGAAGCTGCTTGCCCTGATTTACAGCTGCAGTTGCGCCACCGGCACCCCAGCTGCGGCTGCGGGGGAGAGAGGAAATCTGGCTGCTGGCGCCCTGTCCGCGGCCACCTTCAGCAGCTCCTGGTCCGCCAGCCGCCCCGGCTGCCGCCGCACTCCTAGCAGCCCTGGCCACCGCTGCTGTGCCACCATCCCCAGGGAAAGTGACAGCGGGGGCAATTCCTCCCCAGGCAGCGGAGGCGGTTCCCGCGAATGTGGAGGGTGAGGTTACCCCTCCCCCAAGCCGCAGCGGGGACAGCCCGGCAGCCACCGGCCGTAGTGATCACAACTCCCAATCGGAATCCCCATTGAGGTGGGACTGCGGCAGAACATCCAAAAACCGCGCTAGCGAAGTTTGTGAATCATGCCGCCCCGCATGTGCCGACAGAGGTGGCGGGCATGGCACCGGGGAAGCCCTCAAATCTGCAGAATTGGTAAGTGGTTTATTAAATATTTCTACAAATAGACTCCAAGTTGGTAATGCTGCAGCTGCTGTTTTGTCTCTACGTGTAGCATCATCAAATAATTTTACTCCAATTTGGTCCCAGACATGTTTAGTAACTGCAGAAGATGGATCTAATTCTTGGAAATTTTTTTGAGCATATATTAAGAGTTCTTTAAAATCCTTATTTGGGTCTTCATAGCCATTATATATTAGTGAAGAGGTATCTTGTCTCTGCTTCGGCTAGCCCTGACACCTCGATAAAAAAGGGTACGGCTTGGTAGCAGGATGAACCTCACCGATCCCTGTGAGTTCTTGTTTGCCCGAAGGAGTGAAGCAACGACAGCAGGAAACAAAGAGGGAGGCTGTTCAGGGTTAACTGCTGGCTTTATTCATCAGGGTATCTGCCCCAGCAGACACCCCTCAGCAGAAGCAGCAGGGAAGAAAGGCGAGGGAAAAAAAGCAGGAAACTCCCCAATGTAACTCTTTTTATTGGGGGGAGGAACTCAGGGATGGGTTTAACTGGGGACAAATCAGGGACCAAGGGGGTATGGCTCTCCAAGTGAATGACATACATTGTAACAAATTAAAAACTCGGGTGGGGAGACAGCTGAAGTCTTGCCCAATCACTTGGGGTCCTTACTGGAACTTTCCAGACTTTTGGAAGAGACTCCAAAGTGACAGACAAGACCCAGGGGCTGTATAACTTATGACTGACATATAACTGGGGTTGAGGTGAAACCAGTAAGGGTGGAACATGGCTGACATGGGACAAACCATTACAACTTATAAAAAAGAATATAAAACAAGGAACAAATACATACATAAAACTGATAAAACCAAAACCACACCACTACATATTAGCAAAGATCTTAAATGCCCATAGATTTGTTTTTGTTCTTTAGATATATTATTACCCATATTTATAGATTTCTCTGTTGGAGTCCAGGGCATCCCTCTGGGCGCCCTGGAAAGTCACAGACCTCGGTAGAGAGGCCTGGGACCCGAAAAAGAGGGTCTGGGGTCTGTGCAGGGAGGTTTTGCCTGGCACAGAGCCCAGAAAGACACAATCTTTGATTTTGGTCCATGTGAAAAACATCCATCAGAGAGAAGAATTGCAAGTCACAAATGTGTGACAGAGAGTAGTGTAGTTATCACTGTGTGGAAGATTTTGTAGTTTTGGATTTTTAGAATGTAGATGCAAAGGGACAAGATGGAGATTTTAGGACGGTGCCCTGGGTTCTTCTTCTTCTCCCTTGGCATCCATCTTCTGCAGTGACATGGGCACAAAGTAGTTTCAGTGGATTGGATCAGAGTAGAAATGACCCTGGTTAGTGTAGGTGATAGACATTGGCATAGAATTGTAAATAATGGGTACGTAGTTATCTGTATAAGAGGTAGCGACCTCCCATCACAGGGGGAGTCACCTAGTGTCCAGGCTGCTGTGAACATCTTGGCCAGAATCAGGGGAGTCACTTTGTGTCCAGGCTTCTGTGAACATCTTGGCTGGACACTGAGAATTGTAAGATAAGAACTAATAAACAACGCGAGAAACCAAGAAAACCAAGACCTTGAGACTCCTCATCATTCTCGCGCCACACCAAGCTCAGCACAGAACACAGAGACACAGAGTCAGACAGCAAACCCTAAATCCTTCAGAGATCATGAGGGAAAATCACTTCCTTGAGCCCACACGAACCACCAGCCTTTGGAATCTCGGGTGAGAAAGAACCAATTAAACCCGAGATTTCTCCAGAGCTCACCTATGGCAGAAATGTAGGCAAGGTGTCACGAGCCCATGCCAGTCTGACCAGCATTCTGGTTGCCTGCTTCCTTTCAGCAGTAGTTTGGGTCTCATTTATCCTTACTTTCAGGTTTACTTTCTTCTTCCCGTGATTCTGTTTTCATCTAATCCTCTGGAGACTCTCATCTAGCTTCTCTTCCTGCTAAAATGCAGGGTGCCATTTGTCCTTGAGATTTTGGTGCGTCTTCATTGAAGACCAAAAGCTGGGTAGTTGTAAAAGTAAAAATCCTTTATTGCATGGCTAAAATCAGCCTCATGAAGGCAAAGTTATTATAGTCCATACCAGTATGCAGAAAGCCTTCTAGCATAAAGTCCCCAACTCCCAAGCAGCATCGGCAGCATCTTATCAGTCGCAAGAACAGCGACAGCACCCGTAATCTGTGTCCCGTGAGCATACTAGCATTCTCAAAGCAGTGCATTTTATTTTATTTTTAGCCAATCGGGTAGAAACATGAATTTCCTACAGTCTTGTTGGACCTATCCTAACCTAAGATTGATGTGCAAAAGTAATCGTAATTTCTTGCACAAATTCTACGTATATAACTCTATCTGTTCTATCTAGGAATGCTAGCAAGGCTACATTGTTCCTGCTATGTCTAGAACTTGATAAACTTTGTAAGAAAAGGCCCTAAAACCTTGTTTAAAGTTCAGTAGCTTCACCTTTTACAAAGTAGTTCAGTCTCTTATTTGCTTAAGGCACTTAAAATATTCTCAACTTATTTGAAACTAAACTTGCTTTTTTACCTCATGACTGTGTGGATTTATGCATTTTAGTTTCTCTGAGGGTTTTAATTCAGCCCTCACATTTCTGGACACCCCTGGGCCTGTGTGAATGGGACCCAGAGGGATTTGTAACCTGACAGTAAATGACCATTCTCTTCCGAGAGAATGAAAGCACAATAGGTTACAAAAGGCAAAAAACGAAACCCCAGAGCACCAGGCTGGCGTGCACAGTGTAAATACAGGCTGTAAGAAAAGCCTGGCTGCCACTACCCGTGCAGCCGAATACACAGTCGCAAGTCATAAGGAAGCAGTTCAATGAGAACTACTTATGCTGCTCCCTATTCCTCTTGCAGCCTTCTGTGGAAGCAATTGTACCTTGCCTTTAGGCTCTGAGATGTGGACAACACAATCGTAGACGCAGTGGAGAAGGGAAGGACACAGTGATTGGGTGAGTTTGCTGTGACTTACGTGAGGAAAGCAGAAGATGCAGCCCTGCACTGGCTTTCTTACTAGAGCTTTTTACTGTAAGAGCAGCTGCTGAAAGTTGGCAACTGAACTGCAAGAGTGGAAAACATAGACAGGCATGCCTCTCTGAGAAGGGAGGCAGTGTGCTATGCGCTGTTTCAGTACTCTTTGGAGAACACAAACTTTATGAACGCCTTCTGTTCTGCAGAACTCTGCAATACTGAAGGTGTAAGAAAGACTGACACCACGTTTTGAGATGAAGTTCAGCAGCAGCACAATACTTTTTCCAGCAGCAAGAGCATGCTCAGGTGACTCTGACTGAGAACCATCTTTTCCTGGACTTTTTCAATTCGGTACGCTGCTCAAGCAAGTCTGCTGCTCTGCTGCTTCATTCTTTGCCTTAGGTGATCCAGAGAGAACTGAAATCCCAGCAATGGTATTCAGCATTGTCGCTTTACAGCACATATACTACACACAACCACTGTGTGTTGTGCTCTATATCCAAGGCATTCAACAAAGCACCACAGTCTGGACAAAAAAAAGGGGACATGAACATGATTTTGCCCTGGCACGTTTTTCTCTGCGCACGTCTCTCCATGTCCTTTCAAAGCTGTAATTTGCTCAGCACCATTCAAACAGAGAAGAACCCTGCAAAGAGCACAGAGCTCTGCTGGCACTTGGCATGTTGTAAAAGAAAGAGGACTGCCCCTTGAACATGGAGCAAATACAAGTTTCAAATACAAGTACAAGCTCCAGGCAAGCTTGATGTCTAGGCGCAGTAATCTAGGCCAGATGCAGCCGAGCAGCTTTCCCTTTAGATTCAGACAAGAAAGGCAGAATGATGTGATACATAGTGTTTAGAAGGAAAGTGCATGGCCCAGGCGTGTTTCAGCAGAAGCTATGCTTAGGAGCAGTTCATGAACTCTTGGAAAGTTTCTTTTTTAAGTGTGTCCTCTTCCAATGGGATTTATATTCTTTACTTCATAGCTACTGCTTTTGAGTTTAGGCCATTTATTTATACTGTAGTGTTTCCATTACACTGTTACTCTTTAAAAATTATTGATGTTACTCTTTTTTCAGTTTTGGCTCAGATGTTGTCACTATACATGGTAGTACCAGTGGCTGTGTAAGTCTGTGGGATGATGGATATGTCAGGATCCTCTGACAGCTTTAGTTATATAATTATTCTTTTGATCTCTGCCAGCAAAAGATACCGTATTCTGCTGGGTGATTTCCTTGTTCCAAGGCAATACTGAACCCTCCTTGACAGCTCCCTTATGAACTGTTGACTATATTAATTGCATTTCACTAGCTTCCCAGCTTGGAACACTCAGATAAAAGTTTAATGTTTTTCCAGAGACTGAATACAAATGGGCGATAAAGGAGCCAAAGAGCATTGAAATTCTTCCTTTGCTAAGTGTGAGCTTCATGTTGCAAAAGACAATTGAGTCACATGTTAAGTAATAGAAGATGTACACAGGGACTTGTTCCCCTCTAAGACTGCAAAATAGGCAAAGGTATTTTTTGTATAACAAAAGAAGTAGCAGAAGAAATCATGTTTGTACATTACAGAACATTGTTGGTGGGGAAAGCTCTTTTCATACTGTTTGCAGTCCACTGTGCCCTCTCCTCATTCATCATTCTGCATAGTAATGTAATACTGCCAGAACTATTCTTCTAGCTTTGACAGACAGGCTTTTTCTGTAAGCTTGACTCTTGTCAGAATAGAAGCCAAGCACTAATAAAAGCAGTTACTTTCTTAGCAATGTAAATTAACTTCTACCAGTAGAAGACAGAATGCAAATTCAGTTTCCCCCACACCACTTTGCTGTCTGCATGTAATAAATTTAATAAATCTAAGACAGGAAGTTGTGAAAGCAGACCACGGCAAAATTGACTGACTTTCTGTTCCTTCCCATTACATGCAAACTTATGTTGTATGCCTTGTGTTGCCCATATATCACAGTATTGCAATATATTGCCTATAAATTGCAAAAGAAAGCTGTTTGAACTGGGGCACTGGCTAGACTCTGTGCTACCTGGTGTGGCAGCTAGATCTACAGGAATTATATTGCAAATGAATCTTGCTGAATAAGAATTTCAGCTTTTTAGATCTATTTTACAGAGGTGTAAATAAATACATAGATTGCAGGAAAACACAAAACTAGGCTTAAAATTACCCAATATGGTTTAATAAGCAAAGAAACAGTAAAAATAAGTCTGCATATTTATCTTGGGAATATTCTGTTGAGATGTTTTTAGTTGAAGGACAGTTTGTGTTCAGACCTTGTTTCTATTCCAGCTTTGCCACAGCTGACAGACTTAAGCCAAGAATTTTAGTAATGGTGTTTCCTGAGATCTGAACATTTTTAGTTTGAGGCAACATCTGGCTGCTTGCGAGTTTGCAGACTTTGTTGTATTTTTCTAGGGTCAGGGCCTGCCAGAGCATTCTTTTGTGCAATCCTGGAAAAGAATCCCCATACTCCTTTACAAACAAAGTTGTTCCTGGCTGCTGTTACCATTCTTGCTGTAGACACAACCAGGATGTGATGATGGGGGAAATTAAGAAGCAAATCATTATGGTGGACCAGAAATTAAATTAATTTGATATTGTATAAAAAATCGTGACTCATCTACTTGTGTGGGAGAGGGTTGTAGCAAGCTCTCAAATTTGGAAGGGCTTTGTGAGGGAAAGGTGAGGGACTACATAAACCTGGGATTGGAAATGCTGACTTGAAGCCAGGGATACCGATGATAATAATAATAATAATAGAGGGTTGGACTGAGACAACACAGGTCCGACCACTGTGGTTACTTCTACATTGTCCATTTATTTCATCTAAAATGGCAGGTTATATACTCTTCTAGATAGTTTACAAATGCAGACACATTTCCATTGGCACACAGCACAGAAAGAATGTAAATAGATATTGTTTCACTTGTTTCTTAAGGTGGCTAAAAGATTCACATTAATAACTATACCTATTACACCTGGAAAACCCACTATCTCCCATTAACACCTTAACATCTAATTTTTAGCTGCACCACAGACTTCACAGTTGGCCTTGATGTGGGGCCCAGGATGGGTAGTTCAAACCTAATTCCAAAATATCTACACTGACTGGCAATACTTTGTGTGAATAAATACTTATATTTATGTGACTAAAGAATTAAATCTAGAATTTTGAAAATTTTCAATTTAAATTAAACTGTAGTAAATTTTATGAAATGGTGAAATTCCTGTCTTCTTTTGGTAAATTACTGAATAACATTGATTTTTATTTTAATTTTATACCAACACCAGTTTTAATGATGGGTCCTTGATGAATGTAGCTAGATAAAATTTACTAATGGCTATTTTCTATAAATGATCTATTACTTCAAGTTTTTCTTTTAACTAAAAGATTTTGCATATCTAATAGGAGCATCTGAGTTACAACATCCAGAATGTCTCCTTTAAATTGTACCATTGAAAGTTTATATTCTATATTTCAACCACAGCTTCAGCTGCAGCAGAACGTCAGACTTGGATCAACTTCTCTTGTTATAACTGGGAAAAAAATGGAAGATGCAGATGCTGTTTCTGAAGATGATGGTTTACCTAGAAGCCCTCCTGAAATTTCAACCCATCATGAAGTTCTGACAGATTCACCAAACAAGGTATAATTGTCATGTCATCTCAGTGACCATCTTTACAGAAAAGATAAAATCTGCCTAGACAAGGGGAAGACCTTTTTATTTGCTTGTGATAAAACATGATGGTACAGATCAGTTAGAACCAGAAGAAATTACCTGGATGGATTGTGGACTTTTCACTCTGAGGTATACCTAGAAATTGACCCTACAAATACCCTTTCTGGGTACAATTTTCCATGCTTTTATGTAGACCAGGACTCTGACCTCTATCATTAGCAAATGCATGATTTTAGACTTCAGTGAATTTGTGAGAATTTGTAAATCTGATGATTTTAAAACAATAACCCAAAATAACTATAAAATACACTGCCTCCTGTGGTCAACCTTCCTGGCGTATCTTAATGCAGGAGAAATCTCCCCTACTTTATGTTTGATGCCAATGAAGAAACTAAACCTACTGTGTAAGGCAGGGACCCAGAGACCCTTTCTTTATTTTTCCTCTTGTGTTTTCTCATAATTAGCACTGGATATCCAGCTCAAAATAATTGTATTATACTTCCCTTGACTTATCCTCTTCCTCATTTTATTCCACAGTCTTCCACCCCTGTTCAGTGTCATAGCTCTAGGTTTAGGTGGAACAGACAGTGAAGATGAACACGTAAATAGTTCCTTTTCCTGCTAATAAACTTCCCTGAGATGGCATATGTGGACTCTATTTGAAACCAGTACAGTAATTTTATTTTTTAAAACTTATTCTGGGTATAGTGTGTCCTAGGAAATAATGCTTTAAGAGTCCAGAGTGATGCAAATGATACTTAAAATGTACCTCTCAGGGTTTTCAGTAAGAAATAAAGACAGGCAGAAATCTACTGGCAAGTGGGTTGTGTGAACAGCAGAGAGGCAGCTCTGTGATACAGTATGAATCTATAAAGTTACACAAAAAATTGGACCAGGCAAAGCACTTCAATTCTGCTTCCATGTCCCAGGACCCTCATACCAAATGATCACACTTTCCTATCAGTAGTGGCTTGTGAACAATGTCCTACATTTTTCTTGTCATGGGAAATGATTGCAGGACCAACCTTTCCTGATCTCAAGTATTCCACAGGAAAGGGTGTGTTTTAATTTGCAATTTTCTTTGGATGATAAATGACCATGAGAAGGAGCAGGTTCTGCTCTCAGAACAACACAGTCCTTGATCAGATTGGAAACATTTACAGAGGTCATATTTTTTGATGTACCTTGACAGTTTTTGTAGATGAGAAGTGAAGATGTTTTCATGATCTTTAGAACTTCATCAGCATACATGTTTGAAATGCTATGTTATATCCTAAGCCTAAACAAAACTAAATTGAGAATGCCAGGCACAGTGCAATGGCTGTGTGTCACCCAGCTTTATGAATGAAGCTTGCTTGGCACGTCTGTGACATTTTGCAAGTGTTCCAGAAAGTTTGGTCTGCATTTCAAAACAGTAGCAAAACCACTCGAACTTCATGTTTAGGGGCTTTTCTGTAAACCTTTCTGTAAACGCTTTATTTTGATTGCACAATCTAAGGTTACTGCTGTTTAGTTCCCCAGACCAGCATTGCTGTGAGGATGAGATCCACATCACTGTGTGGAAGGTGGTTCTGGTATACTGAGAAGTGTTTTATTTTCCTGAAAGTGGATATTTGTCAGAGTCCAGGGCATCCCTTCGATTGCCCTGGAAGGTCAGGGACCTTGGCAGAGATGCCTGGGACCCGAGCAAGAGGTTTTGAGATTTGTACAGGGGGTGTTGAGACCCTGGCACAGAGCCCAGGAAGGCACAGTCTTTGATTTCAGTCCATGAGAAAAACTTCCAACACAGAGAGGAATTACAAGTCACAAATGTGTGACAGACAGTAGTGTAGTTTATCATCGGGTGGAAAATTTTGTACTTTGGGGGTTTTTAGAATGTAGATGCAGGGGAACAAGATGGAGGATTTCAAGCGGTAGCCTAGGTCCTCCTCCTTCTCTCTTTCTCCCTTGGCATCCATTTTCTGCAGTGACGGGGGCACAAAGTAGTTTAAGGGGATTGGGTCAGAGTAGAGATGACCCTTTTAGTATAGGTAATAGGCATTGGCACAGAATTGTAAATAAGAGACATGTAATTATCTGTATAAGAAGGTAGCAACCTCCCATCATGGGGGGAGTCATCCTGAGTTCGAGCTGCTGTGAACATCTCAGCCAGGCACAGAGAAAATTGTAAGATAAGAAATAATAAACACGTGAGAAACTCAGAAAAAACAAGACCTTGAAGACTCTGTTTCATTCTCACGTCTGGCTCAAAGCCTTCAGAGGGCAAAAAAGACTCTCTTGAACCACCACCTAAATCTCGGGCAGAAGAAAACCAAACCCGAGAGATATTGAAAGAGAAAAGTGGCTTTGGCAGCTTTCTTACACATAATGAGGAGCAAGCATCTTGTGTGGCTTTTTAATAATGTATTTTTGCACGGGGTCACATTACTGGGATGAAAAGGCAGTCATACAAACGGCAGCAGTGTCTCCTGCTGATGTGTGCACATACTGCAAACATGTTTGCAGATAAGAACTGGGGTGAGGACAAGCTGAGGCTCTCACTGTGGCACAGACAGCTATTTCTCCTGTGTTACGTACAGTTGAACACACAGAATCAAGTAATCTCTCTGCAGAAATTACTTTAGGCATGCATTTTAAAAAGAGGATTTATGTTCAAAACTACAGCTGTTTCAAGCTTCTGAAATGGAATGAGCTAACAGAGAAAATGTTCCAGAGATGTGGGGAAGTAAAGTAAAATATATATAGCATTGTATTTCTGTTTTACAGATACCTTCTGGAGCTTCCTACAGGCCAATCAGTTATTTATCCTCTGCCACTAAGGGGACGACCATCTCAAGAGGCAGCAGCTTCCTTTCCATTGATTTTACCATCTCTGCCAGTCCCATTGGCTGCCTGGACACCATAGCAGACAGGCACAGGATTGCCATCAACCCTCGGAAACAGAAAGGCTTTACCAACAATCATCAGCTACTCCTCTAGGTAGGTGTTTTCTGGAAAAGAATCACTGAGCAGAAAGAAATCAGTGTAGTTTTCAATTATTATTTAAAATATTTTAATTTCTTTTTTTGTTCCTAACCCTGTTCCTTTACTTCTTCCATTGGAAGAAGGGAAAACACCTCTTTTGCACAGACCAACTAAACGAAAAAGACTGAAAACTTCAATATCATGGAAACTGAAGAAAAGGGCAATTTTTTGTTTTCATTATTTAGCCAAAAATTGTGGGTCATGATTCATTTGTAAAAACACTTCTGGTGTTTGAAAAGCTAAATGTCAGTTTTAAAGAAGCCTAAGTCTATTTTTACAAATCTAATTCTTAACTGGAATATTACATTACCCATAGTGTTGGTAAATTACAGGATGGAGGTTTTGTGCCTATGATTTGAGTATTCACAGAAATGCATGTGTATAAAGTACAATTTTTGTGCATGATTCTTCAATTAAAGCATCTTCACTTCTTTAGGTGGAACAGCTGGAAAATGAAGCACTTCTTCCTGCAACTCCAGAAAGGAAGGGTAATTCAACAGAATTACTTGAGAGTGACAAACATAAAAGCAATTGGGAAGGTAATGAAGACATAGGTATTGCTACATTGGGTGCTTGAACTCTTCTACATAACACTGGCATGATGCAATGGGCTGGAGACACTGTTGCGGTGCATTTTGAGTTTTCTAAAGTTCTGTATTGTATAATTCACTCTCCTGCCCTCCTCCCGGGGGCTTTAGCTAGCTCAGTTATTAGGAGGATTTGGAGAGAATTATACCAAGGACGAGGTGAGATATCTCAGAAGAGGCCCTTTCCCTGGGACCTTTGTCCCAGGCATTTATTCTTCGAAATTCCAGGGGGGAAAGAGGTAGAACAAAGAAAGGGGAGATAATTTATAGCCCCCCGGTCAACGAAGAGATAGCTGGACCACAGCCAATGGGGTCAAAGAAGGAAGTAAGGGTCACTCTAAGTGATAAGGAACTCCAGGGGGTCAGAAGGGAGAAACCATTCCCCTAGAGAATTACAACACTGTATGGCTTTTGTTATTGAGTTTCTGTAATAGTTCATCCCTACCCTCATCTCCCTTTCCCAAATGCCTGTCATTTACCCTCAATAGGCCTCTCCCAGCCCGTTGTTTCTTCCATTGTATCTTATCTATTGACACATGCTAGTACTTGATTGCTCTGGCAAAGCCAGGTGGCACAGCCAAGCTTTCAAGTTCCCCACACCCCTTTTGTCCCAAAATGGCCATGTCAATGCCCCCTGTACCTAAGTCACTCCCCCTCATTTCCAAAAGTAACGCCCCTGTACTTAAGGGCAAGTAAGAGCCCAAATCCTCACTCGCACTCACACACTGACACCAGGGCCTTCGGCCTGAATAAACACCTTCTTTACTACCAAGTGTGAGCCGCTCCTTCTTCCAGCCAAGATCATGTCTCAGATCTGAAATCTGGACCTAAAGGAATAACTCGTTTATATGGTATCTGAAGAGCAAGCTAGCCGGGAAACCAGCTTGGAAGAACCATAAGACACCTCGTTAGCTCACACACCCCCGGCCCCCGTCTGGATTGGCCGCTCCCCTGTTTGCCATTTCTCGAGCGTGGATAGCGGCATAGAGCAGAGCTGCCTGCTCTCAACGGCTCTCTGCTGTGGTGTGCCTTGGATCAAAGCAAATTACAGAGAGAGGGTTTCCCCACGTGCTTCTCAAGGATTTATTACCCCAAGGGGTGCTGCGGAGAAAACTGAAAAAGCCTGCCCTTACAGTCTCTTTTAAACAGAGGGGGAATGAAGGGAGGTTACAGATTTCCAGCCAACCAGGGATGCAGCGGGGAGGGGAGTGAGGAGGGGCCCATGGTCTGATCACCTATTGAGAAGGCAAGGGGAGTGGAAAGGGTCACGTGCACCAATGGGGCTTTGAGAAAAAGGGGAATTCCCAGGCGGGGTTTAGGATTGACAGAGAAACCTCTGGAAATAAGGGAAGGGACTAGGAAGGATTGACATCATGTAAATGAGGTAGCAGGTGGATCTAGGGGGTGAATGACAGCTTGGCAAGGGAGGGGAAAACTTGGGGTAAAACCAAACCATCAGGGGGATAACAGGAACAAACCATTGTGATAATAACTTATCAATAACCCACCACCACACTGACAGGACCTGTTTGAATTGTAAGTCCTTTCAAACTAAGCATCTTTTTGTTCTATAACATAAAACCAATCCTGGCTGCTAAATTGTTGTGATGGAAAAAGTCAAGTACACTCAACAAAGTGATGCTGAAGTGGTGAACTTTGAGAACAGCATTAAAAAAAATGAGATGAAAGCACCATGTTCAGAAGCACCTGCCCTACACAGCTGGCTGGACCTCAATGAATGTGAAACTGAGTTCCTTGACACTCAGAAAAACCTTAACCTCGGCATTATAGGTTGTATGTGTCAGGTGACTTTGATTTGCTTCTGTTTACTGGATCTTACTTTGCCACTCACCCAGAGAAAATTTTCCCAGTCATTGTCAATGGCTTTTCTAGGCACACACATGCAGAAATGTTTAGGGAAATCTGGCTAGTAGTCTTACAACTAAGGGTATGCACAAGAAACTACTAAACACCAACTAAAGTGGTACACCCGAAACAGACAGCAACTTTCAGTCATTCCCTGGATTAGGTATGTTCAAACTAAAACTTTATTAGTCTCTTACTTGGACAGCCCATTTCTAAATAGGCTCTGAACAGGCTTTTTTATCAGTCAGCAGTACCCAGACATGGGACATTCATGTTAAAGGATTGCACTATCTGGAATGCATACAGATGGTGTCTGAATTGTAACCTTTAGGTGCACACTCAATTCCTTGGTTGAATATAGGATTATCAGCCCAGGTGGGACACTGTGCAAAGGGAGGTGTTTTTAAGGAGACACCAGGTGTAAAAACTCCCACTGATGCTGCCCTTGACTCTTGTGATTCCACACCTGTGGTAGAAGACCCCTGTGCTTTGCTGCAAGAGGATGGGTGCCTTCCTGGTGTAGATCATCACTATAAAGGAGACACCCTCTTTCTGAGGCCCGAGCCTTCTCCAGTAAACCTGGAAGAACACCACAGTGCAAAAGTGTTGTACTCTGCAGGTGAGTCTGCTAATGAGTCAAAAGTACATCCACAAAGTACCAGTGCTGAAGTACCTGCACTTCAAGAATTGCAACAACTTGAAGGAGAAGCTATTGTGTCTCCAGACATACCAGCAGCTGACTTGTTTAGCAGGTGTGTGGAAACAGTGGGCATGGACATATTGCCAGATGTTGCACAAAATTCCTCAGTAAATTCTGTGGATCCAAACATTAAAGTCCAGGAAAAAGAGGATCCACCGTTTACTGGCAAAGAAGAACTCTGCTTTGGTACTACCAGGAATCATTCCAACCATGCTGTCTTAGATACTGCACTGAGCACTCCACAAGTTGCAGTAGCTGACTCGAAGTCTTGTTCTGACATCAAGACAGTGGCTATTTTGAGGTCTGAAAAGAGTTCAGTAGCAAAAACTGACAAAGAAACTTGTGAAATTATGGAATTTCAGTTATCCAAGGACAGTGTAGAAAAAAAAATAGACACTTCTGCATCTGTCTCAGAAGTAGTTTGTGTGGTACCTTGCAGTAAATTGGAAGGATGTTTTAAAGCAGAAATTGTTCCTGTTTCAAAGGGTAACCAAGGCAGTCAACAGGCCAATGCATCATACATTTCTGAAAAACTTTTCATTGGGTGTCTTGCCTCTTCAAGTTTGGCTGGCTTGAGGAGTAATATATCTTCTGATGCTGACAGTAAGGAGTACCAAATAAGCAGTACAGCTTCTCACAGAAAAACAGAAGAAGGCAATCAATCATCAGATGAAAATGTAAAAAGTCCAGTGAAGACTGCTTCTGCTAAACCAGTCAGATTTACCATTGCACCAGCATGGCAAAGATCTCTCTCAGGGGGTTCAAATTCAAAGGAAGATTCCTATTCCAGTTATCCAACATCCCCTGTAAGACCAGAGTCCTTTGAAGGAATGACAAAAGAACACATACATTTTGATGCAGTTATGCAGGAATCAGCAAAAACCAACTCAGATTTGATCGAGATGGTAAGGACAGAGATCTGCATTTGAATTCTTTTATGGACTGGGTTGACCATGAAACACAAAACTTTGAGAACCTATTTGGGGTCAGACTAAGAAGAACATCTTTACTAAAATACCAGAATGAAAACCATGTAGAGCCTCCAAAGCTGATCCCCTCAGTTGTTCCAGTTGCTTCTTCTGCTTCAGTCAAGGAGGATCAGAATTTGATGGGCACTGGGAAGCCATCTCCAAGCCTTCCTGTTGACACAAAATCAGTTGTTAAAAAAACGGATCTAGAAGACAAAAATCCTGCCAAGGCAAGATCAGAAGTGGCAAAGAAGCTAAATAGTTGTAAACCTTCAGGTATTTATGTTGTATTTGTATCCAAATATTGTGGAAAACAGTGATCATGTAAAGAGCCTTGGCAGAACAGCACAAAAAATCCTTTTAGCTAAGAACCAAATTCAGCCTTGAGTTCATCACCACTAAAATTTAACTAGCTTGATGATTTGGCCAGTCAAGAGAATTCTTGGCTTATCTTAATGCAGGGTGTGTTCCAGCAAGAATAACAACAGAATAGTAGCTTAAATGCCTCTGAAATATTTCTGGTACGAGGTATTTTTGCATATAGTTGGAGTTTTAATACAGCTCTTTAAACTTGCTGCAGGTTTGTGGTTTAAAATTCAGACTGCAGCATCTCAAAGCTTGACTAGGAGTTGCATTAGGTGTGATTTTTTTTAAACAATTATTTAAAATATTAAAAAATTACAAAGAAGCCTGTATTTTACTGCCTGCATGAAAAAATCATAATTGTAGTGTGGAGTCCCTGGAACCCCTCGGGACAATTCCCAGGGTCTTGCCTTGGAAGGATAGACGATAGAGTCTTCCCTGCCTAGCCTGAAAGAGAGGATCTTCCCCATGGTGCTTTGCACACTGTGATCTGCCCCAGTCTGTTGAGGTGTCTTTCTCTGCCTCGGCTAGCCCTGACACCTCGACAGTAAGAGGGTACGGCTCAGTAGCAGGGTGAACCTCACCGACCCCTGTGAGTTCTTGTCTTGCTTGAAGGAGTGAAGCAACGATAGCAGGAAAAAAGAGGAGGCTGTTCTGGGTTAACTGCTGGCTTTATTCATCAGGGTATCTGCCCCAGCAGACACCCCTCAGCAGAAGCAGCAGGGGAAAAGCAAGGGAAAAAAATCTCCTTTGAACCCCTGAATGCAACACCTTTTATTGGGGGGAGGAACTCAGGGATGGGTCTAACTGGGGACAAATCAGGGGCCAAGGGGCATGGCTCTCTGGATAAATGACATACATTGTAACAAATTAAAAACTCGGGTGGGGAGACAGCTGAAGTCTTGTCCAGTCACTTGGGGTCCTTACTGGAACTTTCCAGACTTTTGGGAGAGACCCCAAAGTGACAGACAAGGCCCAGGGGCTGTATAACTTCTGACTGACATATAACTGGGGTTGGGAGGAAACCAATGAGGGTGGACCATGGGTGGCATGGGGCAAACCATTATAACTTATAAAAATAAACTTAATACAAGGAACAAATACATACATAAAACTGATAAAACCAAAACCACACCACTACACCAGTCTCTTCTCTCCCCATGCTCCTGGTTCTTGTGGTTTCTTCTTTACCTGTTTCCTTATTGGTGGTGGCATCCCAGGTGGCTGGCCCTGTTTTTCCTATAGGTCACTGACCCTTACCCTGCCCCTTGTACTGCCCCCGTGCCCTCAGGTCATTGGCTGCTGACCCCATACTTAAGCCTGTGCACAGCACATGGCCTGGTCTTTGTCCCTGATCTACCCTTCAGCACCAGGAATAAACCTCTGCTGGAACTTAATCATACAAAGGCCCTTCTTGCCTCTCTTTGCTGAGCTTAGCCATGGCATGAGCGGATGTGTGAGTATGATTGCTTTGCCTGAGTTCCTCCCAAGTGGCTTTTCCATGGGAGATGCTTATTGGGATATTGGGAGCAGCTACACCATATAAAAAGCACACTGCTACGTTGTAGTACTCATTTAATCTGCAATGGAAGGATGTTGTTTCAAAGGCAAAATTCAGTTCACAATGATCTCAGTGGGATATCTGCTATTGACTTAGGAGCACAGTTGGGTCAAAAACTCTAGAATAAACAGAAAAAACAGTTATTGCTATGGACAAAGTCATCAGGGAAGGTAATTTTATCTCCATGTTCAAAGGTATTACAGATGCTGAAGGATTTAAAATGTGAAGCACTAGCTTTAGGCTGACTTAACCTAAATCTCTTCTTTACTTCAAAAATGCTTCTTTTGTAGAAAAAGTCTCTCCATAATTGGAAACTGCTTCCTCTGAACCAGCTTGGGTCTCCATGGCAAAGCTAAAACAAAATGGTTTCCAGGACCATCCTCTTCCCAAAGAACATAAAGATGAAGACAAAGCTTTGACCAAAGTGGATAAAGGGGAGGAAGAGTACCAAGTAATGTTGCATGGGTGTGAATCCTGCCCCAGGTCACCTGGGTACTTATGCAAACTGCTCAGTATTGTCTTCACGAGAGGTGTGTTGTGATGAGACACGGGGTTAGGAATCAGAGGGGTGTTGATTAGAAATAGATATTTAGATGATGTATATTGCTTAATATTTGCTGTATTTTACTGTGCTGCCTGTAAAAGGAAGTCAGTGTACATGCAAAAGCAATATGAAAGAATGCAAGGATTTGTGATAAGGAGAAGGATGTTGTTCACTAAAACAGGACGAAGCATGCTAAACTTACAAGGCTACTAAGATAACAAGGCTCCTCAGACTCCCAGAACTAGATTAGACCAGCCTGATGGTTTGGACTGCGACCAAAGGATCAGTAGCCATGTGCAAGGAGATGGGATGAGAAGATCAGCTTTGATGAAGACCACTTACTTCATCCCCTGCGACCCCCAAGATGACCACCAGAGACAAGTATGCAGGCACAAGGGACTGATAAGTTAATGAGTATATGAAGCAGCGCAAGGTGGAGCTAGGAAATGAATATGCATAGATGCATTGCAAAACCTAATGCATATGTAATATTTTAGAGGATAAAAAAAGAACGCTGAGAGCATGCCTTTGTGGAACTATCCTGCATGCACCTGGCCACAATAAACTACATACCTACTTTATAACTCACTTTCTTTTTGAGGTTTTGAGTCTTTCCATGTATCAGTGAGCACTACTCAAAGAGAGCTTTGCAGGCCTGGCCTCTAAAACACTAAGACAGACAACTGATGCAAGTGAGCAAATGGCTGTGACTACACCGTCATAGGGATTAGTTTCAGAGCTGAATTGTCAAATATGTTCCTTTGCATTGCTCAAACCTGAGCCTTTCACCATTTTCTTATTGCCCAGAGCATATTTATGTAGTTGCTTTGAGTTGCATTATTTTCCTCATTGCCTTCTCCCTCCCTCCTACAGGATGTTCCCAACCACCCTTGCCTGGCTTTTGCTGTATTCCCACAGCCAGGTTTGAGAGGTTGCCAGGGTGAGCTTTATGAGTGCCCATTGCTGGCAGTCAGTTGCGTTTTTTTCTTCTCTCCTCACACTGCAGCAAGAGATCTGTGCTAGTGAGAACACACTGAAGAAGAATATGCCTTCCAGCTCTCAGGACAAGAAAACAAATGAAGACCGGCGTGTTTGCAGCAGCAGGTAGTCTTTTTCTTTACATAGTGGCTACAGTTTGTACCAGTAGGTGGTGTGGGTGGCAGGTGATGGGGGAAGACGGACACCATTTTTATAAACAGCACACTTTATATAAGGCCTATTCAGACCATGGTTTTTGTATAAGTCAACATAATGGCTTGTTCACCCAGCACAGAAAGCAAGTGAGGAACTCTTATCTCCACTGCCAGTTCATAAAATGGCATATAAGCAGTCTGGTGATTTATTACTGGCCAAGATCAGTACTAAAGAATAGCAGTTGAAATTGGAGAGTATCCAGAAGAGAGCAGCAAAAAAGGTCAGGTCTTCTAGATCTCCAGTCAGCCAGGAAATACTGATAGGAGTGGAGTTGTTTAGTCTAGAAAAGACAACTAAATTTTCTGCAGAGATCAAGACTAGTCTTTATGGCCAGCATGGACTTAAAATGCACCAGGGGATGTTTAGCTTAGGTGTTAGGAAATACTTTCTAACAATAAGAGCAGTTAGGTGCAGAAGAGCATGGCTTGCATATGGAGAGTGTGCAGTTTCCATGGCCAGATGTGTTGAATAGATAAACATGTATCAAGAATAATTTAGGTAGAGTCAGTTTCACCCTCAGGTGAAGAGAGAGGCTGGATGGCCCCTCTCCTGAACACTTGGCTGTGTTTCTCTATATTAAAGATGCAGGGGAAAAGTGTGACACACTTGGTGACTCACATTACCTCTTCCAAAGCTTCTGCTGGGCTGCAGCTTCTCCCACCCTATCGGAGTCCAGGACATCCCCTTGGATGACCTGGGACCCAAGGAAGGGAATTTGAGCCCTGGACAGGAGGGTGTGGAGCCGGTCCAGGGGGTTCAGAGGCCTTGGCACAGAGCCCGAGAAAACACTGGCTTTGATTTTAGTCCATGGGAGAGGCTTCCGACACTGAGAGAGAAATTGCAAACCACCAGGATGTGAAAACAGTAGTTTAGCAGAGTAGAAGATGAAAAATTCAGTAGTTTTAGAGTTCATAGAATAGAGGTAAATGGAGGACAAGATGGTGGAATTTGGGTGGTACCTCGTGTCCCTCTCCTTCCTCGCCCTCCATCCTCTGGGGTGGTGATGATACAAGGTAGTTAGAGTAGATTGGGTCAAAGTAGAAATGACCCTTTTAGTGTGAGCACTAGGCATTGGTATAAAATTGTAAATAACTGACACGTAGTTATCTGTATAAATGTAAGGTGATGCCCCATGGGTGGGCAGTCACCTCATGTCCCAGCCGCTGTCCAGACCTCGGCTGGGAGCGAAGAAAATTCTGAGCTATCAAATAAGAAACATCACGAGAAACTTGAAAACAAGCCTTGAAGACTCTGCTTTTTTCTACCAAAGTGATTCAGGGCTTTGAGAGGGCCAAGAACTTTAAACAACTTAAATCTTGGGTGAGGAAACCCATCCCGAGACCACCCTGCTGACTCTGTGGTGCCAAACCTCAGAGACATGCTCCTACTAGATACAGATAAGCCAGTCCTTCAGCTGTAAAAGCATATTGTGCTAGTGTTGGGAATAGGTTTGCTCCTTTTATTTTTTTTGCTTTAAAGGATTTTTTCTCCATAAGTTACCAAGGAGACTAAGTGTTGGATACTTAAGGAGTACTTGACCAAAAACAAAGAGATGGCCAAAAGCTCGGTTGGGGAGGTTTTTTTCTTATCTGTTGTAACTCCAGAAGGGAGGAGGTAACTGCCTCCCCTGATAGCAAGCCAGCTGTTAAAAACCATGTGGAGTATTGTTCCTTATCTCTGCTCAGTCTTCCATTACCCCCATGGGAATATCTTCTGTTAACGCACCATCAAAGCTCACCGATGGCATGACACATTTCATCATCCTATTGTGAGATGCTCTACCAGAGAGCAGAAAGCAAACCATTTCTACCAAGATAAAAAGGAGCCACAGGTGTCATCAGGCACTCTGGTGTTCCCACGAGACTCTCAAAGGAAGACTGGACCCACTTTGGGCCCCCTGGCTCCACAGAATCATCATCTCTGCTTCCAACAGGACCACATCTGCCATTCCAGGAGGGCTGACTTTGGACTGTTTCCAACGCCCTGACTAACAGGGCATCAGGTTGTATTTATGACTCTGTCAGGGGGTTTTTGTGGGGGTTTTTTTGTTTGTTTGTTTGTTTTCTGGGATTCCTTGTTTGTTGGTTTGCTTATTCTTTTGTATTACAACATTTGTATTTTTAATATCCCTAGTAAAGAACTGCTATACCTATTCCCAAAATATTTGCCTGACAGCCTTTTAATTGCAAATTTATAATAATTTGAAAAAGGGGAGGGAGGACTTACATTCCAAGGGAGACTCCAATCTTCCTTGGCAGATACCTGTCTATTCAAACCAAGACACATATTCGGGGGCTCTGTTTGCCTCAGCTCACACGGGAGAGACAGCAAAGGATGCCTGCCATCACTTTGCTGCTGCCTTTGCCACACTAGGGATTCCTCAACAGATTAAGACAGACAGGGACCTGCATACATTTCCCATAGAGCTGCAGACTTTTTTCTCCTTATGGGGTATCACCCACAAAAGAGTCATACCCCACTCACACACAGGGCAGTCCATTATAGAGCATGCCCATGGCACCCTCAAACGTGTTCTGGTACAACAAAAAGGGGGAGATGGAGGCACACCCGCTGAAAGGCTATGCAAGGCCCTGTATGTTTTTAATTTCTTAAACTGTTCAATAACAAACCTAAATTCCCCTATGACCAGGCATTTTGCATCATCCACATTGCTTTCCTGCAAGGAAAAACCATCAGTACTAATTCGTGACCCAGAATCTGGTAAAATCCTGGGCCCTTACCCTTTGATCACTTGGGGGAGGGGCTTTGCTTGTATCTCCTCAGAAAGAGGACCCCACTGGATTCCGGCAAAGAATGTAAAGTCATTCTGGGAACCTCTACTGGCATCTGACACCACCAAGCCCACAGGAGAGGAGGAAGAGGAGGAACCCCACCCAGATTGCAGCTGATGACATCTTTTGTCTTACCTGTAAAGGAAACTGAACTTTGGGTTTTATGTTAGTATAAAGGGTGTGAAAATTGGTGATATCACAGAGCCCTTTTGGCAAAAACATAGTGTAAATCAGGTATAAAGCCATTGAAATTTTAATTATAGCAGTCCACAAGAAAAGGATAGTCCTCACCTCCCTACTCTCAGGAGGGAAGTTTTGAGGAAATCCGAAAATAGCCATATTTACAAACTGGAATGCAGACAAAAGAATTAAGTGAGTACCTTATATTTGGTTGATCTTAAGAAAGGACAAAAAGGGGATAAGCTAAAAAGGATTCTTTTTTTCTTGCCACAACATAGATCAAAACAAACAACCAAAACACCATGGGATTGAATCAGATGCTATGCTTATTAGCATTGCTTGCCTTTGGTAGCACAGCCTGGCCTGTTGATCAACCCAAAACAAATGTTTGGATAACTTTGGCCAATGCAACCAAACAAGAAACATTATGCCTAGCTACCGCATCCCCAGAAAATCCATTTTCAACCTGTTTAGTCAGTTTGCCATTAGATGGCTGGCCAATACCAGAAGCTACTAAAAGCATTGTACAGAGCTCAAATCCTGTTAATACATGGGATCAGTGGAGGCCTTACCTTCCTATAACACCCTTGGAGCCACAAGAATTAGAACTCCTGGGTTCTGTAAAAATGGATTTTTGTGTTAATTTTAATTGCACAGAAAAAAATCAGTCTAAAGCTTGGGATGTTTCTGCCTATCATCCCGTGTATAAGAATCAGACCTCTTGGTGTAATTATACTTCTTGCAGCCCTTCTAAGTCCAGTAACACCCCCCTGTGGCTGCCACCGGGAATGTTTTTGGTTTGTGGAGATCAGGCCTGGGCAGCAATCCCTTCTCACATAAAGGGAGGTCCCTGTAGTTTGGGACGATTGACTGTGCAAACACCTAATGCATCTGTGATTTTACAGCACAAGTATCCCCACAGAACAAGGTGCAGTTTGCATGCATTTGATGAATACTGTGATGAATTGTCTTTGTGATCTGTGACCCAGAGGAATTGGGCGTCTTTGCTTTTGCCAGGACTGGCTGCGAAAAAGGCCTTGAGTCAATTAAATAAGGCAGCCTGCTGGCTGGAAAAACAGACAAATGCCACCAGCTCCTCTTTATCAAATTTATTAACAGATGTTGACAGTGTAAGGCATGCCACTTTGCAAAACCAGGCTGCGATTGGTTTTCTCCTCCTGGCCCAAGGCCACGGATGTAAGGATTTTGATGGAATGTGTTGTATGAATCTTTCTGATCACTCAAAATCTATCCATAAAAGCATTCAGCTGCTGAAAGACAGTGTGTTTAAACTAAAGGTAGAATCTGGATCTTGGCTAGATAACTTGTTTAGTGGTTGGGGTTTGAGACCTTGGCTAAAGGATATTTTTAGGATAGGAATGCATGCGATGATTCTAATAATTGTTAGTTATGATACCTTGCTTGCTTCCTAGTGTGCAGAGATTAATTAATAAGGCCATTAAAGGAATGTTTTTGGTTAATACAGAAGAGGGAGATGTGAGAATACACAAGACAGAGAGTAAGACAGATTTAATTAGCATAGCTAGTTTGATAACCAGAATGCCATGGCAGGAACAAACAGAGCTCTGAGATTACAAGAAGATGGGATGAAACCTGCTTAGGGGAAGAGGAGAGATTCAATCAACCCCCTGCGAGAAAGATGATGTAAAAGGCGTGAGTTGTTTATATGATCTTTTAACCTAATTATTGTAGTGGAAATTGTTAACCTTCCTGAAATGGTATATAAGCTTTTGGAAAACCTGAGTAAAATCAAATTCTGATCACCAAATCAGTCTTCCTGTCTCTCCTCAATTGTCAATACAAGTTGTCCCCCCAATACACACTTTAAGAGAGACAATTGGCTGAGGAATCTCACAAAAAAAAATCACTATTTACCATAATTAAAGGAAGGATTTTTTTAGCAGAATGTTTAATTTACCCAGATTTCTAAAGGTATAGCTAAAAGCAGACTATATGCTAGAGTGTAGTGGTTTTCCAGTGCATGGGAGAGAATGGGTGTGCAGCTCTGGGCCATTCCAGTAGGTATCTGTGAGCAAAGCACAAGACCAACAGCACTGAGACTTCAAATTACACAAAAGCCAGAATCACTCCAACTCACAATGTGTTTAAATCTTACAGCTACCACAAACCAGATCCATTAACAATTTGAAGCAGTCAGGCTGCCCATCACAGAGCACAAGAGAAAGAAGTATGATGACATCAATGTCCATGACTCATGGTGCATCAGTGGCCATCATTGTATCTATTTTAAGCATATGTTATTTCTTAGCTCAAAGCCAAACTGTACAAAATACTGTACGGTCTTTTTAAAATAACAAGTTTCTTTAAAAGAAAGTTTAAAAACATATCTTGCTAGACAAATATTTCAAAAGCCTGAAGCATGTCTTCTTAGAACATCACCATCAGATGTGTAAGCATATAAAAATGGATCAAATTTTCCTAGTGTTTGGTAGTAGGAAATGCTCAGCTTCCTAATATATCAAATTAAGCCCACAATGCCATTTCTTCATTATATCTTTACATATAACAGTCTGATCAAAAGTTTTAAGGCTCTTATTTCTCAAAAGAAAAAAAATGGTCACACTAAAAAAGAGATTAAATGGAGATAACACAGCTATTGGCAATGCAAAGAAGAATGCTCATGTGATTTGCTATTGTACGATCTGGGGCATTTCACTCCATGGTTTGGCTTTCTTCTTGGCCAGGAACAGCCAGGGTGGTTCAGGAGGACTGCAGGGTGTCATTGGCAGGTTAGAGGAGTGCCTTGCTTCCTTTTCAACAGCAGGAACCGCAGATGCTTCCTCAGAAATTGGTCCAACTTTACCTGCCCATGAGAAGATATACATGACTCACCAGAAGTCTAGAGAGTTAAAAATCCAATGTCTGCCAATATTATTTTCTTCTCTCAAAAGAAACTGTTTTACTGCCCAAAATGCTTTTTGCATTGCTTTTGCAAAAAGTCAAAGGAATTGTTAATTAGCTATTGCTGGCACTCTCTGGTCCAGCTACAGCAATGGTGAGGACCAGCTATTGCAACAGGAAAATTGATACTAGACAGTTGTTGCTGATTTTCTTAAATCAGGAGGTCATGATTTATATCAAGAGTTTGAACTACTGTGACTGAGTTCTGACCTGAGGCCTTGATGAGGCCTTGAAGCCTGTTGCGCAGCTAAAATTCCATCAGGTGTGTGGCGCAGCTAGAAATAGATATTAAGGTGTTTGGGGAAGATAATGGGGATTTGAAGGTCACTGAGTAAAGTAGTTAGTAGGCACATGTGTAGCCACCTTAACTGTAAGTTACATAGTGTGTGTTTTCATTCTTTCCCTTGCTGTGTGCCAATGACTGAGCTATCCGAACTGTAAACTATATAGAAGTGTATAAAAGAGGCCATCTCTCTTGAAATAAAGGAGTTGCGTAGTGTTAATCACATTGATCAGACCTACGTTTCTCTGGCCAGTCTCTTTTTTATTTATCTAGGTAGCCCTCACTAGATTTGGCGCCCAAATCTACAGGGAATCTTGCTTAAATGCATTTTGTGTCGACGCAACATTTGAAAAAGGAAAACGTCTAGACGTGTGAGCCCTTGCTTAAATGCATAAGGGTTCTCGGGGACTCTCGTTAAAAGCGGAGGAGACCCCGAGGGGACTCTCGTTAAAAGCAGAGGAGACCCCACGAGATCCTTGTTAAAAGCGGAGGGATCTCTGAAGACTCCTTGCTTGACTTGGACCGGGATCGGCTCGGACCGGAATTCGGCTCGGACTGACACGGGACAGGCGGAGCGAAAAGGAGCAGAGACTGGTGCTGCGAGGTTGTCGTCTGACTTCGAAAGAGCGTCAGCGCCACCCCGTGGGCGAAGGTAAGCCATGTTGAGAACAAAGAGAGTCTAAAATGGATTCGGACTTGGGCACGGCAACACGACTGCTTTTAAATATCCTCTCTAAGAGAGGTGAAAAAGTAGAGGAAAATGAGTTGGAGTGTTTGGCTCTGTGGGCCAGGAAAAAGGGACATTTACAACAGCCTTCTCTGCTGTTCAGTACCATTGAGTGGACAGAGATCGGTGATTTGCTTTGGAACACTGTGATTGCTGGTGGGAAGGAAGGCAAAACCGCGCAGGAGCTTGGTACAGTGTTGGGAAAGGTGCTTCGTACCTTGCGACTTGTCTCGGCAGAACAGGCTTTTGAGGGTGCAGCGCAGGAAAAACTAGACCCTCCCCCATCCCTCAGACCCAAAACAGCGAAATTTTATGGTTTCGGAGATCATCCGATTCGCGGTTTGCGTGCGTCCATCAGCCCCACCCCGCAGGACGTCCTTGGTCAGGTGACTCAGGTGGAGAACTTCTCTCCTCCGCAGTCAGCACAAACTGCAAGCGAACCGGAAGTGTCTCGATTGCCTCGCTCCATGGGTGAGGACATAGGCGGAGACTCAGGTGGAGCCGAGGGCAGGGATGGGCAGAGCCAAGTGACACCGAGCCAGGGCGGACCACAAGGTGGAGCATGAGGCGGAGATCGAGTTGATGTAGCAGTGCAGGCGGGGCCAAATTGTCCTCAGCGCGCGCAAGCGCACAGCGACCCGGATGTGCGTGGTGTCATCCGTCGGCTCGCGGCGTCATCTGACATGGCACAGTCCCTGTCCACCACGGAGGGAGACACAGCGTCGCGTCGCCTGGCAACCACCGCTCGCACAGCATCAGCACGATAGCGCAGTCCAGAACCATCACAGCGTCCTCTCCCTTCTGATTCCGAATAGGATTCAGACACTGTGAACAATCGAATATCAGCTTCTGCAGTCTGCGACAGGCAACAACCTCAAGAACAACCACAACATGAACGGCGCAAATCATTTAAACACTACAATTCTGTACTGCAACAAATTTTGTCCAAATTTATTGAAATGCCAAAACTACAAGAACAACAAACACCTTCCAATCCTTCACCTGTTCCTTCGCCAGAAGTGTCATCAGTCCCTGGTGCTTCAACATCTGCATGTACAAAGAACCCAATTGTGGAACGTGAGAATTGGGATGCAACCGATCCTGTTGTCATTGAAAACAATGCTGCCAAGTGGAAACCTTTAAATTGGAAAGTGCTCCGGAAAGCCAAAGAGACTGTCAAAACATACGGACTCAGATCCAAAGCAGCGCAAAACATCATTCACCACATCTACACAGTTAACCTCCTTTGCCCAGCTGACTGTATCAGCATTGCATCTTTGCTTCTCACACCGTTGCAGCTTCTCATCTTTGAGCGACAATGGCAGCGCCTGGCTGCAGAAGAGGCCAGCAGGCATCGACAGGTGGGTGGTCCATTTTACAACATCCAGCCCGACATGTTAACTGGGCATGGACTGTACGCTTCATCCTCTGTGCAGCTCACCTATCCTGTTGAAGTACATCAATTGGCTCAATCACTAGCTCTCAGAGCTCTGTGGCTGGTCCCAGATAAGAAAAGATCAAAGAAAAAGAAAAAGTCTTTGCATCACAACAAGCCATCCAGAGCGATTTGCTCCCTATGTGGTGAGTCAGGTCACATCAGGCGGTCATGCCAAAAACCTGTGGTGTGGTGCACAACATGCGATGCTGACAGTCACGCCACTAAAGCTTGCAGGAAGTCGAAAAACTCCAGGAACAGCATGACGTGTGGAACTTCTTCAGTCAACACTTTTCCAGACCAATGCTAAGGCTTCTCCTCTTGCCATCGTTTTTCAGTGGCAAAAGAAAAAGGGGGAGAACCGTCCTGAACAGAAAAATGATTAAACAGAAAAATAAAAAATGATAATTTTTGAAAATTTTGAAAATTAGAAAGTCTGATTTGAACATTGATTTTGAAAATTACATCGCATCTGATGCAACAGAAACTGTCATTGAGTGGGTGTTTCTGCCAGTGCAGCCAAAGAGTCGTGTCATGCACAGGACAGACGCTTTTGCTGCCTTGATAAGGAAAGGCAGAGACAGAATTGTTGAAATAGACGGGAAAGAACCAGCAGGCATCAGCATTCCCGCAAGAGATGAAGACAGAATCAACGCCACCATGTCTTCTGTGTGATGCACATTCAGAGTCATCAGTGCAACAGAGTTTGGGAGAAGGCAATGTACAAGCTGATGCTGGCGTCAGCTGTGTTGTGCATGCTCCTCCCAAAAATCCTGAAAACAAGTTTAAAAAGGCTCGCAACAGTCATGAGACAATGAGACATTCCATCAAGAGACATTCCATCAAAATGCATAAGCCTTGCACCAACAATTTCAGATTCTTTTGAGTGCCTGCCTGCCCTCAGTCATCACGGATCCGGACTGAGGCTGGGCACAAAACCCAAAGGGACTGAAAGCTTTAGAGTTGTGGCAGATGGATGTAACTCATGTCCCAGAGTTTGGGAGATTGAATTACGTCCATGCTACTCAAAATCTATTTAGGCAACAGCATAGCCAAGGGAAAAGAGTTTGCATGTAGAAAGGCATCTGTCTGCTTGTTTTGCAGTCATGGGTGTGCCTGTGGAAATTAAGACCGACAATGGTCCAGCCTATGTCGGTCAACGAGTATGGGGAGTGAAGCATACCACAGGGATCCCTCATTCTCCCACAGGTCTAGACCTAAGCTGGTTTTGTGTGGTGTTTGGATTGGTTTCTTCTCATGCTGGATTGGAGATCGAGGCAGCTCAGGTGGTTCGGGAAACTGAGTGGGGAGTGGTAGTCATTTCCATGCCAGAGTCTCTTACCACAGGTCAAGCTATTGTTGAAAGTGCAGATTACACCCTCAAAAAATATCTTGTAAAGCAGAAACAGACAGATGACACTGATGTAGTTATTAGATTGTCTAAAGTTTTGTTTGTTTTAAATCATTTATGTTTAGCAGAAGGTCAAGAGGCAATTCCAGGACTTTGTGTTTACTATAAAAATATGCAGACGGGTGAATGGCAGGGACCAAAGTCAAGTGTCGTTTAATGGTTGAGAATGTATGTGTGTATTCACAGAAGCTGGTCCTGTCTGAGTGTCGAGTCGATTTACCCGCGCGTGTCCTCCAACAAGAATACCATCAATCAGCGAGAACAATCAAAAGGACATCGATTCACCTGAAACATCTTTGGACAATTTTGAACCCTCTGATTCTTCTGAGTTTGATAAAAATTAGTTTTAGAGTGTGTGAATTTAATAATTATATAAGTATATAGTAAAAGTTAAGTTATTTTAAGTTAGTATAAGTCAAAAATTTAAGTTATTATAAGTTAAGAATTTAAGAATTTAAGAATTAAGTTAAGTTATAAGTTAAGGTAAGAATTTTTAGGACAAACTGGAAAAAGGAACCAAAAGTACCAGTGAAATGATGTGGTTTGAACTACTTATCATTTCCATTGGTTTGATGCAAGGAGTGATTGGAGTGCTCGATGTAGACCAGAGAGAGAACATGTGGGTCACATGGGCCAATCGAACTGGACAAGATTCATTTTGCTTGTCGTTAGCGACACCGTCCAGTCAGTTTCGCACCTGTTTGATTGGAGTTCCATTGCTTTCCATGGCAGAGTTCAAAAGTCTGACACAAGTGAAAATCTATTCTAACTTGTCAGAAGCTTGGAACGCATGGTGCAATCAGCCCATCGGGTCCACTCCCAAACACTCCAAAAACTGGTGTGAAGTTCACAAAATTCCCCGAAATGATTTGGGAGTGCAAGTTGTTGCCATCACGCAAAATCTAAAAGTGGTAAGTGCGGAGCCACAGGAATTCGATCTTCTTGGCTCTGTACCAGGCAACTATTGCCTGATGTTTAGACATGAGAGACAGTCCAGGGATGGCAACACTTGGTTGTTTCCAAAATCTCCATTGTATTATAGTTATGCAGAATACTGCGACAATTGGACTCAACTTGTAGCACCACCACAAGATGCTGCAAGAAAATTACCACCGGGAATTTTCCTCATCTGTGGGGATCGAGCGTGGTCTGCAGCACCCAAGAGAGCTGCAGGGGGCCCATGTTATTTTGGGAAATTAACCCTGTTTGCTCCTTCCATTCATCAAATTACGAAATTTTCAAAAACATCCCGACGATCCAAATGCGAAGCCATTGAATTAGATCCTGGATGTAAATCCACAGTATCACTGTGGGGACGTCCAACTGTAATAGTGGCTTCGATCTTTGCTCCGGGAGTTGCATCAGCGCAAGCTCTCACCCAGTTACGAACCTTAGCGTGCTGGACATCTAAACAAATTAATATAACATCTAAACTTCTGAGTGAACTTGCTGCGGATGTCGGAATAGTCCGCCATGCGGTGCTCCAAAACAGAGCAGCCATCGACTTCTTGCTCCTTGCCCAAGGGCATGGTTGTGAGGAGTTTGAAGGCATGTGCTGCATGAATTTTTCAGATCACTCACGGTCAATCTATCAACAACTTGATCAGCTAAGGCGTAACATGGGACAAATTGTAGTAGTTGATTCTCCTTTCAACAAGTGGATCAGTTCATTTGGTTTTACTGGTTGGATCAAAGATTTGATCCGACTTGGGACCATTGTACTCATCATTGTTGTAGTTGTATTAGTAGTAGTGCCTTGTTTGTTAAAGTGTATGCAAAAAGTAGTTAGTCGCGCCTTCAACTCAGTCTGGGTAGTTCAAAAAGAAAAAGGGGGATTTGTTGCTGATTTTCTTAAATCAGGAGGTCATGATTTATATCAAGAGTTTGAACTACTGTGACTGAGTTCTGACCTGAGGCCTTGATGAGGCCTTGAAGCCTGTTGCACAGCTAAAATTCCATCAGGTGTGTGGCGCAGCTAGAAATAGATATTAAGGTGTTTGGGGAAGATAATGGGGATTTGAAGGTCACTGAGTAAAGTAGTTAGTAGGCACATGTGTAGCCACCTTAACTGTAAGTTACATAGTGTGTGTTTTCATTCTTTCCCTTGCTGTGTGCCAATGACTGAGCTATCCGAACTGTAAACTATATAGAAGTGTATAAAAGAGGCCATCTCTCTTGAAATAAAGGAGTTGCGTAGTGTTAATCACATTGATCAGACCTACGTTTCTCTGGCCAGTCTCTTTTTTATTTATCTAGGTAGCCCTCACTAGAGACAGTGAGTAATGTGCCCATAAAAAAACCTTCTTCTCAGTCCAAACATCAAGTTTCTAAGCCTGGATAAATGAAGGAAATTTTTCAAAATTCTCCATGTGAAGCATGTGAAGACTATAGCCTCAATTGTTTCTCTAATTCATATTCTTGGTTAATTATTTTTTTAATTTTTCAAACTCTTGGATTTTTATTAAAGTGCACAGCAAGGATTTCCACAGGCTAATTCTGCTCTGTGAGAGCAAGAAAATCTAGGAATAAAACTCCTGAGTATGCAGGAAAACAGAAACAAAATAGTTGCAGGATATGGATTACTCCAGGCTTGCTGTAGAGATAAGTTTATGTTTTCCAATGCTGAGAAGACTTAAAGAATTTTTTTAGTCTTCACTGTCAACACAACTATTGCTCCAGCAATATTATTAAATACTAAGTAGGAATCAAACCACTGCTTTATGTACTTTCACTTGTAAGATATGATTGTGGGATTCTAATGGTACTAGGTGACACTCTGTAGCTTCAGCTCCAGAATCTCAGTGGCCGACCTCAAGTCTCCCTAGGCATCTTCTGCCAAAGGCTCTAGGACAAACTATTGTTCTCGGCTGTGGAGTAAAGCACATTCTTCACATCTGGTCTCATCCTGACTGGGCTAAGGGCTACTGCATGAGCAATCTCTTGCTTGATCTGAACAAAGGCTTGTTGCTGTTCAGGACTCCTGTGGAAATCGTTCTTTTTGCGGGTAACCAGGTAGAGAGGGCTCACAATCTGGCTATACTCAGGATTATGCATTCTCCAAAAGCCTATGGCGCCTAGGAAAGCTTGTGTTTTCTTCTTCCTGGTCGATGGGGGCATCGCAGTGATCTTGTTGATGACTTCGGTGGGCATCTGATGCTGTTTATCTTGCTACTTTACTCCTAGGAACTGAATCTCTTGGGCAGGTCTCTTGACTTTGCTCTTTTTGATGGCAAAACCAGCTTCCAGGAGAATCTGGATGATCTTCTTTCCTTTTTTAAACACTTCAGCTGCAGTCTTCTTTCACACAATTATGTCATTGATGTATTGTAGATGTTCTGGAGCCTCACTTTTTTCCAGTGCAGTCTGGATCAGTCCATGGCAGATGGTGGGGCTGTGTTTTCACTCCTGGGGCAGTCGGTTTCAAGTGTACTGCACGCCCTTCCAGGTGAAAGCAAACTGAGGTCTGCATTCTGCAGCCAGGGGAATGGAGAAAAATGCATTAGCAATGTCAATAGTGGCATATCACCTTGCTGCCTTGGACTCCAGCTCATACTGGAGTTCCAGCATGTCCGAGACAGTAGCGCTCAGCGGTGGAGTCACTTGATTCAATGCATGGTAGTCCACAGTCAGTTTTCATTCTCCATCACACTTGCGTACAGGCCAGATGGGACTATTGAAGGGTGAGTGGGTTTTGTTGATCACTCCTTGGCTCTCTAGCTCTTGGATCATTTTGTGGATGGGGATCACAGCATCTCGATTCGTCCCGTTCTGCCGGCAGGGCACCTTCGAGGTGGCAACAGGTACTTGTTGCACTTCTACCTTCAGGAGATGGGTTTTCCGATAGTCCAAGCAAGGTGTTCAATTTCCTAATTCCCTCTGTTTCCACAGCAGCTATCCCAAAAGCCTATTTGAGTCCTTTAGGGTCTTTATAATAGCCATTCCTGAGGAAGTCTATGCCCAAAATACACGGGGCTTCTGGGCTGGTCACAATCGGATGTTTCTGCCACTCCTTCTCGGTCAGGCTCACCTCCGATTCCAATAGAGTCAATTCCTGTGATCCCTCTGTCACCCCAGCAATGGAAATTGGTTCTGCCCCTACATGTTCCGATGGCATTAGAGTACACTGAGACCCAGTGTCGACCAAAGCTTTATATTTCTGTGGCTCTGATGTGCCAGGCCATCGAATCCACACTGTCCAAAAAAATCTGATTTTCCCATGCCTCTTCCTGGCTAGAGGCAGGGCCCCTCTAGCACTGGTTATTATTCCCTTCTTTGGCATACATAGTAGAGGTTCTTTCAAGGGGATCCGACACAGCATCCCCACCTCCATAATATCTGGCAGCTTGGTCATGGGAGGCTGAGGCTACCTTTATTTTTGTGGAACCCCCTCGATGAGTGCTTCTCTCCTTGAGCGCACATACTCGTGCTGCCAGGACAGAAGTGGGTTTCCCATGCCACACTCCCATGTCCTCCCCATGGTCACAGAGATAAAACCACAGGTCAGCTCGTGGGGTGTACTCTCTTTCTCTAGCTGGGGAGGGTTGGGCTCTGACTCTGGGGCCTGTGACTCGCACAGGTGCTACATGGGAACTGTTCCTCCTCATCTCTTCTCTCATTTCCCTTATCTCCTCTTTGAATTTCTTTACCACAGCAGAGACATGAGCCTGCATTGGGCCACTGATCATACTTTCATAATTTCTGAGTTTGTTGGCAACAGAACTCACTGTTTCTTGGTTGTCCTCGGCATTAATTGTTGCGAGGAATGTGGCGTATTGAGATGGCCCATGAGTTGCTAGATTCTACAACATGTGCTCTGTGCATCTCACCTTGTCAGGGTCATTATCATGCTGTCTAGTCTTCCCAAAAAGTACTTCAAATACCGCCACTTCCCTCAGCTGTTGGATCTTTTCCTCAAGGGTCTTCCAGCGTAGTCTATTGTTATGCTCCTGTATTCTGTCTCTGTGGACAAATCTTTCTCTCACACTTGTTAAAAGTCATTCCCAAAGGGAAAGGGGTCCTTGCCCCCTTACAAGTATCTGATTTATACCTGAGTCCTGGGTCAAGGGTCCCAAATTCCTTGCCTCACCACCATCCAGTTGTACGCCTGTACCCATAAGGTCCCAGACCCGAAGTAGCCAGGCTGTATAAGCCTCATGTCCTCGTCGTACAATATCTTTTTGCAGATTACATAGACTTTTATATGACAGGGACTCGGTGATAATCTCAAGTTGCGGTTCTCCTGTGGATTGTGAAGGCCCTTCTTTCTTATCCTTACTACCAAGGTGCGTCGCTTTCATCTTAGACCTCCTTGTTTCCACAGGGGCGACTGCTGCTGGCTATGGCTGCCCCTGTGGTTCAGCTGGAACCTGGACAGTTGTAACGTCAGTGAGTTCCATTGCTGCACCATCAGACTCTGCCTTTTCAGGGCAGGGGGAGGGTTTCCCATGAGCTGGGCAAATGTACTCCCTCAGCATCTGCCCCATCTCGTGCATATCTTTTACCAGAACCTCAATCCAATCCAGGTGGGTCCTTTCTGAGGCAGGCTGTGGCACAGGGTCAGGCTCTGGGGTTGCATCCCTATTCTGTGGGGTAGGTATCAGCGTGGTTATCCAGGTCAATCTTCCTTTATCTCTGAATGCTAAATAGAATAGGCCTATTAGCAACACCAGCCACTGTATGATATCATTAGCATTCAGAGAGGATTTAAACCCTTCAAAGACTGGTGAGGTAGACTCAAAGAGCTGGGTGAAGGGTTGGGAGAAAACTTCCCCTGCTGTCATTTCCTCACAGAAAGTACCATTCTTAAAGTAATCCCAAAAACACACAGTTAGCGTATGATAGCCCCGAATCCAGGTGCCTGCCTTCCAGAGGAAATTAAAAATCCATGACTTCCTCACCTTATTCACCCATAAAATAAACTGGATGACAGCCACAGTAGCCTTAGTTATAGGGCCCATGTTTAGATAAGGGCCTGCAAATGGCAGAAATACAGCCACAACCACGTGCCATCCAAACCAGGGAAAATTGGACCATGTAATGCTGACCAACGAGGCTTCTATACACAAGAACTTAGGTCACCTAAGAACTGCTATTCCTTTTTCCTCTCAATGCCCTCTTGCCTCACGTTGGGCTCCAAAATCTGTCTTGGTTTGAATAGACAGGTATCTGCCAAGGAAGATTGGAGTCTCCCTTGGAATGTAAGTCCTCCCTCCCCTTTTTCAAATTATTATAAATTTGCAATTAAAAGGCTGTCAGGCAAATATTTTGGGAATAGGTATAGCAGTTCTTTACTAGGGATATTAAAAATACAAATGTTGTAGTACAAAAGAATAAGCAAACCAACAAACAAGGAATCCCAGAAAAAAACCCTGACAGAGTCAGAAATACAACCTGATGCCCTGTTGGTCAGGGCGTTGGAAACAGTCCAAAGTCAGCCCTCCTGGAATGGCAGATGTGGTCCTGTTGGAAACAGAGATGGTCCTGTGAAGCTAGGGGACCCGAAGTGGGTCCAGTCTTCCTTTGGGAGTCCTGTGGGAACACCGGAGTGCCTGGTGATACTTGCAGCTCCTTTTTATCTAGGTGGAAATGGTTGCCCTTCTGCTCCCTAGTAGAGCATCTCACAATAGGATCATGAAATATGTCATGCCATTGGTGAGCTTTGATGGTGCGTTAACAAAAGATATTTCCATGGGGGTAATGGAAGACTGAGCAGAGATAAGAGACAATACCCCACCCGGTTTTTAACAGCTGGCTTGTTATCAGGGAAGGCAGTTACCCCCTCCCTTCTGGAGTTACAACAGAAAAGGAAAAAAA
>NC_139801.1:27654821-27797671 GCF_965231275.1 Zosterops lateralis | reverse complement strand
AGGTCAGGGGCAAGGAAGGGCAAAGCTGGTTGAGAGGTGCTGGATGTTTTGCTTTAAGCTATGAAAGCCATGTTCAAAGACTTTGTAAACCCATGCAAAAGGCGGCCTCAAGTTTATTTTCCAGCAGGATTGGTTATGTTGCCTGAAGACACAATGGGGGCTTTAACCCGGAGACAGTGTCAGCTTCTGTGGCTGTTTTGTAGTCCTTTGCTGTCTAGCTTTGGAAAAATTGCCTAGCTCTCTTTTGCCCCTATAGCGTGCATAATTGGTCTTTGTAGCTTTGCTTGGAAAGCTTTAGTTGCCGGAGGTTGGACGGACATTAATTTGATATGCAGTGGTTGAACTGCTAGGAATTGGCTAGCTGCATTCTCTGGGTGGTTCTCTGCTCTCGTTCCTTCCTTTCCTGCCCTCTCCCGTCTTTATGTGTTCCTTTATTCATTTTATTTTACTTATTTATGGGTTTGTACTTCCTTCTCCAGCTTCTTGGGCATGTAATGATTGTTGGCGAGATGTGTGTTGCTCACCTGGGCCTGACCAATGGATTCCGGATGGTTGTGGATGAAGGGCCCGAGGGTGGGCAGTCTGTCTATTGCATACATCTACCCGTTCTGGGTGGCCGTCAGTCGGACTGGCCGCCTGGCTAAGATTTTGGCACCGCAAGAGCTGCTGCACGTGTACAAATCGCCACTGAATGGATTTCATCTGTTGCCCATCAGTCTAGCAGCTTTTGATGTGTAATTTTTTTTTTTTTTTTTCCCGTGTGTCTGTGGAAGGTAATAAAAGCCTTGAGCAGCAGTTGCACAATAAAGATTTGTCATGGGGATATCATCTCCGTCTTGCGCGTCTTACTGAGGGGAAGTAGTTCTGCAAATTCAAACGGTGTCTCCCGCGACTGCACCAACTGCACGTGCATGTGGAATGTTTCAGCCAGGTAACAGCATTTCAGAGATAGATGGTGATTTGCCTGTTCATTTGAAGCCTGAAGCTGGAAGCGTTTAGCAGTCTCTCACGTCTTGTAGGAAGCAAAGTCTTAGCTCTTTGGCAGTGGCATGCCAAGGTACAGAAAGTCTGTGTGGGCTGCTGCTAAAACTGTAGAAGATACTGTGTGCGAGGAGGCTACATGCATGCTTTCCAAGGGTGGATTCATCATGGTGCACTGTGTTGGAAGCATCGACCTCCTGTTGGACCTGGGTGTCCTGGTTACAGGAGTAGGGTGCCAGTTTAGCACTATGTGCATGTAAGCAAACTGTATTGTACCACCCTCTATGTCATTCCTGATGAACTGCCAACAATGGATCTACTTGCAGTAGCTGCCTACTGTACACCCAACACCTCAGGCTACAAAATGGCTATTAAATGAGAAAAGGGAGAAGAGGCAACCCTTCCCAGGCAGGGTAGTGTTTTTCTTTTTCTTCACCCAAATGACTCAGCCATGATAACTCCCCTGTGGGGAAGCACCAGCTCATTCCCACCCAGCCTGAGGGGTCATCTCTGCTAATGGGCCATAATGGACTCAATGGCACTAGCAGAATGGGCAGCTGCAGTGACTCAGACCATCAGAGACTCCCAAAATATCCCATGACTCACAGTATTGCATTCCTCCACTGTGAAACTCCCTGTCCTGGGGGAGGTACTGAGCATTCCCACCTGAACCTGAGCATATATATAATCTTTGGGTTTGGGGACTTTGGGCACCACCACTTGACAGATCCAAAGGAGGACCAAAACATCAACAGGACTGCGACCATTACTTCAACAGGACTGTGGCCATCACTCTGACCAGCAGGGTGCCAGTTTATGCTCTTGACTTTGTGGGTTAAAACCAGTTCTCTCTGTATCATTGTTTAGTAAATTGTAACTCCGACCTGTAATCTCTCTTGAGGCAGATGTGTGGGATTATTTTTCTCCTGCCGGTTTACATTTAAACCAGCATGCTGGGTGATTGCCATAGGTTTTAGAAGTCTCTGTCACCTGGTGGAATTTTATGTCTCGCCTCGCAGGCAAGGTTGTGGATACTTAGCTCCAAACCGAAGAGAGCCAAGGGTTATGAAACCCAGATCCACTGGAGAATTGTAGGATCCTAGACCAGCCCAGGTGTGAAGGGACTTTGAAAGATCATCTGGTGCAGCCTTCTGTGGGAAAGGGAGCCTAGATGAGATTATTTAGTGCCCTGTCCAATTGCATCTTGAAAACCTCCAGCAATGGGGACTGGTGCAACTTGTGCCCGTTGTCCCTTGTCTTCTCCATGTGGCTCCCTTGAAGTACTAGAATACTGTGAGGAGGTTCCCCCTGAGCCTAGGCAGGTGCCTAACATTTTGCAACTAATTCCTTTGTCGTTGCTAGCCTTCATGCAGCCCCTAGCTGCTTTTAGATGTTCCTCCACAGCTTTTGGATCATGCTGAGCCCATTTGTCCGAGTATTTAGGACTTAGGCTTATTCCCTGCTTCTGTAAGTATTCAGTGATATCTCTTGCCATCCCTCCGACTATGCCAATTGGTGTTTTAGGTCGCTTAAAGTATCACCGGAAAAGGTATCAGCAAAAGCAGGTTCTCCAGCCCTTTGAGCATCTTCATGGCCCTCCTTGGGACCCTCTCCAGTCTGTCCGCCTCTTTTTATTGACTTCTGGGGACCAGAACTGGACACAGAGTGTTGCCTGCAGGCATGGCCTCTGTGAGAAGAGGCCAGGGTCTGCTCTGCGCTAGACACAGCTAGTTTTCACCAGCTAGGCACCAGACTCCCTGAGAGGCAAAGCTGAGCAACTCAGCAAAGCTGGTGGCACCCCTGTGTAAGCATATTTAAGAAAGGGTGTAAAGCGCTGTCTGGGGCAGGTATTTCCCTGCTGCCCTCAGATCTGGCAGGTGGCTGTGTCCTGAAGGAACTTTTTCATCTTATTTTCTCCTCCTGTCCTCTTGAGGAGGGGTGGTGAGAGAGCAGCTGGTTGGGCCCCTGGCAGCCAGCCGAGGTCTGACATCATAAAGCCTAAAAGGCATATTCTTCCACGTAGAAGGTGACTGGTGGTTTAGAGATTTTAGGAGCAGGAAAATTAATTAGGGGCTGAATGTTGATTTGAGCGTAGGGCAGGTACCAATCCGTCTTCTATAACTGCAATTTCAGCAGCAGAGGACAGCTGAGAATCAGGCCCCAGTGATGCTGGTTTGGGTGTTGCTAAGATGGAGTTTATTTCCCCATAGCAGCTCTCACAGTGCCGTGTGTCACGAGAAAAAGGGAGGCTTCCTCGACCCTTCGTGTGGGGAGATTTACTCAGTCTTTAGTGTTTAATTTGTCTGCGTTTCAGGGAAGTTGAGACCATTGCGCCCGACCGGTCCGTCAGCATCCCGTTGGGGGAGATCCTTCACTGAGCAGTCCTACTGGATCAGAGGGTGGTTCTCCTGACTTAGGGAAACGCACCAACAGTGCAAGGGAGACCCCTCAGCAGGTCTTCCCCTTTACCCATTGTGTTACCTGCTGCTGGCGACTGGTAGCGTCTGCCAAGGATTCGCACTGGCAGTTTATGGAATAACACTCTTTATTAATATAAATAGTGACAGGTTAGTGTTCTAAGATTGTTGGTGATAGTGTCTGACTGCAAAAAATATATTTGAAGGAATATACAGACAAGCTCTAATCCCCAATAAAATGTTCAGCATGCATAGAGTATGATTCCTATCCAATAGGCATCTCTATGGGGGAGAAGACAGGTTCAGCCCATCAACTGATCCCAGCAGCTACCATGGATTCTTCCCTAACTTTTCCCCATTCTCGACTTATTTTTATACTATTTCTGTGTGTTTAGGTGGAGCTCGAGTGACTCTAGTCATACATACTTTTGTTACTGATTGGTGTAAAATTCTCTTGCTTTGCTTTTAAAGATACAGTCAAAAGGAATATAGAGGGCATGCCCAGTGAGGGGTGGTTGCACTTTGGAGGTGGGTAACTTTGGGATGGAGGTGTGCGTTAATATTATTTATTGGGCTTTAATGAAGCGAGTTCATCTAAGGAGAGAGATTTCACCACAGTTGCTGGCTCAGCAGTAAGACATCTTCCCCTATCTCCCCTGGTTGACAGGTGGCATGCGGTTTATCAGCTGCAAAGTACCATTGCGTTCCCTTCCCTGCAAGGATTTCTGCAGAGCCTGGCCTTCGCTCCGCTCCACCCTCCATTCCATCCCCCTTAGCAGGTGCGTGTGTATGGGGAATCATCGCGGAATAGGTTTCAAGTCATGCCAACTGCATTCCATCCAGGGAGCCGCAACTGTGATTTACCCTATAATTCCCGTACTGTTTTAACTCCTGTAAGGATGTTAATATAACTCCTAAGTTTCCTCTAATTGAATCCCCAGTTACCGGTCCACAGGGTCCCCAGTCATTTTCCCACACCGTGCTTTGCATTGGTAGCTAGAAAGGTGTTGATAACACACCAGCATTTTGGCTACTGCTGAGCAGTGTTGGCACAGCATCAGTGCCGTCTCTCCAACATTCTGCCCCAGCATCAGCAGGCTGGGGGTGGGGCAAGATCCTAGGAGGAGACACAACCAGGACAGCTGACCCAAACTGGCCAGAGGGATATTCCATACCATGTGACGTCAGCTCAGAAATAAAAGCAAAGTAAAGGAGGAGGAAAGGGGGGCATTTCTTATTTACAGTGTTTGCCTTCCGGAGAAACTGCTACGTGTGCGGAAGTCCTGCTTCCCGGGAAGTGGCTAGACAGTGCTCGCTGATCGAAACTAGACAATAAATTTGGGTTTTTTCCCTCTCCTTGTTCATGCACAAACTTTCACTTTTGCTTTAGTAAACTGCCTTATCTCAATCTGCAAGTTGTTTTTCATCTCTCCTGTCCAGCTGGGAAGGGAGAGAGATAGAGTTGTTTGGTGAACACCTGGCATCTAGCCGAGATAAACCCACACCAGTCCTTTTCGGTTCCTAATGTGGGCCGAGACAATGGCAGTTATATATCTTGCATGGTATAGTAATATTAGTTACTGAGTAGCAAGCTCCTGTGCGGGACATGGAGTTTGTCAGGTGCGCTGCTTATCTCTTTGTTTTGTTGAGTTTGAGAACATGTTAATACAAACAGTGGCTCTGTGCTTTGCTGTGACATTGATGTCTTTGTTGTGCTGGGGGAGCTATTTTCTGGGGACAATGAGGGAATCCCTCTCCCTATCTGGGATTGATGTAGATTGTTTTAGAATGCAGGCGGCCGCATTCCTCGTTCATCCTTATGTGAAGCTGTTGAATGCTATTAATACTAATAACTAATACTGTTGGCACACTATGGGGTTTGTGGAATCTGGTGTCATCCTGGTGTAAGACAAAACAAACTGTAGGTGAGGAGATACCGAAATGTGCCCTGAAGCGGCTGGTCGCTGGATGGCAGTGCGTGTGGAAGGATTTGGGCAGGTTCCTAGAGTGGTTATCACCTCCCGTTGCCTGGGACTCTACACCTAAACAGGTAATGCACCCTGGCAAACTGAGGCGTCACCTGACAGAAGGGTGCCTTGCCTAACCGGATGAAACCCAGCAGCTTCTCGCCCTGTACGGGGGCCTCTTGAGCCACAGTTCAGTGCTCTCAGAGGAGTGTGGCTGAGGCAGGGACCCAAACTGCATTTGAGGATGCTATGGCTGAGATAGGGACCCAAACAAAAACAACTACAGTAATTGCCCCCAGAAGTGACAAAGAAAAAGTGGATAAGGAGAGCCAAGGAGCGATCAGCAAGACTCACTCACCTTTTAGTAGTCCCATGTGGCCAGTGCAAAAGTCTGACGGAGGGTGGAGGTGAACAGTAGACCATCGTGGCCTGAATGAAGTAACGCCCCCACTGAGTGCTGCTGTACCGGACATGTTAGAGCTCCAATATGAACTGGAGTCGAAGGCAGCCAGGTGGTATGCTGCACTTGGCTTTGTCAATGCATTCTTCTCAATTCCTTTGGCAACAGAGTGCAGACCACGGTTTGCTCTCATGTGGCGGGGTGTCCAATACACCTGGAATCGAGTGCCCCGGGGATGGAAACGCAGCCCTACCACCTCTCATGGACTGATCCAAAGCGTACTGGAGAGGGGTGATGCCCCTGAACATCTACAATACGTTTGTGGCATCATTGTGTGGGGCAGTGAGGCAGAAGAAGTGTTTGAGAAGGGAAAAAAGAATAGTTCAGAATGTTCTGAAAGCTGGGTTTGCCATAAAGAAAAGCAAGGTCAGGGGACCTGCACAGGACATCCAATTCTTGGGCGTCAAAAGGCAGGATGGCCGCCGTCATGTGCCTATGGATGTGGTTAACAAGATAGCAACTATGTCTTTGCCAGCTAAGAAGATGGAAACACAGGCTTTCGTAAGCCGCCTGGGGTTTTGGAGAATGCATATTCCACATTATAGTCAGCTTGCGAGGCCCCCCTATCGAGTGACCCAGAAGAAGAACCATTTTGAATGTGGCCTTGAGCAACAACAGGCCTTTGGGCAGATCAAAGAGGAAATAGCTTGTGCGGTAGCTCTTGGGCCTGTTCAGACTGGGCCAGCCCTGCAAAATATACTCTACACTGCAGCTGGGTAGCATGGTATCACTTGGAGCTGCTGGCAAAGAACATCAAGAGAAACGCGAGGTTGACCATTAGGGTTTTGGAGCCGGGAATATTGCGGACCAGAAGGCCCACTACACTCCAACTGAAAAAGAAATATTAGCAGCGTATGAGGGGGTTTGAGCATCCTCAGAAGTTGTTGGGAAAGAAGGGTGTCTCCTCTTGGCACTGCAATTTCCTGTGCTACACTAGACGTTCAAAGGAAGCATCCCTTCGACATATCGTGCAAGCAGTGCTACATGGAATAAGTGAGTGGGTAGCACTGATCACACAACGAGCTCGCCTGGGGAAACCCAATTGCCCGAGAATCCCTGAAAGCAGGCAGAGATTTTGGAGCATTGATTTGGAAGGTCACTCGTGCTCAGGAAGGAAGCACCACCACATAATGAGTTATCAGAAGATGAAAGAGGCCATGCTCTCTTTTGTGATGGATCCTGCCTTGTGGTTGGGAACCATCAGAGGTGGAAAGCTGCTGTGTGGAGTCCCACACAACGAGTTGTTGAGGCCACTGAAGGAGAAGAAAAGTGGCTTGTACTGTGTCTCTATACTGACTCCTGGATGGTGGCTACAGCAATGGAAGAAGACCAATTGGCAGTGCAGGGGTAAACCCATCTGGGCTGCTGTGTTGTGGCAGGGCATCACTGCACGGATAGGAAACACGGCTCTGAAGGAACGTCACGTAGATGCTTAGATGTCCAAAAGCCACGCCCCTGAGGAACATCACAAAAATGAACAGCCAGATAAGGCTGCCAAAATTGAAATAGCTCAGGTAGACTTAGACTGGGAGCAGAAGTGTGAACTCTTTACAGCCCGATGGGCCCATGAAACATCAGGACATCTAGGAAAAGATGCAACCTACAGATGAGCTTGTGATCGAGGGGTCGGCCTGACCACGGAGGCTATCACACAGGTCACCCATGAATGCGAAACATGTGCTGCAATCAAGTGAGCCGCATGAGTAAAATCTCCTTGGAATAGATGGCCAAATTGGGTTTTAAATATCGTGATGAGGCCTGGCAAATTGACTATATTGGACCACTGCCATGAACACAGCAAGGCAAGAGCTTGCATACTCATCGTGGTAGAGGCAACTACTGGTTGGCGGGAAAAATACCCTGTAAACCATGCTATTGCTCAAAAATCTCTCTTGGGCCTTGAGAGACACATTTTGTGGTGACATGGTACCCCAGAAGGGATGGAATCAATGAGTCTCATTTATGAAATGGACCCATAAACTCTTAGGCAAAGCAACATGCATTGAGTGGATATATCACATCCCTTATCACCCACAGGCCTCTGGAAAGACTGAGAGGTATGATGGACTGCTGATGACTATGTCCAAGAGGGTTAGGCAATCGGGCATGGAAGCACTGGGATGCAAATTTAGCAGAAGCCACTTGGCTGGTTAACACCAGAGGATCTGCTAACCGCACTGGTCCTGCCCAAACAAACCCCCTACATACTGTGGGAAGAGATAAGGTCCCCATACTACACACAGGGAAGTGGCTAAGGAGGTCGGTGTGGAATTCTCCTCCCATGGGAGAAGGCAAACCCATTAAATGGGATTGTCTTTGCTCAAGGACCTGGGTGTACTTGGTGGGCAATGCAGAAGGATGGGGAGACCTGGTGTGTGCCTCAAGGAGATTCAACCTTGGGGGAAAAATAATGAGTGTAAATTGTATGTTGCAGGAAGTAAAGTATCAGGAGTGACATGAACCGAAGATGAGCGAATTTTACGAGGCGTGAGGAGAGTGCGATGATAGCCCAGGCAGGGCCGGTGTCGGTGCTGAACGATCGAGTGTGTCGCTTCTGTCCCGAGCACCCATCTTGATGGAATGGAGCCCAAGTCGCGGCCTGTTTTTTAAACATCTGGAGGGGTGGAGGAAGCCCACGAAATGGGAAGCTATCATCTGTCTTTGAAAAGGAAGTGGGACGGTAGTTAATGAAAATGTATACGTGTGTTGGGCATAAAGATGGTTTAAGCGTTGTAAGCGTTGGTAAGAAGGGATTTCAGTCATGACAAATAAATGCAGTGGAATAATTAGAAGACAGATATATGTATGTAAATATATAGATATATAGAATTCTGTGGGGTCTGAGTATGATGCAAATGGTGGGGAGTAAGGGGTGGAGATTGTACTGGGTGTGGCTGAGATGGAGTTCATTTTCCCCATAGCGGCCGTCAGTGCCATGCTTTGCATTTGTATCTAGAAAGGTGTTGATAACACATCAGTGTTTTGGCTACTGCTGGGCAGTGTTGGCACAGCATCAGCGCTGTCTCTCCAGCATTCTGCCCCCCATCAGAAGGCTGGGGGTGGGCAAGATCCTGGGAGGAGACACCACTAGACCAGGTGACCCAAACTGGCCAGAGGGCTATTCTATACCATATGACTTCAGCTCAGAAATAAAAGCTAAGTCAAGGAGGGGGAAGGGAGCACATTCGTTATTTACAGCGTTTGCCTTTCGGAGCAACCCCTACGCGTGCTGAAGCCCTGCTTCTTGGAAAGTGGTCGGACAGTGCTTGCTGATGGGAACCAGGGGATATAATATTTGTTTTTCCTGTTTGCTTTTTCGTGCAAAACCTTTCTCTTTTCCTTTAGTAAACTGCCTCATCTCACCCTGTGAGCTGTTTTCCATCTTATTTTCTCTCTGTGTCAAGCTGAGAAGGAGGAGTGATAGAGCGGCTCTGTGGGCACCTGGCATCCAGGCAAGGTCGACCCACCACGGATGCTTTTGATGCCGTCCAGGTGTTGGTAGGATAAGGACACTGATAATGCGGGTAAATAATTGGCTGCGGAGCTGGTGCTCGCAACAGCGTTCTGGGTTCTATGAGCATGGGACCCTGTTTTTGGATCAGCATCTGCTTGGGAGAGCGGGGCTCCACCTCACTAAGCGGGGCAAAGATATTTTTGCCAGTAGGATAGCTGGCCTCATTAGGAGGGCTTTAAACTAAAAGTGAGGGTGCGAGGAGGGAGAGGGAGAGAATAATCAGCAGCCCTGTGCGGGACCGATGGACAGGGTCAATGAGCAAAGGGCCGGGCAAGAGTTCCAGTACCTGGAAGTCCCCCTTAGAACCCAAAGGCGGTGGTGGATGGCATAGCTGCAAGTGTGCCCAGCAGAAAGATCTCCTTGGACAAGTAAGTTTTAAAAGAGGAGTTTGACAGGAAGCACGGACTCCGGGTACACGGACGGGAGTTCGATGCCAGGTATTGTACGCTGCCCCAGGCTGAGCGACGGCCTGCCTTCAGGCTGCACAAAAGGAAGGTAAGCCAGAATGTAACCTCGGGGTGACTGACATAAGTAACTCCTGAGATGAAGGAGACCGGATGCATTTCTGTGCTCGGGGTAGAAGGAAGAACACTCCCCCATCTCCCAAAGTGCCCCTACATAACAGACAGGATGCTCCTGGTTTGAAGACTGAAGAGCACATGAGGAAGGGACAGGACCCAGGACAAAGCCAACCATGCAAAGCTGACCTAACCACCTGCCCACGTTAGAACCAGTGCGACCAGAGAAGCACATCCAGGTATTAGTAATTGGAGATTTCCTCCTGAGAAACACCGAGACACCCATTTCCCACCCAGACGATTTCTCTAGAGAACTCTGCTGCCTACCAGGAGCTCCCATTCATGGTGTCACTGAGAGGCTGCCGAGGCTGGTGAACCCTACAGCTCATCATCTGCTCCTACTCTTCTCTGTAGGGTCTGATGAGGCAACTTAGAACCCTCCCAAGAGGTCTATTATGTCTGAAGGAGCGATGTTAAAAGGATGGGGAGCACAGGTGATGGTCTCCTCTTTTGGTGTCTGGTCTGAGGAAGGGGTCCAGGAAGGAGGAGACAGACCGAACAGCTGAATGCTGGGATGCGTAGCTGGCGCCATACTCAAGGTTTTGGCTTCTATGGTCATGGGTCTACCTTTAAGAAGCCAGGTCTGTCGGGAGCTGATGGGATTCACGCGACCAAGTGGGGCAAGATCGTCTTTGCCAGTTAGCTGGTTAGACTTACAAGGAGGGCTTTAAACGAGACTCAGCGGGCAAAGACAATGGAGTTTCGAGCAACAGAGAAGAGCCAGGGGCTGGTGGTGTGTTAGGAACCGAGAGGGGAATACTTGAGAACTGCTGCAAAGAAATTGGTGCTTGATCCTTGTCCAAAAATGTGACACAGTTAACAGCCCAACGGAAGTGCCTCTGTACCAATGCATGCAGTATGCATAAGAAAGAGGAGCTGGAAACCACTGTGCAGCCGGAAAGCTAACAGTGTAATCACTACAGTAAAAATATACTGGGACAACTCAATGACTGGAGCTCCGCAATCAGTGGCTATAAATGGGTCAGAAGGAAGGAGAGGCGGAGGTGACCCTCTATGTAAACCAAAATAAGAGGGATTTCCTGTACAGAGCTGTCTTTGAAAGACAGCGATGAACAGGTTGAGAGCTTATGGGTGAAAATTAGAGGCCAAGCTGTTGTGTTAAGAGTAAGAAATTTGGCAGAAAATAAAGCCCCTTGCGTTCCAGCTGGTCCTCAGAGGTCAGAGGGACTGGGTGGGGTTAGGCTTATTTTCCGATTACAACCAATTCAGCACTGCGAGTCTGGTTGCGTTCTCTAAGAACCTTTGCAAGTGCAGATTCAGGAACAGAGTGGTTTTTCTGAAGTTACAGAAATAGAGATTTGGAACTGCCATTGAGAAGTGCACGAGCTGTGGTAGAACTCTAATAACATTGTGCTAACCCATGCAATACTAATAACAATCGTATGCGGAAGCTTCCCAGGAAGTTGTCCCCACTTGGGAGGAGGGAGAAGAGAGCAGCCCAGCAATTGTCTCCAAGGTCTTTTGGGAATTCCTCATAACTAGGTGAAATTACTACCCTCCTTTTATACAGCCCAATCTTCTCCTCCTTGCGTATAGCATGATATAAGCAAAGAACTGAGCAATATAATCATATATGTGGTAGCAGTTTTTGGCCGTGGTGTCCTTGAAAGTTCTGGTCATATGGCTTTGTTCCATGCTGTGCCATTTGTCAGAGACAAAAGAGGACAATCCTCACTGCCACTGAACTCCTCCTTTGGCCAACTTGTCCTTTCTAGACATCATCTATGGGGATCTCCATCCATAAAGATAATGTTGAGCTAACATGGTGAAGGCCATAGAAATTATGCCTTAGGCCTTGGCCGGCTCTGGAGTCATCATCCCACCCAAGTTAACAAAGCAAATTTCGTGGTTGCTGTCTACTATAGGCTGCTGGATCAAGAGGATGAGGTCAATGTAAGAAATCAGGCAAGCAAGGCAGGAGATGAGCGTGGCAGAGTAACGGCCTTCTCTTCAGGTCGAGCTGAAGCACAAGGAGGATATGCATAGGTAGTAGAAGCAGGGACACGCATTCTGGAAGAATCTAAAGATGCTGCTCGGGTCTGTAGGGATGGGACCAGAAAAGCTAAGGCAAAGCTGGAGCTGAATTTGGCAGGGGATGTAAAGAATCATAAGATGGGCTTCCACAGCTGCGTTGGTCAGAAAGTAAGACTAAATAATGCGTAACAGCTCTCCTCCCTTGCTGATAAATAAGCCAGGAGGTCTAGTGGCCAGCAACATGGAGAAGGCTGTGGTACCCGGCGAGTCATTTTCCTCTGTTTTCACTGGCACGGTTACCAAACCTCTTGTGACTCTGAACCTCAAGGCAGGGACTTGGGGAACAAAGTCCTTTCCACCAAAGGAAACGATCTGTTCTGAGACCACCCGAGGAACCTGTGCATACACAAGTCCTGCACCTGGGCAGGCACAACCCCATGCACCAGTACGTGCTGGAGGTCGATCGGCTGGAAAGCAGCTCTGCAAAATAGGACAATGTGTCCTTGCCACAAAGGCGACCAAGGATATCCTTAGCCTGATGTAGAGGAAAGCAGAGTTTGTATATGTTACAAGACAGTTGTGTGGACCATTCAAGGTGCTCACTGTCCCCGGGACTGCAGGGCACCACAGACCACCCTTGGGCAGCTTTGAGGGCACTGCCTATTTTTCTAAAAGACTCCTATCCAGCTTAGCGCAAATCCTACTCTCTTGAGCCCTCAAGCCAGCAGTGCCGAACGCACGCTTTGTATTTTATTTGCTTCCAGGAGACGTGCAGCTTAGAAACGACTGCAATGGAAGTGGGGCTTTCAGCAAACAGTGTGGAGCAACTTCTGCCGGTTTTTCAAGATGTCCTGAGAAGTTAAGGCCAGGCCTGCCCTGCCCTGCCCTGCCCTGCTCAAAGCAGTCAATTGAGTGGAGGGAGCAGCACCAAAAAGGCACAGGCACCTTTGGGGTGGACTTGATGCGGTAACAAATAACAAGAGGTAGTACTTGTAGCTACTACAGCCTCTTCTGCGACCTCGTAGCCCGCCCTCAGGGTCGCAGCACTACACGGAGCAGATCCATCCGCGCCCCGCGGGCACCAGGTCGACGAGGGCCGACCCGCCAAGGGGGCGGGGAAAAGCGAAAAAGACAGGCGAGACAGCAAATCGAGACGCGGGCGACGATCCGTCGGCCCAATGGGCGCCGCGGAGGGCCCGGCTTAGTGGAGGAAGTGGCGGGGCGGACACGGGCGTTGTCCTTGGCTGACGCGAGTATCGGTGTGCTGGCCTCTCGCCCTGGTGGCGCCACTACTATCTTCGGAAAGTTCATCGGCAAGGCGTTTCTCTGGTATCGTCAGCGACGAGGACTGGGAGGTAGCCGCGGCTTTGCTCTGTGCGCGGTTCCTCTTCCCTTCCTCCCCCTCCTCGCGCGCTTGCGGGCATCTGAGCCGAGGACACCCGGTGCGGGGCACCCGGGCGCGCGGTAGGGCGTGCGGCGGCGCTGCTGCTGCGGGTGGGTGGGTGCAGGGACGCGGGACGGACCGGGCTTCTTCTGGGTTGTGGCGCTCTCTGCTGCACCATCCCGATAGTTTGTTCCGTGCCCCGCCCCCACCCCTCCGGCTGCCGCGGGCGTACTGGGTTGCTGGTGTTGTCCGGGCTCGCCTCGCATCCCACCCCCAGCGTGTCCTGTGCGCGCCTAGAGAAGGGCCTCCGACGGTAACTTGGTCTCAGTCTGTCTCCTAACAGCATCGATGAAGTTTCGCAGCTTATCTGTACTAGACTTTGGTTTTGAACCCCCAGACTGGATTATGAGGGCGAGGAATTACGTCTTTTTCTAGGATTAAAAAAAAAAAAAAAAAAATTAAGGAAAAAAAAAAGAAGTTTACAAAGTGATCATGCTGCAGGCTGCATTAGCTTTCCAGAACTCGTTTCTCTGGGGAAGTAAGACCGTGATAACAGCATGCTTGCAAGTGTCACGGGTGTTGGCACTGGAAACTAGAGTGAGCTGCTTAGACCGGGGGAAAAACAATGCAGTCGTTGCCTATGCAATGTTAACTTTAAGGTAGTATCCCATATGATTTAGTTATTAAAATGCTGAAAGTTATCAGTTAGGGATTCCTTCTGCTTTTGAAGGTAGGGTTTGCATGCAGTATGGAAGACAGACTCGTCCTATGCACTCGCAGGCTTCCTGTCATTATGCGTGTGTTTGATACTTGAGCCCCCTGTCCTGTGGGAAATGAATGGCCGCTGCTCTTCCACTTCACTGAACTCTTTGCCGATTCGGTTAAGCCATTTGTCTCCAGTCTCTGCGTGGACCACATCCAATAGAAAAACTGCTTAGGAAAGAATCAGCCCGAACTAAAACATGCTGGAGGTTGTTAATTGCAAGTAGTGGCCTGTCTCCTTCCCCCATGGTCTTGCATGACGAATCCCACTTCTGGAGGGGGCTCTGTAAATATACTGTATTTTGGGTATAGAAAGCATAATAATCAATGTTCTGGCTTGTGTTTGGGGTATCTGGTAATCTGCTTCTGTAGGAGTTCAGTGGGGCAGATGGGTTTGCATAAGCTATTACCTTTCTCTGAAGCCGGTTATGTTTTAACTGTTTGCTCTTCCTCCAGTGCCGTGCATTCCATGATCGTTCGCCCCTAGACGGGCACTTTTCCTAGTCATGCCTAAGGAGCCAATTATTGAGTTGTCTGAAGCAGGAGATTCTGGTGAATCTGTAAGTACTGTGGGAGTTTTCTTTATGCTAAACTGTACCTGTAGGTAGTGCCTCATTTACTAGACTCTTTCCCATCCCCCCTTTCCCCCTTGATAGGGCACAGTAGGCTACTTTGGGTTTTCTGGCGCTATCATCTCTTGCCTCTAGCTTGTAATGGAGTTGAGCTTTTTGACTAAAAGCAGTGCTATAAAGCAGTGCTGGTCCCTGGGTATGTACTTCTGGTGCAAAATGCAGTGTTGTTTTGGAGTGCAGTCAGGTGCCTATCGTTGTGGTTTAGAGTCAGAGTAGTAGTACTCCTAACATGGAGAGGAGGGCTTGGGGTTTTTGGCAGGTCAGGGGCAAGGAAGGGCAAAGCTGGTTGAGAGGTGCTGGATGTTTTGCTTTAAGCTATGAAAGCCATGTTCAAAGACTTTGTAAACCCATGCAAAAGGCGGCCTCAAGTTTATTTTCCAGCAGGATTGGTTATGTTGCCTGAAGACACAATGGGGGCTTTAACCCGGAGACAGTGTCAGCTTCTGTGGCTGTTTTGTAGTCCTTTGCTGTCTAGCTTTGGAAAAATTGCCTAGCTCTCTTTTGCCCCTATAGCGTGCATAATTGGTCTTTGTAGCTTTGCTTGGAAAGCTTTAGTTGCCGGAGGTTGGACGGACATTAATTTGATATGCAGTGGTTGAACTGCTAGGAATTGGCTAGCTGCATTCTCTGGGTGGTTCTCTGCTCTCGTTCCTTCCTTTCCTGCCCTCTCCCGTCTTTATGTGTTCCTTTATTCATTTTATTTTACTTATTTATGGGTTTGTACTTCCTTCTCCAGCTTCTTGGGCATGTAATGATTGTTGGCGAGATGTGTGTTGCTCACCTGGGCCTGACCAATGGATTCCGGATGGTTGTGGATGAAGGGCCCGAGGGTGGGCAGTCTGTCTATCGCATACATCTACCCGTTCTGGGTGGCCGTCAGTCGGACTGGCCGCCTGGCTAAGATTTTGGCACCGCAAGAGCTGCTGCACGTGTACAAATCGCCACTGAATGGATTTCATCTGTTGCCCATCAGTCTAGCAGCTTTTGATGTGTAATTTTTTTTTTTTTTTTTGCCGTGTGTCTGTGGAAGGTAATAAAAGCCTTGAGCAGCAGTTGCACAATAAAGATTTGTCATGGGGATATCATCTCCGTCTTGCGCGTCTTACTGAGGGGAAGTAGTTCTGCAAATTCAAACGGTGTCTCCCGCGACTGCACCAACTGCACGTGCATGTGGAATGTTTCAGCCAGGTAACAGCATTTCAGAGATAGATGGTGATTTGCCTGTTCATTTGAAGCCTGAAGCTGGAAGCGTTTAGCAGTCTCTCACGTCTTGTAGGAAGCAAAGTCTTAGCTCTTTGGCAGTGGCATGCCAAGGTACAGAAAGTCTGTGTGGGCTGCTGCTAAAACTGTAGAAGATACTGTGTGCGAGGAGGCTACATGCATGCTTTCCAAGGGTGGATTCATCATGGTGCACTGTGTTGGAAGCATCGACCTCCTGTTGGACCTGGGTGTCCTGGTTACAGGAGTAGGGTGCCAGTTTAGCACTATGTGCATGTAAGCAAACTGTATTGTACCACCCTCTATGTCATTCCTGATGAACTGCCAACAATGGATCTACTTGCAGTAGCTGCCTACTGTACACCCAACACCTCAGGCTACAAAATGGCTATTAAATGAGAAAAGGGAGAAGAGGCAACCCTTCCCAGGCAGGGTAGTGTTTTTCTTTTTCTTCACCCAAATGACTCAGCCATGATAACTCCCCTGTGGGGAAGCACCAGCTCATTCCCACCCAGCCTGAGGGGTCATCTCTGCTAATGGGCCATAATGGACTCAATGGCACTAGCAGAATGGGCAGCTGCAGTGACTCAGACCATCAGAGACTCCCAAAATATCCCATGACTCACAGTATTGCATTCCTCCACTGTGAAACTCCCTGTCCTGGGGGAGGTACTGAGCATTCCCACCTGAACCTGAGCATATATATAATCTTTGGGTTTGGGGACTTTGGGCACCACCACTTGACAGATCCAAAGGAGGACCAAAACATCAACAGGACTGCGACCATTACTTCAACAGGACTGTGGCCATCACTCTGACCAGCAGGGTGCCAGTTTATGCTCTTGACTTTGTGGGTTAAAACCAGTTCTCTCTGTATCATTGTTTAGTAAATTGTAACTCCGACCTGTAATCTCTCTTGAGGCAGATGTGTGGGATTATTTTTCTCCTGCCGGTTTACATTTAAACCAGCATGCTGGGTGATTGCCATAGGTTTTAGAAGTCTCTGTCACCTGGTGGAATTTTATGTCTCGCCTCGCAGGCAAGGTTGTGGATACTTAGCTCCAAACCGAAGAGAGCCAAGGGTTATGAAACCCAGATCCACTGGAGAATTGTAGGATCCTAGACCAGCCCAGGTGTGAAGGGACTTTGAAAGATCATCTGGTGCAGCCTTCTGTGGGAAAGGGAGCCTAGATGAGATTATTTAGTGCCCTGTCCAATTGCATCTTGAAAACCTCCAGCAATGGGGACTGGTGCAACTTGTGCCCGTTGTCCCTTGTCTTCTCCATGTGGCTCCCTTGAAGTACTAGAATACTGTGAGGAGGTTCCCCCTGAGCCTAGGCAGGTGCCTAACATTTTGCAACTAATTCCTTTGTCGTTGCTAGCCTTCATGCAGCCCCTAGCTGCTTTTAGATGTTCCTCCACAGCTTTTGGATCATGCTGAGCCCATTTGTCCGAGTATTTAGGACTTAGGCTTATTCCCTGCTTCTGTAAGTATTCAGTGATATCTCTTGCCATCCCTCCGACTATGCCAATTGGTGTTTTAGGTCGCTTAAAGTATCACCGGAAAAGGTATCAGCAAAAGCAGGTTCTCCAGCCCTTTGAGCATCTTCATGGCCCTCCTTGGGACCCTCTCCAGTCTGTCCGCCTCTTTTTATTGACTTCTGGGGACCAGAACTGGACACAGAGTGTTGCCTGCAGGCATGGCCTCTGTGAGAAGAGGCCAGGGTCTGCTCTGCGCTAGACACAGCTAGTTTTCACCAGCTAGGCACCAGACTCCCTGAGAGGCAAAGCTGAGCAACTCAGCAAAGCTGGTGGCACCCCTGTGTAAGCATATTTAAGAAAGGGTGTAAAGCACTGTCTGGGGCAGGTATTTCCCTGCTGCCCTCAGATCTGGCAGGTGGCTGTGTCCTGAAGGAACTTTTTCATCTTATTTTCTCCTCCTGTCCTCTTGAGGAGGGGTGGTGAGAGAGCAGCTGGTTGGGCCCCTGGCAGCCAGCCGAGGTCTGACATCATAAAGCCTAAAAGGCATATTCTTCCACGTAGAAGGTGACTGGTGGTTTAGAGATTTTAGGAGCAGGAAAATTAATTAGGGGCTGAATGTTGATTTGAGCGTAGGGCAGGTACCAATCCGTCTTCTATAACTGCAATTTCAGCAGCAGAGGACAGCTGAGAATCAGGCCCCAGTGATGCTGGTTTGGGTGTTGCTAAGATGGAGTTTATTTCCCCATAGCAGCTCTCACAGTGCCGTGTGTCACGAGAAAAAGGGAGGCTTCCTCGACCCTTCGTGTGGGGAGATTTACTCAGTCTTTAGTGTTTAATTTGTCTGCGTTTCAGGAAAGTTGAGACCATTGCGCCCGACCGGTCCGTCAGCATCCCGTTGGGGGAGATCCTTCACTGAGCAGTCCTACTGGATCAGAGGGTGGTTCTCCTGACTTAGGGAAACGCACCAACAGTGCAAGGGAGACCCCTCAGCAGGTCTTCCCCTTTACCCATTGTGTTACCTGCTGCTGGCGACTGGTAGCGTCTGCCAAGGATTCACACTGGCAGTTTATGGAATAACACTCTTTATTAATATAAATAGTGACAGGTTAGTGTTCTAAGATTGTTGGTGATAGTGTCTGACTGCAAAAAATATATTTGAAGGAATATACAGACAAGCTCTAATCCCCAATAAAATGTTCAGCATGCATAGAGTATGATTCCTATCCAATAGGCATCTCTATGGGGGAGAAGACAGGTTCAGCCCATCAACTGATCCCAGCAGCTACCATGGATTCTTCCCTAACTTTTCCCCATTCTCGACTTATTTTTATACTATTTCTGTGTGTTTAGGTGGAGCTCGAGTGACTCTAGTCATACATACTTTTGTTACTGATTGGTGTAAAATTCTCTTGCTTTGCTTTTAAAGATACAGTCAAAAGGAATATAGAGGGCATGCCCAGTGAGGGGTGGTTGCACTTTGGAGGTGGGTAACTTTGGGATGGAGGTGTGCGTTAATATTATTTATTGGGCTTTAATGAAGCGAGTTCATCTAAGGAGAGAGATTTCACCACAGTTGCTGGCTCAGCAGTAAGACATCTTCCCCTATCTCCCCTGGTTGACAGGTGGCATGCGGTTTATCAGCTGCAAAGTACCATTGCGTTCCCTTCCCTGCAAGGATTTCTGCAGAGCCTGGCCTTCGCTCCGCTCCACCCTCCATTCCATCCCCCTTAGCAGGTGCGTGTGTATGGGGAATCATCGCGGAATAGGTTTCAAGTCATGCCAACTGCATTCCATCCAGGGAGCCGCAACTGTGATTTACCCTATAATTCCCGTACTGTTTTAACTCCTGTAAGGATGTTAATATAACTCCTAAGTTTCCTCTAATTGAATCCCCAGTTACCGGTCCACAGGGTCCCCAGTCATTTTCCCACACCGTGCTTTGCATTGGTAGCTAGAAAGGTGTTGATAACACACCAGCATTTTGGCTACTGCTGAGCAGTGTTGGCACAGCATCAGTGCCGTCTCTCCAACATTCTGCCCCAGCATCAGCAGGCTGGGGGTGGGGCAAGATCCTAGGAGGAGACACAACCAGGACAGCTGACCCAAACTGGCCAGAGGGATATTCCATACCATGTGACGTCAGCTCAGAAATAAAAGCAAAGTAAAGGAGGAGGAAAGGGGGGCATTTCTTATTTACAGTGTTTGCCTTCCGGAGAAACTGCTACGTGTGCGGAAGTCCTGCTTCCCGGGAAGTGGCTAGACAGTGCTCGCTGATCGAAACTAGACAATAAATTTGGGTTTTTTCCCTCTCCTTGTTCATGCACAAACTTTCACTTTTGCTTTAGTAAACTGCCTTATCTCAATCTGCAAGTTGTTTTTCATCTCTCCTGTCCAGCTGGGAAGGGAGAGAGATAGAGTTGTTTGGTGAACACCTGGCATCTAGCCGAGATAAACCCACACCAGTCCTTTTCGGTTCCTAATGTGGGCCGAGACAATGGCAGTTATATATCTTGCATGGTATAGTAATATTAGTTACTGAGTAGCAAGCTCTTGTGCGGGACATGGAGTTTGTCAGGTGCGCTGCTTATCACAAACAGTGGCTCTGTGCTTTGCTGTGACATTGATGTCTTTGTTGTGCTGGGGGAGCTATTTTCTGGGGACAATGAGGGAATCCCTCTCCCTATCTGGGATTGATGTAGATTGTTTTAGAATGCAGGCGGCCGCATTCCTCGTTCATCCTTATGTGAAGCTGTTGAATGCTATTAATACTAATAACTAATACTGTTGGCACACTATGGGGTTTGTGGAATCTGGTGTCATCCTGGTGTAAGACAAAACAAACTGTAGGTGAGGAGATACCGAAACGTGCCCTGAAGCGGCTGGTCGCTGGATGGCAGTGCGTGTGGAAGGATTTGGGCAGGTTCCTAGAGTGGTTATCACCTCCCGTTGCCTGGGACTCTACACCTAAACAGGTAATGCACCCTGGCAAACTGAGGCGTCACCTGACAGAAGGGTGCCTTGCCTAACCGGATGAAACCCAGCAGCTTCTCGCCCTGTACGGGGGCCTCTTGAGCCACAGTTCAGTGCTCTCAGAGGAGTGTGGCTGAGGCAGGGACCCAAACTGCATTTGAGGATGCTATGGCTGAGATAGGGACCCAAACAAAAACAACTACAGTAATTGCCCCCAGAAGTGACAAAGAAAAAGTGGATAAGGAGAGCCAAGGAGCGATCAGCAAGACTCACTCACCTTTTAGTAGTCCCATGTGGCCAGTGCAAAAGTCTGACGGAGGGTGGAGGTGAACAGTAGACCATCGTGGCCTGAATGAAGTAACGCCCCCACTGAGTGCTGCTGTACCGGACATGTTAGAGCTCCAATATGAACTGGAGTCGAAGGCAGCCAGGTGGTATGCTGCACTTGGCTTTGTCAATGCATTCTTCTCAATTCCTTTGGCAACAGAGTGCAGACCACGGTTTGCTCTCATGTGGCGGGGTGTCCAATACACCTGGAATCGAGTGCCCCGGGGATGGAAACGCAGCCCTACCACCTCTCATGGACTGATCCAAAGCGTACTGGAGAGGGGTGATGCCCCTGAACATCTACAATACGTTTGTGGCATCATTGTGTGGGGCAGTGAGGCAGAAGAAGTGTTTGAGAAGGGAAAAAAGAATAGTTCAGAATGTTCTGAAAGCTGGGTTTGCCATAAAGAAAAGCAAGGTCAGGGGACCTGCACAGGACATCCAATTCTTGGGCGTCAAAAGGCAGGATGGCCGCCGTCATGTGCCTATGGATGTGGTTAACAAGATAGCAACTATGTCTTTGCCAGCTAAGAAGATGGAAACACAGGCTTTCGTAAGCCGCCTGGGGTTTTGGAGAATGCATATTCCACATTATAGTCAGCTTGCGAGGCCCCCCTATCGAGTGACCCAGAAGAAGAACCATTTTGAATGTGGCCTTGAGCAACAACAGGCCTTTGGGCAGATCAAAGAGGAAATAGCTTGTGCGGTAGCTCTTGGGCCTGTTCAGACTGGGCCAGCCCTGCAAAATATACTCTACACTGCAGCTGGGTAGCATGGTATCACTTGGAGCTGCTGGCAAAGAACATCAAGAGAAACGCGAGGTTGACCATTAGGGTTTTGGAGCCGGGAATATTGCGGACCAGAAGGCCCACTACACTCCAACTGAAAAAGAAATATTAGCAGCGTATGAGGGGGTTTGAGCATCCTCAGAAGTTGTTGGGAAAGAAGGGTGTCTCCTCTTGGCACTGCAATTTCCTGTGCTACACTAGACGTTCAAAGGAAGCATCCCTTCGACATATCGTGCAAGCAGTGCTACATGGAATAAGTGAGTGGGTAGCACTGATCACACAACGAGCTCGCCTGGGGAAACCCAATTGCCCGAGAATCCCTGAAAGCAGGCAGAGATTTTGGAGCATTGATTTGGAAGGTCACTCGTGCTCAGGAAGGAAGCACCACCACATAATGAGTTATCAGAAGATGAAAGAGGCCATGCTCTCTTTTGTGATGGATCCTGCCTTGTGGTTGGGAACCATCAGAGGTGGAAAGCTGCTGTGTGGAGTCCCACACAACGAGTTGTTGAGGCCACTGAAGGAGAAGAAAAGTGGCTTGTACTGTGTCTCTATACTGACTCCTGGATGGTGGCTACAGCAATGGAAGAAGACCAATTGGCAGTGCAGGGGTAAACCCATCTGGGCTGCTGTGTTGTGGCAGGGCATCACTGCACGGATAGGAAACACGGCTCTGAAGGAACGTCACGTAGATGCTTAGATGTCCAAAAGCCACGCCCCTGAGGAACATCACAAAAATGAACAGCCAGATAAGGCTGCCAAAATTGAAATAGCTCAGGTAGACTTAGACTGGGAGCAGAAGTGTGAACTCTTTACAGCCCGATGGGCCCATGAAACATCAGGACATCTAGGAAAAGATGCAACCTACAGATGAGCTTGTGATCGAGGGGTCGGCCTGACCACGGAGGCTATCACACAGGTCACCCATGAATGCGAAACATGTGCTGCAATCAAGTGAGCCGCATGAGTAAAATCTCCTTGGAATAGATGGCCAAATTGGGTTTTAAATATCGTGATGAGGCCTGGCAAATTGACTATATTGGACCACTGCCATGAACACAGCAAGGCAAGAGCTTGCATACTCATCGTGGTAGAGGCAACTACTGGTTGGCGGGAAAAATACCCTGTAAACCATGCTATTGCTCAAAAATCTCTCTTGGGCCTTGAGAGACACATTTTGTGGTGACATGGTACCCCAGAAGGGATGGAATCAATGAGTCTCATTTATGAAATGGACCCATAAACTCTTAGGCAAAGCAACATGCATTGAGTGGATATATCACATCCCTTATCACCCACAGGCCTCTGGAAAGACTGAGAGGTATGATGGACTGCTGATGACTATGTCCAAGAGGGTTAGGCAATCGGGCATGGAAGCACTGGGATGCAAATTTAGCAGAAGCCACTTGGCTGGTTAACACCAGAGGATCTGCTAACCGCACTGGTCCTGCCCAAACAAACCCCCTACATACTGTGGGAAGAGATAAGGTCCCCATACTACACACAGGGAAGTGGCTAAGGAGGTCGGTGTGGAATTCTCCTCCCATGGGAGAAGGCAAACCCATTAAATGGGATTGTCTTTGCTCAAGGACCTGGGTGTACTTGGTGGGCAATGCAGAAGGATGGGGAGACCTGGTGTGTGCCTCAAGGAGATTCAACCTTGGGGGAAAAATAATGAGTGTAAATTGTATGTTGCAGGAAGTAAAGTATCAGGAGTGACATGAACCGAAGATGAGCGAATTTTACGAGGCGTGAGGAGAGTGCGATGATAGCCCAGGCAGGGCCGGTGTCGGTGCTGAACGATCGAGTGTGTCGCTTCTGTCCCGAGCACCCATCTTGATGGAATGGAGCCCAAGTCGCGGCCTGTTTTTTAAACATCTGGAGGGGTGGAGGAAGCCCACGAAATGGGAAGCTATCATCTGTCTTTGAAAAGGAAGTGGGACGGTAGTTAATGAAAATGTATACGTGTGTTGGGCATAAAGATGGTTTAAGCGTTGTAAGCGTTGGTAAGAAGGGATTTCAGTCATGACAAATAAATGCAGTGGAATAATTAGAAGACAGATATATGTATGTAAATATATAGATATATAGAATTCTGTGGGGTCTGAGTATGATGCAAATGGTGGGGAGTAAGGGGTGGAGATTGTACTGGGTGTGGCTGAGATGGAGTTCATTTTCCCCATAGCGGCCGTCAGTGCCATGCTTTGCATTTGTATCTAGAAAGGTGTTGATAACACATCAGTGTTTTGGCTACTGCTGGGCAGTGTTGGCACAGCATCAGCGCTGTCTCTCCAGCATTCTGCCCCCCATCAGAAGGCTGGGGGTGGGCAAGATCCTGGGAGGAGACACCACTAGACCAGGTGACCCAAACTGGCCAGAGGGCTATTCTATACCATATGACTTCAGCTCAGAAATAAAAGCTAAGTCAAGGAGGGGGAAGGGAGCACATTCGTTATTTACAGCGTTTGCCTTTCGGAGCAACCCCTACGCGTGCTGAAGCCCTGCTTCTTGGAAAGTGGTCGGACAGTGCTTGCTGATGGGAACCAGGGGATATAATATTTGTTTTTCCTGTTTGCTTTTTCGTGCAAAACCTTTCTCTTTTCCTTTAGTAAACTGCCTCATCTCACCCTGTGAGCTGTTTTCCATCTTATTTTCTCTCTGTGTCAAGCTGAGAAGGAGGAGTGATAGAGCGGCTCTGTGGGCACCTGGCATCCAGGCAAGGTCGACCCACCACGGATGCTTTTGATGCCGTCCAGGTGTTGGTAGGATAAGGACACTGATAATGCGGGTAAATAATTGGCTGCGGAGCTGGTGCTCGCAACAGCGTTCTGGGTTCTATGAGCATGGGACCCTGTTTTTGGATCAGCATCTGCTTGGGAGAGCGGGGCTCCACCTCACTAAGCGGGGCAAAGATATTTTTGCCAGTAGGATAGCTGGCCTCATTAGGAGGGCTTTAAACTAAAAGTGAGGGTGCGAGGAGGGAGAGGGAGAGAATAATCAGCAGCCCTGTGCGGGACCGATGGACAGGGTCAATGAGCAAAGGGCAGGGCAAGAGTTCCAGTACCTGGAAGTCCCCCTTAGAACCCAAAGGCGGTGGTGGATGGCATAGCTGCAAGTGTGCCCAGCAGAAAGATCTCCTTGGACAAGTAAGTTTTAAAAGAGGAGTTTGACAGGAAGCACGGACTCCGGGTACACGGACGGGAGTTCGATGCCAGGTATTGTACGCTGCCCCAGGCTGAGCGACGGCCTGCCTTCAGGCTGCACAAAAGGAAGGTAAGCCAGAATGTAACCTCGGGGTGACTGACATAAGTAACTCCTGAGATGAAGGAGACCGGATGCATTTCTGTGCTCGGGGTAGAAGGAAGAACACTCTCCCATCTCCCAAAGTGCCCCTACATAACAGACAGGATGCTCCTGGTTTGAAGACTGAAGAGCACATGAGGAAGGGACAGGACCCAGGACAAAGCCAACCATGCAAAGCTGACCTAACCACCTGCCCACGTTAGAACCAGTGCGACCAGAGAAGCACATCCAGGTATTAGTAATTGGAGATTTCCTCCTGAGAAACACCGAGACACCCATTTCCCACCCAGACGATTTCTCTAGAGAACTCTGCTGCCTACCAGGAGCTCCCATTCATGGTGTCACTGAGAGGCTGCCGAGGCTGGTGAACCCTACAGCTCATCATCTGCTCCTACTCTTCTCTGTAGGGTCTGATGAGGCAACTTAGAACCCTCCCAAGAGGTCTATTATGTCTGAAGGAGCGATGTTAAAAGGATGGGGAGCACAGGTGATGGTCTCCTCTTTTGGTGTCTGGTCTGAGGAAGGGGTCCAGGAAGGAGGAGACAGACCGAACAGCTGAATGCTGGGATGCGTAGCTGGCGCCATACTCAAGGTTTTGGCTTCTATGGTCATGGGTCTACCTTTAAGAAGCCAGGTCTGTTGGGAGCTGATGGGATTCACGCGACCAAGTGGGGCAAGATCGTCTTTGCCAGTTAGCTGGTTAGACTTACAAGGAGGGCTTTAAACGAGACTCAGCGGGCAAAGACAATGGAGTTTCGAGCAACAGAGAAGAGCCAGGGGCTGGTGGTGTGTTAGGAACCGAGAGGGGAATACTTGAGAACTGCTGCAAAGAAATTGGGGCTTGATCCTTGTCCAAAAATGTGACACAGTTAACAGCCCAACGGAAGTGCCTCTGTACCAATGCATGCAGTATGCATAAGAAAGAGGAGCTGGAAACCACTGTGCAGCCGGAAAGCTAACAGTGTAATCACTACAGTAAAAATATACTGGGACAACTCAATGACTGGAGCTCCGCAATCAGTGGCTATAAATGGGTCAGAAGGAAGGAGAGGCGGAGGTGACCCTCTATGTAAACCAAAATAAGAGGGATTTCCTGTACAGAGCTGTCTTTGAAAGACAGCGATGAACAGGTTGAGAGCTTATGGGTGAAAATTAGAGGCCAAGCTGTTGTGTTAAGAGTAAGAAATTTGGCAGAAAATAAAGCCCCTTGCGTTCCAGCTGGTCCTCAGAGGTCAGAGGGACTGGGTGGGGTTAGGCTTATTTTCCGATTACAACCAATTCAGCACTGCGAGTCGGGTTGCGTTCTCTAAGAACCTTTGCGAGTGCAGATTCAGGAACAGAGTGGTTTTTCTGAAGTTACAGAAATAGAGATTTGGAACTGCCATTGAGAAGTGCACGAGCTGTGGTAGAACTCTAATAACATTGTGCTAACCCATGCAATACTAATAACAATCGTATGCGGAAGCTTCCCAGGAAGTTGTCCCCACTTGGGAGGAGGGAGAAGAGAGCAGCCCAGCAATTGTCTCCAAGGTCTTTTGGGAATTCCTCATAACTAGGTGAAATTACTACCCTCCTTTTATACAGCCCAATCTTCTCCTCCTTGCGTATAGCATGATATAAGCAAAGAACTGAGCAATATAATCATATATGTGGTAGCAGTTTTTGGCCGTGGTGTCCTTGAAAGTTCTGGTCATATGGCTTTGTTCCATGCTGTGCCATTTGTCAGAGACAAAAGAGGACAATCCTCACTGCCACTGAACTCCTCCTTTGGCCAACTTGTCCTTTCTAGACATCATCTATGGGGATCTCCATCCATAAAGATAATGTTGAGCTAACATGGTGAAGGCCATAGAAATTATGCCTTAGGCCTTGGCCGGCTCTGGAGTCATCATCCCACCCAAGTTAACAAAGCAAATTTCGTGGTTGCTGTCTACTATAGGCTGCTGGATCAAGAGGATGAGGTCAATGTAAGAAATCAGGCAAGCAAGGCAGGAGATGAGCGTGGCAGAGTAACGGCCTTCTCTTCAGGTCGAGCTGAAGCGCAAGGAGGATATGCATAGGTAGTAGAAGCAGGGACACGCATTCTGGAAGAATCTAAAGATGCTGCTCGGGTCTGTAGGGATGGGACCAGAAAAGCTAAGGCAAAGCTGGAGCTGAATTTGGCAGGGGATGTAAAGAATCATAAGATGGGCTTCCACAGCTGCGTTGGTCAGAAAGTAAGACTAAATAATGCGTAACAGCTCTCCTCCCTTGCTGATAAATAAGCCAGGAGGTCTAGTGGCCAGCAACATGGAGAAGGCTGTGGTACCCGGCGAGTCATTTTCCTCTGTTTTCACTGGCACGGTTGCCAAACCTCTTGTGACTCTGAACCTCAAGGCAGGGACTTGGGGAACAAAGTCCTTTCCACCAAAGGAAACGATCTGTTCTGAGACCACCCGAGGAACCTGTGCATACACAAGTCCTGCACCTGGGCAGGCACAACCCCATGCACCAGTACGTGCTGGAGGTCGATCGGCTGGAAAGCAGCTCTGCAAAATAGGACAATGTGTCCTTGCCACAAAGGCGACCAAGGATATCCTTAGCCTGATGTAGAGGAAAGCAGAGTTTGTATATGTTACAAGACAGTTGTGTGGACCATTCAAGGTGCTCACTGTCCCCGGGACTGCAGGGCACCACAGACCACCCTTGGGCAGCTTTGAGGGCACTGCCTATTTTTCTAAAAGACTCCTATCCAGCTTAGCGCAAATCCTACTCTCTTGAGCCCTCAAGCCAGCAGTGCCGAACGCACGCTTTGTATTTTATTTGCTTCCAGGAGACGTGCAGCTTAGAAACGACTGCAATGGAAGTGGGGCTTTCAGCAAACAGTGTGGAGCAACTTCTGCCGGTTTTTCAAGATGTCCTGAGAAGTTAAGGCCAGGCCTGCCCTGCCCTGCCCTGCCCTGCTCAAAGCAGTCAATTGAGTGGAGGGAGCAGCACCAAAAAGGCACAGGCACCTTTGGGGTGGACTTGATGCGGTAACAAATAACAAGAGGTAGTACTTGTAGCTACTACAGCCTCTTCTGCGACCTCGTAGCCCGCCCTCAGGGTCGCAGCACTACACGGAGCAGATCCATCCGCGCCCCGCGGGCACCAGGTCGACGAGGGCCGACCCGCCAAGGGGGCGGGGAAAAGCGAAAAAGACAGGCGAGACAGCAAATCGAGACGCGGGCGACGATCCGTCGGCCCAATGGGCGCCGCGGAGGGCCCGGCTTAGTGGAGGAAGTGGCGGGGCGGACACGGGCGTTGTCCTTGGCTGACGCGAGTATCGGTGTGCTGGCCTCTCGCCCTGGTGGCGCCACTACTATCTTCGGAAAGTTCATCGGCAAGGCGTTTCTCTGGTATCGTCAGCGACGAGGACTGGGAGGTAGCCGCGGCTTTGCTCTGTGCGCGGTTCCTCTTCCCTTCCTCCCCCTCCTCGCGCGCTTGCGGGCATCTGAGCCGAGGACACCCGGTGCGGGGCACCCGGGCGCGCGGTAGGGCGTGCGGCGGCGCTGCTGCTGCGGGTGGGTGGGTGCAGGGACGCGGGACGGACCGGGCTTCTTCTGGGTTGTGGCGCTCTCTGCTGCACCATCCCGATAGTTTGTTCCGTGCCCCGCCCCCACCCCTCCGGCTGCCGCGGGCGTACTGGGTTGCTGGTGTTGTCCGGGCTCGCCTCGCATCCCACCCCCAGCGTGTCCTGTGCGCGCCTAGAGAAGGGCCTCCGACGGTAACTTGGTCTCAGTCTGTCTCCTAACAGCATCGATGAAGTTTCGCAGCTTATCTGTACTAGACTTTGGTTTTGAACCCCCAGACTGGATTATGAGGGCGAGGAATTACGTCTTTTTCTAGGATTAAAAAAAAAAAAAAAAAAATTAAGGAAAAAAAAAAGAAGTTTACAAAGTGATCATGCTGCAGGCTGCATTAGCTTTCCAGAACTCGTTTCTCTGGGGAAGTAAGACCGTGATAACAGCATGCTTGCAAGTGTCACGGGTGTTGGCACTGGAAACTAGAGTGAGCTGCTTAGACCGGGGGAAAAACAATGCAGTCGTTGCCTATGCAATGTTAACTTTAAGGTAGTATCCCATATGATTTAGTTATTAAAATGCTGAAAGTTATCAGTTAGGGATTCCTTCTGCTTTTGAAGGTAGGGTTTGCATGCAGTATGGAAGACAGACTCGTCCTATGCACTCGCAGGCTTCCTGTCATTATGCGTGTGTTTGATACTTGAGCCCCCTGTCCTGTGGGAAATGAATGGCCGCTGCTCTTCCACTTCACTGAACTCTTTGCCGATTCGGTTAAGCCATTTGTCTCCAGTCTCTGCGTGGACCACATCCAATAGAAAAACTGCTTAGGAAAGAATCAGCCCGAACTAAAACATGCTGGAGGTTGTTAATTGCAAGTAGTGGCCTGTCTCCTTCCCCCATGGTCTTGCATGACGAATCCCACTTCTGGAGGGGGCTCTGTAAATATACTGTATTTTGGGTATAGAAAGCATAATAATCAATGTTCTGGCTTGTGTTTGGGGTATCTGGTAATCTGCTTCTGTAGGAGTTCAGTGGGGCAGATGGGTTTGCATAAGCTATTACCTTTCTCTGAAGCCGGTTATGTTTTAACTGTTTGCTCTTCCTCCAGTGCCGTGCATTCCATGATCGTTCGCCCCTAGACGGGCACTTTTCCTAGTCATGCCTAAGGAGCCAATTATTGAGTTGTCTGAAGCAGGAGATTCTGGTGAATCTGTAAGTACTGTGGGAGTTTTCTTTATGCTAAACTGTACCTGTAGGTAGTGCCTCATTTACTAGACTCTTTCCCATCCCCCCTTTCCCCCTTGATAGGGCACAGTAGGCTACTTTGGGTTTTCTGGTGCTATCATCTCTTGCCTCTAGCTTGTAATGGAGTTGAGCTTTTTGACTAAAAGCAGTGCTATAAAGCAGTGCTGGTCCCTGGGTATGTACTTCTGGTGCAAAATGCAGTGTTGTTTTGGAGTGCAGTCAGGTGCCTATCGTTGTGGTTTAGAGTCAGAGTAGTAGTACTCCTAACATGGAGAGGAGGGCTTGGGGTTTTTGGCAGGTCAGGGGCAAGGAAGGGCAAAGCTGGTTGAGAGGTGCTGGATGTTTTGCTTTAAGCTATGAAAGCCATGTTCAAAGACTTTGTAAACCCATGCAAAAGGCGGCCTCAAGTTTATTTTCCAGCAGGATTGGTTATGTTGCCTGAAGACACAATGGGGGCTTTAACCCGGAGACAGTGTCAGCTTCTGTGGCTGTTTTGTAGTCCTTTGCTGTCTAGCTTTGGAAAAATTGCCTAGCTCTCTTTTGCCCCTATAGCGTGCATAATTGGTCTTTGTAGCTTTGCTTGGAAAGCTTTAGTTGCCGGAGGTTGGACGGACATTAATTTGATATGCAGTGGTTGAACTGCTAGGAATTGGCTAGCTGCATTCTCTGGGTGGTTCTCTGCTCTCGTTCCTTCCTTTCCTGCCCTCTCCCGTCTTTATGTGTTCCTTTATTCATTTTATTTTACTTATTTATGGGTTTGTACTTCCTTCTCCAGCTTCTTGGGCATGTAATGATTGTTGGCGAGATGTGTGTTGCTCACCTGGGCCTGACCAATGGATTCCGGATGGTTGTGGATGAAGGGCCCGAGGGTGGGCAGTCTGTCTATTGCATACATCTACCCGTTCTGGGTGGCCGTCAGTCGGACTGGCCGCCTGGCTAAGATTTTGGCACCGCAAGAGCTGCTGCACGTGTACAAATCGCCACTGAATGGATTTCATCTGTTGCCCATCAGTCTAGCAGCTTTTGATGTGTAATTTTTTTTTTTTTTTTTTGCCGTGTGTCTGTGGAAGGTAATAAAAGCCTTGAGCAGCAGTTGCACAATAAAGATTTGTCATGGGGATATCATCTCCGTCTTGCGCGTCTTACTGAGGGGAAGTAGTTCTGCAAATTCAAACGGTGTCTCCCGCGACTGCACCAACTGCACGTGCATGTGGAATGTTTCAGCCAGGTAACAGCATTTCAGAGATAGATGGTGATTTGCCTGTTCATTTGAAGCCTGAAGCTGGAAGCGTTTAGCAGTCTCTCACGTCTTGTAGGAAGCAAAGTCTTAGCTCTTTGGCAGTGGCATGCCAAGGTACAGAAAGTCTGTGTGGGCTGCTGCTAAAACTGTAGAAGATACTGTGTGCGAGGAGGCTACATGCATGCTTTCCAAGGGTGGATTCATCATGGTGCACTGTGTTGGAAGCATCGACCTCCTGTTGGACCTGGGTGTCCTGGTTACAGGAGTAGGGTGCCAGTTTAGCACTATGTGCATGTAAGCAAACTGTATTGTACCACCCTCTATGTCATTCCTGATGAACTGCCAACAACGGATCTACTTGCAGTAGCTGCCTACTGTACACCCAACACCTCAGGCTACAAAATGGCTATTAAATGAGAAAAGGGAGAAGAGGCAACCCTTCCCAGGCAGGGTAGTGTTTTTCTTTTTCTTCACCCAAATGACTCAGCCATGATAACTCCCCTGTGGGGAAGCACCAGCTCATTCCCACCCAGCCTGAGGGGTCATCTCTGCTAATGGGCCATAATGGACTCAATGGCACTAGCAGAATGGGCAGCTGCAGTGACTCAGACCATCAGAGACTCCCAAAATATCCCATGACTCACAGTATTGCATTCCTCCACTGTGAAACTCCCTGTCCTGGGGGAGGTACTGAGCATTCCCACCTGAACCTGAGCATATATATAATCTTTGGGTTTGGGGACTTTGGGCACCACCACTTGACAGATCCAAAGGAGGACCAAAACATCAACAGGACTGCGACCATTACTTCAACAGGACTGTGGCCATCACTCTGACCAGCAGGGTGCCAGTTTATGCTCTTGACTTTGTGGGTTAAAACCAGTTCTCTCTGTATCATTGTTTAGTAAATTGTAACTCCGACCTGTAATCTCTCTTGAGGCAGATGTGTGGGATTATTTTTCTCCTGCCGGTTTACATTTAAACCAGCATGCTGGGTGATTGCCATAGGTTTTAGAAGTCTCTGTCACCTGGTGGAATTTTATGTCTCGCCTCGCAGGCAAGGTTGTGTGGATACTTAGCTCCAAACCGAAGAGAGCCAAGGGTTATGAAACCCAGATCCACTGGAGAATTGTAGGATCCTAGACCAGCCCAGGTGTGAAGGGACTTTGAAAGATCATCTGGTGCAGCCTTCTGTGGGAAAGGGAGCCTAGATGAGATTATTTAGTGCCCTGTCCAATTGCATCTTGAAAACCTCCAGCAATGGGGACTGGTGCAACTTGTGCCCGTTGTCCCTTGTCTTCTCCATGTGGCTCCCTTGAAGTACTAGAATACTGTGAGGAGGTTCCCCCTGAGCCTAGGCAGGTGCCTAACATTTTGCAACTAATTCCTTTGTCGTTGCTAGCCTTCATGCAGCCCCTAGCTGCTTTTAGATGTTCCTCCACAGCTTTTGGATCATGCTGAGCCCATTTGTCCGAGTATTTAGGACTTAGGCTTATTCCCTGCTTCTGTAAGTATTCAGTGATATCTCTTGCCATCCCTCCGACTATGCCAATTGGTGTTTTAGGTCGCTTAAAGTATCACCGGAAAAGGTATCAGCAAAAGCAGGTTCTCCAGCCCTTTGAGCATCTTCATGGCCCTCCTTGGGACCCTCTCCAGTCTGTCCGCCTCTTTTTATTGACTTCTGGGGACCAGAACTGGACACAGAGTGTTGCCTGCAGGCATGGCCTCTGTGAGAAGAGGCCAGGGTCTGCTCTGCGCTAGACACAGCTAGTTTTCACCAGCTAGGCACCAGACTCCCTGAGAGGCAAAGCTGAGCAACTCAGCAAAGCTGGTGGCACCCCTGTGTAAGCATATTTAAGAAAGGGTGTAAAGCGCTGTCTGGGGCAGGTATTTCCCTGCTGCCCTCAGATCTGGCAGGTGGCTGTGTCCTGAAGGAACTTTTTCATCTTATTTTCTCCTCCTGTCCTCTTGAGGAGGGGTGGTGAGAGAGCAGCTGGTTGGGCCCCTGGCAGCCAGCCGAGGTCTGACATCATAAAGCCTAAAAGGCATATTCTTCCACGTAGAAGGTGACTGGTGGTTTAGAGATTTTAGGAGCAGGAAAATTAATTAGGGGCTGAATGTTGATTTGAGCGTAGGGCAGGTACCAATCCGTCTTCTATAACTGCAATTTCAGCAGCAGAGGACAGCTGAGAATCAGGCCCCAGTGATGCTGGTTTGGGTGTTGCTAAGATGGAGTTTATTTCCCCATAGCAGCTCTCACAGTGCCGTGTGTCACGAGAAAAAGGGAGGCTTCCTCGACCCTTCGTGTGGGGAGATTTACTCAGTCTTTAGTGTTTAATTTGTCTGCGTTTCAGGAAAGTTGAGACCATTGCGCCCGACCGGTCCGTCAGCATCCCGTTGGGGGGGATCCTTCACTGAGCAGTCCTACTGGATCAGAGGGTGGTTCTCCTGACTTAGGGAAACGCACCAACAGTGCAAGGGAGACCCCTCAGCAGGTCTTCCCCTTTACCCATTGTGTTACCTGCTGCTGGCGACTGGTAGCGTCCGCCAAGGATTCACACTGGCAGTTTATGGAATAACACTCTTTATTAATATAAATAGTGACAGGTTAGTGTTCTAAGATTGTTGGTGATAGTGTCTGACTGCAAAAAATATATTTGAAGGAATATACAGACAAGCTCTAATCCCCAATAAAATGTTCAGCATGCATAGAGTATGATTCCTATCCAATAGGCATCTCTATGGGGGAGAAGACAGGTTCAGCCCATCAACTGATCCCAGCAGCTACCATGGATTCTTCCCTAACTTTTCCCCATTCTCGACTTATTTTTATACTATTTCTGTGTGTTTAGGTGGAGCTCGAGTGACTCTAGTCATACATACTTTTGTTACTGATTGGTGTAAAATTCTCTTGCTTTGCTTTTAAAGATACAGTCAAAAGGAATATAGAGGGCATGCCCAGTGAGGGGTGGTCGCACTTTGGAGGTGGGTAACTTTGGGATGGAGGTGTGCGTTAATATTATTTATTGGGCTTTAATGAAGCGAGTTCATCTAAGGAGAGAGATTTCACCACAGTTGCTGGCTCAGCAGTAAGACATCTTCCCCTATCTCCCCTGGTTGACAGGTGGCATGCGGTTTATCAGCTGCAAAGTACCATTGCGTTCCCTTCCCTGCAAGGATTTCTGCAGAGCCTGGCCTTCGCTCCGCTCCACCCTCCATTCCATCCCCCTTAGCAGGTGCGTGTGTATGGGGAATCATCGCGGAATAGGTTTCAAGTCATGCCAACTGCATTCCATCCAGGGAGCCGCAACTGTGATTTACCCTATAATTCCCGTACTGTTTTAACTCCTGTAAGGATGTTAATATAACTCCTAAGTTTCCTCTAATTGAATCCCCAGTTACCGGTCCACAGGGTCCCCAGTCATTTTCCCACACCGTGCTTTGCATTGGTAGCTAGAAAGGTGTTGATAACACACCAGCATTTTGGCTACTGCTGAGCAGTGTTGGCACAGCATCAGTGCCGTCTCTCCAACATTCTGCCCCAGCATCAGCAGGCTGGGGGTGGGGCAAGATCCTAGGAGGAGACACAACCAGGACAGCTGACCCAAACTGGCCAGAGGGATATTCCATACCATGTGACGTCAGCTCAGAAATAAAAGCAAAGTAAAGGAGGAGGAAAGGGGGGCATTTCTTATTTACAGTGTTTGCCTTCCGGAGAAACTGCTACGTGTGCGGAAGTCCTGCTTCCCGGGAAGTGGCTAGACAGTGCTCGCTGATCGAAACTAGACAATAAATTTGGGGGTTTTCCCTCTCCTTGTTCATGCACAAACTTTCACTTTTGCTTTAGTAAACTGCCTTATCTCAATCTGCAAGTTGTTTTTCATCTCTCCTGTCCAGCTGGGAAGGGAGAGAGATAGAGTTGTTTGGTGAACACCTGGCATCTAGCCGAGATAAACCCACACCAGTCCTTTTCGGTTCCTAATGTGGGCCGAGACAATGGCAGTTATATATCTTGCATGGTATAGTAATATTAGTTACTGAGTAGCAAGCTCTTGTGCGGGACATGGAGTTTGTCAGGTGCGCTGCTTATCTCTTTGTTTTGTTGAGTTTGAGAACATGTTAATACAAACAGTGGCTCTGTGCTTTGCTGTGACATTGATGTCTTTGTTGTGCTGGGGGAGCTATTTTCTGGGGACAATGAGGGAATCCCTCTCCCTATCTGGGATTGATGTAGATTGTTTTAGAATGCAGGCGGCCGCATTCCTCGTTCATCCTTATGTGAAGCTGTTGAATGCTATTAATACTAATAACTAATACTGTTGGCACACTATGGGGTTTGTGGAATCTGGTGTCATCCTGGTGTAAGACAAAACAAACTGTAGGTGAGGAGATACCGAAATGTGCCCTGAAGCGGCTGGTCGCTGGATGGCAGTGCGTGTGGAAGGATTTGGGCAGGTTCCTAGAGTGGTTATCACCTCCCGTTGCCTGGGACTCTACACCTAAACAGGTAATGCACCCTGGCAAACTGAGGCGTCACCTGACAGAAGGGTGCCTTGCCTAACCGGATGAAACCCAGCAGCTTCTCGCCCTGTACGGGGGCCTCTTGAGCCACAGTTCAGTGCTCTCAGAGGAGTGTGGCTGAGGCAGGGACCCAAACTGCATTTGAGGATGCTATGGCTGAGATAGGGACCCAAACAAAAACAACTACAGTAATTGCCCCCAGAAGTGACAAAGAAAAAGTGGATAAGGAGAGCCAAGGAGCGATCAGCAAGACTCACTCACCTTTTAGTAGTCCCATGTGGCCAGTGCAAAAGTCTGACGGAGGGTGGAGGTGAACAGTAGACCATCGTGGCCTGAATGAAGTAACGCCCCCACTGAGTGCTGCTGTACCGGACATGTTAGAGCTCCAATATGAACTGGAGTCGAAGGCAGCCAGGTGGTATGCTGCACTTGGCTTTGTCAATGCATTCTTCTCAATTCCTTTGGCAACAGAGTGCAGACCACGGTTTGCTCTCATGTGGCGGGGTGTCCAATACACCTGGAATCGAGTGCCCCGGGGATGGAAACGCAGCCCTACCACCTCTCATGGACTGATCCAAAGCGTACTGGAGAGGAGTGATGCCCCTGAACATCTACAATACGTTTGTGGCATCATTGTGTGGGGCAGTGAGGCAGAAGAAGTGTTTGAGAAGGGAAAAAAGAATAGTTCAGAATGTTCTGAAAGCTGGGTTTGCCATAAAGAAAAGCAAGGTCAGGGGACCTGCACAGGACATCCAATTCTGGGGCGTCAAAAGGCAGGATGGCCGCCGTCATGTGCCTATGGATGTGGTTAACAAGATAGCAACTATGTCTTTGCCAGCTAAGAAGATGGAAACACAGGCTTTCGTAAGTCGCCTGGGGTTTTGGAGAATGCATATTCCACATTATAGTCAGCTTGCGAGGCCCCCCTATCGAGTGACCCAGAAGAAGAACCATTTTGAATGTGGCCTTGAGCAACAACAGGCCTTTGGGCAGATCAAAGAGGAAATAGCTTGTGCGGTAGCTCTTGGGCCTGTTCAGACTGGGCCAGCCCTGCAAAATATACTCTACACTGCAGCTGGGTAGCATGGTATCACTTGGAGCTGCTGGCAAAGAACATCAAGAGAAACGCGAGGTTGACCATTAGGGTTTTGGAGCCGGGAATATTGCGGACCAGAAGGCCCACTACACTCCAACTGAAAAAGAAATATTAGCAGCGTATGAGGGGGTTTGAGCATCCTCAGAAGTTGTTGGGAAAGAAGGGTGTCTCCTCTTGGCACTGCAATTTCCTGTGCTACACTAGACGTTCAAAGGAAGCATCCCTTCGACATATCGTGCAAGCAGTGCTACATGGAATAAGTGAGTGGGTAGCACTGATCACACAACGAGCTCGCCTGGGGAAACCCAATTGCCCGAGAATCCCTGAAAGCAGGCAGAGATTTTGGAGCATTGATTTGGAAGGTCACTCGTGCTCAGGAAGGAAGCACCACCACATAATGAGTTATCAGAAGATGAAAGAGGCCATGCTCTCTTTTGTGATGGATCCTGCCTTGTGGTTGGGAACCATCAGAGGTGGAAAGCTGCTGTGTGGAGTCCCACACAACGAGTTGTTGAGGCCACTGAAGGAGAAGAAAAGTGGCTTGTACTGTGTCTCTATACTGACTCCTGGATGGTGGCTACAGCAATGGAAGAAGACCAATTGGCAGTGCAGGGGTAAACCCATCTGGGCTGCTGTGTTGTGGCAGGGCATCACTGCACGGATAGGAAACACGGCTCTGAAGGAACGTCACGTAGATGCTTAGATGTCCAAAAGCCACGCCCCTGAGGAACATCACAAAAATGAACAGCCAGATAAGGCTGCCAAAATTGAAATAGCTCAGGTAGACTTAGACTGGGAGCAGAAGTGTGAACTCTTTACAGCCCGATGGGCCCATGAAACATCAGGACATCTAGGAAAAGATGCAACCTACAGATGAGCTTGTGATCGAGGGGTCGGCCTGACCACGGAGGCTATCACACAGGTCACCCATGAATGCGAAACATGTGCTGCAATCAAGTGAGCCGCATGAGTAAAATCTCCTTGGAATAGATGGCCAAATTGGGTTTTAAATATCGTGATGAGGCCTGGCAAATTGACTATATTGGACCACTGCCATGAACACAGCAAGGCAAGAGCTTGCATACTCATCGTGGTAGAGGCAACTACTGGTTGGCGGGAAAAATACCCTGTAAACCGTGCTATTGCTCAAAAATCTCTCTTGGGCCTTGAGAGACACATTTTGTGGTGACATGGTACCCCAGAAGGGATGGAATCAATGAGTCTCATTTATGAAATGGACCCATAAACTCTTAGGCAAAGCAACATGCATTGAGTGGATATATCACATCCCTTATCACCCACAGGCCTCTGGAAAGACTGAGAGGTATGATGGACTGCTGATGACTATGTCCAAGAGGGTTAGGCAATCGGGCATGGAAGCACTGGGATGCAAATTTGGCAGAAGCCACTTGGCTGGTTAACACCAGAGGATCTGCTAACCCCCTACATACTGTGGGAAGAGATAAGGTCCCCATACTACACACAGGGAAGTGGCTAAGGAGGTCGGTGTGGAATTCTCCTCCCATGGGAGAAGGCAAACCCATTAAATGGGATTGTCTTTGCTCAAGGACCTGGGTGTACTTGGTGGGCAATGCAGAAGGATGGGGAGACCTGGTGTGTGCCTCAAGGAGATTCAACCTTGGGGGAAAAATAATGAGTGTAAATTGTATGTTGCAGGAAGTAAAGTATCAGGAGTGACATGAACCGAAGATGAGCGAATTTTACGAGGCGTGAGGAGAGTGCGATGATAGCCCAGGCAGGGCCGATGTCGGTGCTGAACGATCGAGTGTGTCGCTTCTGTCCCGAGCACCCATCTTGATGGAATGGAGCCCAAGTCGCGGCCTGTTTTTTAAACATCTGGAGGGGTGGAGGAAGCCCACGAAATGGGAAGCTATCATCTGTCTTTGAAAAGGAAGTGGGACGGTAGTTAATGAAAATGTATACGTGTGTTGGGCATAAAGATGGTTTAAGCGTTGTAAGCGTTGGTAAGAAGGGATTTCAGTCATGACAAATAAATGCAGTGGAATAATTAGAAGACAGATATATGTATGTAAATATATAGATATATAGAATTCTGTGGGGTCTGAGTATGATGCAAATGGTGGGGAGTAAGGGGTGGAGATTGTACTGGGTGTGGCTGAGATGGAGTTCATTTTCCCCATAGCGGCCGTCAGTGCCATGCTTTGCATTTGTATCTAGAAAGGTGTTGATAACACATCAGTGTTTTGGCTACTGCTGGGCAGTGTTGGCACAGCATCAGCGCTGTCTCTCCAGCATTCTGCCCCCCATCAGAAGGCTGGGAGTGGGCAAGATCCTGGGAGGAGACACCACTAGACCAGGTGACCCAAACTGGCCAGAGGGCTATTCTATACCATATGACTTCAGCTCAGAAATAAAAGCTAAGTCAAGGAGGGGGAAGGGAGCACATTTGTTATTTACAGCGTTTGCCTTTCGGAGCAACCCCTACGCGTGCTGAAGCCCTGCTTCTTGGAAAGTGGTCGGACAGTGCTTGCTGATGGGAACCAGGGGATATAATATTTGTTTTTCCTGTTTGCTTTTTCGTGCAAAACCTTTCTCTTTTCCTTTAGTAAACTGCCTCATCTCACCCTGTGAGCTGTTTTCCATCTTATTTTCTCTCTGTGTCAAGCTGAGAAGGAGGAGTGATAGAGCGGCTCTGTGGGCACCTGGCATCCAGGCAAGGTCGACCCACCACGGATGCTTTTGATGCCGTCCAGGTGTTGGTAGGATAAGGACACTGATAATGCGGGTAAATAATTGGCTGCGGAGCTGGTGCTCGCAACAGCGTTCTGGGTTCTATGAGCATGGGACCCTGTTTTTGGATCAGCATCTGCTTGGGAGAGCGGGGCTCCACCTCACTAAGCGGGGCAAAGATATTTTTGCCAGTAGGATAGCTGGCCTCATTAGGAGGGCTTTAAACTAAAAGTGAGGGTGCGAGGAGGGAGAGGGAGAGAATAATCAGCAGCCCTGTGCGGGACCGATGGACAGGGTCAATGAGCAAAGGGCCGGGCAAGAGTTCCAGTACCTGGAAGTCCCCCTTAGAACCCAAAGGCGGTGGTGGATGGCATAGCTGCAAGTGTGCCCAGCAGAAAGATCTCCTTGGACAAGTAAGTTTTAAAAGAGGAGTTTGACAGGAAGCACGGACTCCGGGTACACGGACGGGAGTTCGATGCCAGGTATTGTACGCTGCCCCAGGCTGAGCGACGGCCTGCCTTCAGGCTGCACAAAAGGAAGGTAAGCCAGAATGTAACCTCGGGGTGACTGACATAAGTAACTCCTGAGATGAAGGAGACCGGATGCATTTCTGTGCTCGGGGTAGAAGGAAGAACACTCCCCCATCTCCCAAAGTGCCCCTACATAACAGACAGCATGCTCCTGGTTTGAAGACTGAAGAGCACATGAGGAAGGGACAGGACCCAGAACAAAGCCAACCATGCAAAGCTGACCTAACCACCTGCCCACGTTAGAACCAGTGCGACCAGAGAAGCACATCCAGGTATTAGTAATTGGAGATTTCCTCCTGAGAAACACCGAGACACCCATTTCCCACCCAGACGATTTCTCTAGAGAACTCTGCTGCCTACCAGGAGCTCCCATTCATGGTGTCACTGAGAGGCTGCCGAGGCTGGTGAACCCTACAGCTCATCATCTGCTCCTACTCTTCTCTGTAGGGTCTGATGAGGCAACTTAGAACCCTCCCAAGAGGTCTATTATGTCTGAAGGAGCGATGTTAAAAGGATGGGGAGCACAGGTGATGGTCTCCTCTTTTGGTGTCTGGTCTGAGGAAGGGGTCCAGGAAGGAGGAGACAGACCGAACAGCTGAATGCTGGGATGCGTAGCTGGCGCCATACTCAAGGTTTTGGCTTCTATGGTCATGGGTCTACCTTTAAGAAGCCAGGTCTGTCGGGAGCTGATGGGATTCACGCGACCAAGTGGGGCAAGATCGTCTTTGCCAGTTAGCTGGTTAGACTTACAAGGAGGGCTTTAAACGAGACTCAGCGGGCAAAGACAATGGAGTTTCGAGCAACAGAGAAGAGCCAGGGGCTGGTGGTGTGTTAGGAACCGAGAGGGGAATACTTGAGAACTGCTGCAAAGAAATTGGGGCTTGATCCTTGTCCAAAAATGTGACACAGTTAACAGCCCAACGGAAGTGCCTCTGTACCAATGCATGCAGTATGCATAAGAAAGAGGAGCTGGAAACCACTGTGCAGCCGGAAAGCTAACAGTGTAATCACTACAGTAAAAATATACTGGGACAACTCAATGACTGGAGCTCCGCAATCAGTGGCTATAAATGGGTCAGAAGGAAGGAGAGGCGGAGGTGACCCTCTATGTAAACCAAAATAAGAGGGATTTCCTGTACAGAGCTGTCTTTGAAAGACAGCGATGAACAGGTTGAGAGCTTATGGGTGAAAATTAGAGGCCAAGCTGTTGTGTTAAGAGTAAGAAATTTGGCAGAAAATAAAGCCCCTTGCGTTCCAGCTGGTCCTCAGAGGTCAGAGGGACTGGGTGGGGTTAGGCTTATTTTCCGATTACAACCAATTCAGCACTGCGAGTCGGGTTGCGTTCTCTAAGAACCTTTGCGAGTGCAGATTCAGGAACAGAGTGGTTTTTCTGAAGTTACAGAAATAGAGATTTGGAACTGCCATTGAGAAGTGCACGAGCTGTGGTAGAACTCTAATAACATTGTGCTAACCCATGCAATACTAATAACAATCGTATGCGGAAGCTTCCCAGGAAGTTGTCCCCACTTGGGAGGAGGGAGAAGAGAGCAGCCCAGCAATTGTCTCCAAGGTCTTTTGGGAATTCCTCATAACTAGGTGAAATTACTACCCTCCTTTTATACAGCCCAATCTTCTCCTCCTTGCGTATAGCATGATATAAGCAAAGAACTGAGCAATATAATCATATATGTGGTAGCAGTTTTTGGCCGTGGTGTCCTTGAAAGTTCTGGTCATATGGCTTTGTTCCATGCTGTGCCATTTGTCAGAGACAAAAGAGGACAATCCTCACTGCCACTGAACTCCTCCTTTGGCCAACTTGTCCTTTCTAGACATCATCTATGGGGATCTCCATCCATAAAGATAATGTTGAGCTAACATGGTGAAGGCCATAGAAATTATGCCTTAGGCCTTGGCCGGCTCTGGAGTCATCATCCCACCCAAGTTAACAAAGCAAATTTCGTGGTTGCTGTCTACTATAGGCTGCTGGATCAAGAGGATGAGGTCAATGTAAGAAATCAGGCAAGCAAGGCAGGAGATGAGCGTGGCAGAGTAACGGCCTTCTCTTCAGGTCGAGCTGAAGCGCAAGGAGGATATGCATAGGTAGTAGAAGCAGGGACACGCATTCTGGAAGAATCTAAAGATGCTGCTCGGGTCTGTAGGGATGGGACCAGAAAAGCTAAGGCAAAGCTGGAGCTGAATTTGGCAGGGGATGTAAAGAATCATAAGATGGGCTTCCACAGCTGCGTTGGTCAGAAAGTAAGACTAAATAATGCGTAACAGCTCTCCTCCCTTGCTGATAAATAAGCCAGGAGGTCTAGTGGCCAGCAACATGGAGAAGGCTGTGGTACCCGGCGAGTCATTTTCCTCTGTTTTCACTGGCACGGTTACCAAACCTCTTGTGACTCTGAACCTCAAGGCAGGGACTTGGGGAACAAAGTCCTTTCCACCAAAGGAAACGATCTGTTCTGAGACCACCCGAGGAACCTGTGCATACACAAGTCCTGCACCTGGGCAGGCACAACCCCATGCACCAGTACGTGCTGGAGGTCGATCGGCTGGAAAGCAGCTCTGCAAAATAGGACAATGTGTCCTTGCCACAAAGGCGACCAAGGATATCCTTAGCCTGATGTAGAGGAAAGCAGAGTTTGTATATGTTACAAGACAGTTGTGTGGACCATTCAAGGTGCTCACTGTCCCCGGGACTGCAGGGCACCACAGACCACCCTTGGGCAGCTTTGAGGGCACTGCCTATTTTTCTAAAAGACTCCTATCCAGCTTAGCGCAAATCCTACTCTCTTGAGCCCTCAAGCCAGCAGTGCCGAACACACGCTTTGTATTTTATTTGCTTCCAGGAGACGTGCAGCTTAGAAACGACTGCAATGGAAGTGGGGCTTTCAGCAAACAGTGTGGAGCAACTTCTGCCGGTTTTTCAAGATGTCCTGAGAAGTTAAGGCCAGGCCTGCCCTGCCCTGCCCTGCCCTGCCCTGCCCTGCTCAAAGCAGTCAATTGAGTGGAGGGAGCAGCACCAAAAAGGCACAGGCACCTTTGGGGTGGACTTGATGCGGTAACAAATAACAAGAGGTAGTACTTGTAGCTACTACAGCCTCTTCTGCGACCTCGTAGCCCGCCCTCAGGGTCGCAGCACTACACGGAGCAGATCCATCCGCGCCCCGCGGGCACCAGGTCGACGAGGGCCGACCCGCCAAGGGGGCGGGGAAAAGCGAAAAAGACAGGCGAGACAGCAAATCGAGACGCGGGCGACGATCCGTCGGCCCAATGGGCGCCGCGGAGGGCCCGGCTTAGTGGAGGAAGTGGCGGGGCGGACACGGGCGTTGTCCTTGGCTGACGCGAGTATCGGTGTGCTGGCCTCTCGCCCTGGTGGCGCCACTACTATCTTCGGAAAGTTCATCGGCAAGGCGTTTCTCTGGTATCGTCAGCGACGAGGACTGGGAGGTAGCCGCGGCTTTGCTCTGTGCGCGGTTCCTCTTCCCTTCCTCCCCCTCCTCGCGCGCTTGCGGGCATCTGAGCCGAGGACACCCGGTGCGGGGCACCCGGGCGCGCGGTAGGGCGTGCGGCGGCGCTGCTGCTGCGGGTGGGTGGGTGCAGGGACGCGGGACGGACCGGGCTTCTTCTGGGTTGTGGCGCTCTCTGCTGCACCATCCCGATAGTTTGTTCCGTGCCCCGCCCCCACCCCTCCGGCTGCCGCGGGCGTACTGGGTTGCTGGTGTTGTCCGGGCTCGCCTCGCATCCCACCCCCAGCGTGTCCTGTGCGCGCCTAGAGAAGGGCCTCCGACGGTAACTTGGTCTCAGTCTGTCTCCTAACAGCATCGATGAAGTTTCGCAGCTTATCTGTACTAGACTTTGGTTTTGAACCCCCAGACTGGATTATGAGGGCGAGGAATTACGTCTTTTTCTAGGATTAAAAAAAAAAAAAAAAAATTAAGGAAAAAAAAAGAAGTTTACAAAGTGATCATGCTGCAGGCTGCATTAGCTTTCCAGAACTCGTTTCTCTGGGGAAGTAAGACCGTGATAACAGCATGCTTGCAAGTGTCACGGGTGTTGGCACTGGAAACTAGAGTGAGCTGCTTAGACCGGGGGAAAAACAATGCAGTCGTTGCCTATGCAATGTTAACTTTAAGGTAGTATCCCATATGATTTAGTTATTAAAATGCTGAAAGTTATCAGTTAGGGATTCCTTCTGCTTTTGAAGGTAGGGTTTGCATGCAGTATGGAAGACAGACTCGTCCTATGCACTCGCAGGCTTCCTGTCATTATGCGTGTGTTTGATACTTGAGCCCCCTGTCCTGTGGGAAATGAATGGCCGCTGCTCTTCCACTTCACTGAACTCTTTGCCGATTCGGTTAAGCCATTTGTCTCCAGTCTCTGCGTGGACTACATCCAATAGAAAAACTGCTTAGGAAAGAATCAGCCCGAACTAAAACATGCTGGAGGTTGTTAATTGCAAGTAGTGGCCTGTCTCCTTCCCCCATGGTCTTGCATGACGAATCCCACTTCTGGAGGGGGCTCTGTAAATATACTGTATTTTGGGTATAGAAAGCATAATAATCAATGTTCTGGCTTGTGTTTGGGGTATCTGGTAATCTGCTTCTGTAGGAGTTCAGTGGGGCAGATGGGTTTGCATAAGCTATTACCTTTCTCTGAAGCCGGTTATGTTTTAACTGTTTGCTCTTCCTCCAGTGCCGTGCATTCCATGATCGTTCGCCCCTAGACGGGCACTTTTCCTAGTCATGCCTAAGGAGCCAATTATTGAGTTGTCTGAAGCAGGAGATTCTGGTGAATCTGTAAGTACTGTGGGAGTTTTCTTTATGCTAAACTGTACCTGTAGGTAGTGCCTCATTTACTAGACTCTTTCCCATCCCCCCTTTCCCCCTTGATAGGGCACAGTAGGCTACTTTGGGTTTTCTGGCGCTATCATCTCTTGCCTCTAGCTTGTAATGGAGTTGAGCTTTTTGACTAAAAGCAGTGCTATAAAGCAGTGCTGGTCCCTGGGTATGTACTTCTGGTGCAAAATGCAGTGTTGTTTTGGAGTGCAGTCAGGTGCCTATCGTTGTGGTTTAGAGTCAGAGTAGTAGTACTCCTAACATGGAGAGGAGGGCTTGGGGTTTTTGGCAGGTCAGGGGCAAGGAAGGGCAAAGCTGGTTGAGAGGTGCTGGATGTTTTGCTTTAAGCTATGAAAGCCATGTTCAAAGACTTTGTAAACCCATGCAAAAGGCGGCCTCAAGTTTATTTTCCAGCAGGATTGGTTATGTTGCCTGAAGACACAATGGGGGCTTTAACCCGGAGACAGTGTCAGCTTCTGTGGCTGTTTTGTAGTCCTTTGCTGTCTAGCTTTGGAAAAATTGCCTAGCTCTCTTTTGCCCCTATAGCGTGCATAATTGGTCTTTGTAGCTTTGCTTGGAAAGCTTTAGTTGCCGGAGGTTGGACGGACATTAATTTGATATGCAGTGGTTGAACTGCTAGGAATTGGCTAGCTGCATTCTCTGGGTGGTTCTCTGCTCTCGTTCCTTCCTTTCCTGCCCTCTCCCGTCTTTATGTGTTCCTTTATTCATTTTATTTTACTTATTTATGGGTTTGTACTTCCTTCTCCAGCTTCTTGGGCATGTAATGATTGTTGGCGAGATGTGTGTTGCTCACCTGGGCCTGACCAATGGATTCCGGATGGTTGTGGATGAAGGGCCCGAGGGTGGGCAGTCTGTCTATCGCATACATCTACCCGTTCTGGGTGGCCGTCAGTCGGACTGGCCGCCTGGCTAAGATTTTGGCACCGCAAGAGCTGCTGCACGTGTACAAATCGCCACTGAATGGATTTCATCTGTTGCCCATCAGTCTAGCAGCTTTTGATGTGTAATTTTTTTTTTTTTTTTTGCCGTGTGTCTGTGGAAGGTAATAAAAGCCTTGAGCAGCAGTTGCACAATAAAGATTTGTCATGGGGATATCATCTCCGTCTTGCGCGTCTTACTGAGGGGAAGTAGTTCTGCAAATTCAAACGGTGTCTCCCGCGACTGCACCAACTGCACGTGCATGTGGAATGTTTCAGCCAGGTAACAGCATTTCAGAGATAGATGGTGATTTGCCTGTTCATTTGAAGCCTGAAGCTGGAAGCGTTTAGCAGTCTCTCACGTCTTGTAGGAAGCAAAGTCTTAGCTCTTTGGCAGTGGCATGCCAAGGTACAGAAAGTCTGTGTGGGCTGCTGCTAAAACTGTAGAAGATACTGTGTGCGAGGAGGCTACATGCACGCTTTCCAAGGGTGGATTCATCATGGTGCACTGTGTTGGAAGCATCGACCTCCTGTTGGACCTGGGTGTCCTGGTTACAGGAGTAGGGTGCCAGTTTAGCACTATGTGCATGTAAGCAAACTGTATTGTACCACCCTCTATGTCATTCCTGATGAACTGCCAACAATGGATCTACTTGCAGTAGCTGCCTACTGTACACCCAACACCTCAGGCTACAAAATGACTATTAAATGAGAAAAGGGAGAAGAGGCAACCCTTCCCAGGCAGGGTAGTGTTTTTCTTTTTCTTCACCCAAATGACTCAGCCATGATAACTCCCCTGTGGGGAAGCACCAGCTCATTCCCACCCAGCCTGAGGGGTCATCTCTGCTAATGGGCCATAATGGACTCAATGGCACTAGCAGAATGGGCAGCTGCAGTGACTCAGACCATCAGAGACTCCCAAAATATCCCATGACTCACAGTATTGCATTCCTCCACTGTGAAACTCCCTGTCCTGGGGGAGGTACTGAGCATTCCCACCTGAACCTGAGCATATATATAATCTTTGGGTTTGGGGACTTTGGGCACCACCACTTGACAGATCCAAAGGAGGACCAAAACATCAACAGGACTGCGACCATTACTTCAACAGGACTGTGGCCATCACTCTGACCAGCAGGGTGCCAGTTTATGCTCTTGACTTTGTGGGTTAAAACCAGTTCTCTCTGTATCATTGTTTAGTAAATTGTAACTCCGACCTGTAATCTCTCTTGAGGCAGATGTGTGGGATTATTTTTCTCCTGCCGGTTTACATTTAAACCAGCATGCTGGGTGATTGCCATAGGTTTTAGAAGTCTCTGTCACCTGGTGGAATTTTATGTCTCGCCTCGCAGGCAAGGTTGTGTGGATACTTAGCTCCAAACCGAAGAGAGCCAAGGGTTATGAAACCCAGATCCACTGGAGAATTGTAGGATCCTAGACCAGCCCAGGTGTGAAGGGACTTTGAAAGATCATCTGGTGCAGCCTTCTGTGGGAAAGGGAGCCTAGATGAGATTATTTAGTGCCCTGTCCAATTGCATCTTGAAAACCTCCAGCAATGGGGACTGGTGCAACTTGTGCCCGTTGTCCCTTGTCTTCTCCATGTGGCTCCCTTGAAGTACTAGAATACTGTGAGGAGGTTCCCCCTGAGCCTAGGCAGGTGCCTAACATTTTGCAACTAATTCCTTTGTCGTTGCTAGCCTTCATGCAGCCCCTAGCTGCTTTTAGATGTTCCTCCACAGCTTTTGGATCATGCTGAGCCCATTTGTCCGAGTATTTAGGACTTAGGCTTATTCCCTGCTTCTGTAAGTATTCAGTGATATCTCTTGCCATCCCTCCGACTATGCCAATTGGTGTTTTAGGTCGCTTAAAGTATCACCGGAAAAGGTATCAGCAAAAGCAGGTTCTCCAGCCCTTTGAGCATCTTCATGGCCCTCCTTGGGACCCTCTCCAGTCTGTCCGCCTCTTTTTATTGACTTCTGGGGACCAGAACTGGACACAGAGTGTTGCCTGCAGGCATGGCCTCTGTGAGAAGAGGCCAGGGTCTGCTCTGCGCTAGACACAGCTAGTTTTCACCAGCTAGGCACCAGACTCCCTGAGAGGCAAAGCTGAGCAACTCAGCAAAGCTGGTGGCACCCCTGTGTAAGCATATTTAAGAAAGGGTGTAAAGCGCTGTCTGGGGCAGGTATTTCCCTGCTGCCCTCAGATCTGGCAGGTGGCTGTGTCCTGAAGGAACTTTTTCATCTTATTTTCTCCTCCTGTCCTCTTGAGGAGGGGTGGTGAGAGAGCAGCTGGTTGGGCCCCTGGCAGCCAGCCGAGGTCTGACATCATAAAGCCTAAAAGGCATATTCTTCCACGTAGAAGGTGACTGGTGGTTTAGAGATTTTAGGAGCAGGAAAATTAATTAGGGGCTGAATGTTGATTTGAGCGTAGGGCAGGTACCAATCCGTCTTCTATAACTGCAATTTCAGCAGCAGAGGACAGCTGAGAATCAGGCCCCAGTGATGCTGGTTTGGGTGTTGCTAAGATGGAGTTTATTTCCCCATAGCAGCTCTCACAGTGCCGTGTGTCACGAGAAAAAGGGAGGCTTCCTCGACCCTTCGTGTGGGGAGATTTACTCAGTCTTTAGTGTTTAATTTGTCTGCGTTTCAGGAAAGTTGAGACCATTGCGCCCGACCGGTCCGTCAGCATCCCGTTGGGGGGGATCCTTCACTGAGCAGTCCTACTGGATCAGAGGGTGGTTCTCCTGACTTAGGGAAACGCACCAACAGTGCAAGGGAGACCCCTCAGCAGGTCTTCCCCTTTACCCATTGTGTTACCTGCTGCTGGCGACTGGTAGCGTCCGCCAAGGATTCACACTGGCAGTTTATGGAATAACACTCTTTATTAATATAAATAGTGACAGGTTAGTGTTCTAAGATTGTTGGTGATAGTGTCTGACTGCAAAAAATATATTTGAAGGAATATACAGACAAGCTCTAATCCCCAATAAAATGTTCAGCATGCATAGAGTATGATTCCTATCCAATAGGCATCTCTATGGGGGAGAAGACAGGTTCAGCCCATCAACTGATCCCAGCAGCTACCATGGATTCTTCCCTAACTTTTCCCCATTCTCGACTTATTTTTATACTGTTTCTGTGTGTTTAGGTGGAGCTCGAGTGACTCTAGTCATACATACTTTTGTTACTGATTGGTGTAAAATTCTCTTGCTTTGCTTTTAAAGATACAGTCAAAAGGAATATAGAGGGCATGCCCAGTGAGGGGTGGTCGCACTTTGGAGGTGGGTAACTTTGGGATGGAGGTGTGCGTTAATATTATTTATTGGGCTTTAATGAAGCGAGTTCATCTAAGGAGAGAGATTTCACCACAGTTGCTGGCTCAGCAGTAAGACATCTTCCCCTATCTCCCCTGGTTGACAGGTGGCATGCGGTTTATCAGCTGCAAAGTACCATTGCGTTCCCTTCCCTGCAAGGATTTCTGCAGAGCCTGGCCTTCGCTCCGCTCCACCCTCCATTCCATCCCCCTTAGCAGGTGCGTGTGTATGGGGAATCATCGCGGAATAGGTTTCAAGTCATGCCAACTGCATTCCATCCAGGGAGCCGCAACTGTGATTTACCCTATAATTCCCGTACTGTTTTAACTCCTGTAAGGATGTTAATATAACTCCTAAGTTTCCTCTAATTGAATCCCCAGTTACCGGTCCACAGGGTCCCCAGTCATTTTCCCACACCGTGCTTTGCATTGGTAGCTAGAAAGGTGTTGATAACACACCAGCATTTTGGCTACTGCTGAGCAGTGTTGGCACAGCATCAGTGCCGTCTCTCCAACATTCTGCCCCAGCATCAGCAGGCTGGGGGTGGGGCAAGATCCTAGGAGGAGACACAACCAGGACAGCTGACCCAAACTGGCCAGAGGGATATTCCATACCATGTGACGTCAGCTCAGAAATAAAAGCAAAGTAAAGGAGGAGGAAAGGGGGGCATTTCTTATTTACAGTGTTTGCCTTCCGGAGAAACTGCTACGTGTGCGGAAGTCCTGCTTCCCGGGAAGTGGCTAGACAGTGCTCGCTGATCGAAACTAGACAATAAATTTGGGGGTTTTCCCTCTCCTTGTTCATGCACAAACTTTCACTTTTGCTTTAGTAAACTGCCTTATCTCAATCTGCAAGTTGTTTTTCATCTCTCCTGTCCAGCTGGGAAGGGAGAGAGATAGAGTTGTTTGGTGAACACCTGGCATCTAGCCGAGATAAACCCACACCAGTCCTTTTCGGTTCCTAATGTGGGCCGAGACAATGGCAGTTATATATCTTGCATGGTATAGTAATATTAGTTACTGAGTAGCAAGCTCTTGTGCGGGACATGGAGTTTGTCAGGTGCGCTGCTTATCTCTTTGTTTTGTTGAGTTTGAGAACATGTTAATACAAACAGTGGCTCTGTGCTTTGCTGTGACATTGATGTCTTTGTTGTGCTGGGGGAGCTATTTTCTGGGGACAATGAGGGAATCCCTCTCCCTATCTGGGATTGATGTAGATTGTTTTAGAATGCAGGCGGCCGCATTCCTCGTTCATCCTTATGTGAAGCTGTTGAATGCTATTAATACTAATAACTAATACTGTTGGCACACTATGGGGTTTGTGGAATCTGGTGTCATCCTGGTGTAAGACAAAACAAACTGTAGGTGAGGAGTTACCGAAACGTGCCCTGAAGCGGCTGGTCGCTGGATGGCAGTGCGTGTGGAAGGATTTGGGCAGGTTCCTAGAGTGGTTATCACCTCCCATTGCCTGGGACTCTACACCTAAACAGGTAATGCACCCTGGCAAACTGAGGCGTCACCTGACAGAAGGGTGCCTTGCCTAACCGGATGAAACCCAGCAGCTTCTCGCCCTGTACGGGGGCCTCTTGAGCCACAGTTCAGTGCTCTCAGAGGAGTGTGGCTGAGGCAGGGACCCAAACTGCATTTGAGGATGCTATGGCTGAGATAGGGACCCAAACAAAAACAACTACAGTAATTGCCTCCAGAAGTGACAAAGAAAAAGTGGATAAGGAGAGCCAAGGAGCGATCAGCAAGACTCACTCACCTTTTAGTAGTCCCATGTGGCCAGTGCAAAAGTCTGACGGAGGGTGGAGGTGAACAGTAGACCATCGTGGCCTGAATGAAGTAACGCCCCCACTGAGTGCTGCTGTACCGGACATGTTAGAGCTCCAATATGAACTGGAGTCGAAGGCAGCCAGGTGGTATGCTGCACTTGGCTTTGTCAATGCATTCTTCTCAATTCCTTTGGCAACAGAGTGCAGACCACGGTTTGCTCTCATGTGGCGGGGTGTCCAATACACCTGGAATCGAGTGCCCCGGGGATGGAAACGCAGCCCTACCACCTCTCATGGACTGATCCAAAGCGTACTGGAGAGGGGTGATGCCCCTGAACATCTACAATACGTTTGTGGCATCATTGTGTGGGGCAGTGAGGCAGAAGAAGTGTTTGAGAAGGGAAAAAAGAATAGTTCAGAATGTTCTGAAAGCTGGGTTTGCCATAAAGAAAAGCAAGGTCAGGGGACCTGCACAGGACATCCAATTCTGGGGCGTCAAAAGGCAGGATGGCCGCCGTCATGTGCCTATGGATGTGGTTAACAAGATAGCAACTATGTCTTTGCCAGCTAAGAAGATGGAAACACAGGCTTTCGTAAGTCGCCTGGGGTTTTGGAGAATGCATATTCCACATTATAGTCAGCTTGCGAGGCCCCCCTATCGAGTGACCCAGAAGAAGAACCATTTTGAATGTGGCCTTGAGCAACAACAGGCCTTTGGGCAGATCAAAGAGGAAATAGCTTGTGCGGTAGCTCTTGGGCCTGTTCAGACTGGGCCAGCCCTGCAAAATATACTCTACACTGCAGCTGGGTAGCATGGTATCACTTGGAGCTGCTGGCAAAGAACATCAAGAGAAACGCGAGGTTGACCATTAGGGTTTTGGAGCCGGGAATATTGCGGACCAGAAGGCCCACTACACTCCAACTGAAAAAGAAATATTAGCAGCGTATGAGGGGGTTTGAGCATCCTCAGAAGTTGTTGGGAAAGAAGGGTGTCTCCTCTTGGCACTGCAATTTCCTGTGCTACACTAGACGTTCAAAGGAAGCATCCCTTCGACATATCGTGCAAGCAGTGCTACATGGAATAAGTGAGTGGGTAGCACTGATCACACAACGAGCTCGCCTGGGGAAACCCAATTGCCCGAGAATCCCTGAAAGCAGGCAGAGATTTTGGAGCATTGATTTGGAAGGTCACTCGTGCTCAGGAAGGAAGCACCACCACATAATGAGTTATCAGAAGATGAAAGAGGCCATGCTCTCTTTTGTGATGGATCCTGCCTTGTGGTTGGGAACCATCAGAGGTGGAAAGCTGCTGTGTGGAGTCCCACACAACGAGTTGTTGAGGCCACTGAAGGAGAAGAAAAGTGGCTTGTACTGTGTCTCTATACTGACTCCTGGATGGTGGCTACAGCAATGGAAGAAGACCAATTGGCAGTGCAGGGGTAAACCCATCTGGGCTGCTGTGTTGTGGCAGGGCATCACTGCACGGATAGGAAACACGGCTCTGAAGGAACGTCACGTAGATGCTTAGATGTCCAAAAGCCACGCCCCTGAGGAACATCACAAAAATGAACAGCCAGATAAGGCTGCCAAAATTGAAATAGCTCAGGTAGACTTAGACTGGGAGCAGAAGTGTGAACTCTTTACAGCCCGATGGGCCCATGAAACATCAGGACATCTAGGAAAAGATGCAACCTACAGATGAGCTTGTGATCGAGGGGTCGGCCTGACCACGGAGGCTATCACACAGGTCACCCATGAATGCGAAACATGTGCTGCAATCAAGTGAGCCGCATGAGTAAAATCTCCTTGGAATAGATGGCCAAATTGGGTTTTAAATATCGTGATGAGGCCTGGCAAATTGACTATATTGGACCACTGCCATGAACACAGCAAGGCAAGAGCTTGCATACTCATCGTGGTAGAGGCAACTACTGGTTGGCGGGAAAAATACCCTGTAAACCGTGCTATTGCTCAAAAATCTCTCTTGGGCCTTGAGAGACACATTTTGTGGTGACATGGTACCCCAGAAGGGATGGAATCAATGAGTCTCATTTATGAAATGGACCCATAAACTCTTAGGCAAAGCAACATGCATTGAGTGGATATATCACATCCCTTATCACCCACAGGCCTCTGGAAAGACTGAGAGGTATGATGGACTGCTGATGACTATGTCCAAGAGGGTTAGGCAATCGGGCATGGAAGCACTGGGATGCAAATTTAGCAGAAGCCACTTGGCTGGTTAACACCAGAGGATCTGCTAACCCCCTACATACTGTGGGAAGAGATAAGGTCCCCATACTACACACAGGGAAGTGGCTAAGGAGGTCGGTGTGGAATTCTCCTCCCATGGGAGAAGGCAAACCCATTAAATGGGATTGTCTTTGCTCAAGGACCTGGGTGTACTTGATGGGCAATGCAGAAGGATGGGGAGACCTGGTGTGTGCCTCAAGGAGATTCAACCTTGGGGGAAAAATAATGAGTGTAAATTGTATGTTGCAGGAAGTAAAGTATCAGGAGTGACATGAACCGAAGATGAGCGAATTTTACGAGGCGTGAGGAGAGTGCGATGATAGCCCAGGCAGGGCCGGTGTCGGTGCTGAACGATCGAGTGTGTCGCTTCTGTCCCGAGCACCCATCTTGATGGAATGGAGCCCAAGTCGCGGCCTGTTTTTTAAACATCTGGAGGGGTGGAGGAAGCCCACGAAATGGGAAGCTATCATCTGTCTTTGAAAAGGAAGTGGGACGGTAGTTAATGAAAATGTATACGTGTGTTGGGCATAAAGATGGTTTAAGCGTTGTAAGCGTTGGTAAGAAGGGATTTCAGTCATGACAAATAAATGCAGTGGAATAATTAGAAGACAGATATATGTATGTAAATATATAGATATATAGAATTCTGTGGGGTCTGAGTATGATGCAAATGGTGGGGAGTAAGGGGTGGAGATTGTACTGGGTGTGGCTGAGATGGAGTTCATTTTCCCCATAGCGGCCGTCAGTGCCATGCTTTGCATTTGTATCTAGAAAGGTGTTGATAACACATCAGTGTTTTGGCTACTGCTGGGCAGTGTTGGCACAGCATCAGCGCTGTCTCTCCAGCATTCTGCCCCCCATCAGAAGGCTGGGGGTGGGCAAGATCCTGGGAGGAGACACCACTAGACCAGGTGACCCAAACTGGCCAGAGGGCTATTCTATACCATATGACTTCAGCTCAGAAATAAAAGCTAAGTCAAGGAGGGGGAAGGGAGCACATTCGTTATTTACAGCGTTTGCCTTTCGGAGCAACCCCTACGCGTGCTGAAGCCCTGCTTCTTGGAAAGTGGTCGGACAGTGCTTGCTGATGGGAACCAGGGGATATAATATTTGTTTTTCCTGTTTGCTTTTTCGTGCAAAACCTTTCTCTTTTCCTTTAGTAAACTGCCTCATCTCACCCTGTGAGCTGTTTTCCATCTTATTTTCTCTCTGTGTCAAGCTGAGAAGGAGGAGTGATAGAGCGGCTCTGTGGGCACCTGGCATCCAGGCAAGGTCGACCCACCACGGATGCTTTTGATGCCGTCCAGGTGTTGGTAGGATAAGGACACTGATAATGCGGGTAAATAATTGGCTGCGGAGCTGGTGCTCGCAACAGCGTTCTGGGTTCTATGAGCATGGGACCCTGTTTTTGGATCAGCATCTGCTTGGGAGAGCGGGGCTCCACCTCACTAAGCGGGGCAAAGATATTTTTGCCAGTAGGATAGCTGGCCTCATTAGGAGGGCTTTAAACTAAAAGTGAGGGTGCGAGGAGGGAGAGGGAGAGAATAATCAGCAGCCCTGTGCGGGACCGATGGACAGGGTCAATGAGCAAAGGGCCGGGCAAGAGTTCCAGTACCTGGAAGTCCCCCTTAGAACCCAAAGGCGGTGGTGGATGGCATAGCTGCAAGTGTGCCCAGCAGAAAGATCTCCTTGGACAAGTAAGTTTTAAAAGAGGAGTTTGACAGGAAGCACGGACTCCGGGTACACGGACGGGAGTTCGATGCCAGGTATTGTACGCTGCCCCAGGCTGAGCGACGGCCTGCCTTCAGGCTGCACAAAAGGAAGGTAAGCCAGAATGTAACCTCGGGGTGACTGACATAAGTAACTCCTGAGATGAAGGAGACCGGATGCATTTCTGTGCTCGGGGTAGAAGGAAGAACACTCCCCCATCTCCCAAAGTGCCCCTACATAACAGACAGGATGCTCCTGGTTTGAAGACTGAAGAGCACATGAGGAAGGGACAGGACCCAGAACAAAGCCAACCATGCAAAGCTGACCTAACCACCTGCCCACGTTAGAACCAGTGCGACCAGAGAAGCACATCCAGGTATTAGTAATTGGAGATTTCCTCCTGAGAAACACCGAGACACCCATTTCCCACCCAGACGATTTCTCTAGAGAACTCTGCTGCCTACCAGGAGCTCCCATTCATGGTGTCACTGAGAGGCTGCCGAGGCTGGTGAACCCTACAGCTCATCATCTGCTCCTACTCTTCTCTGTAGGGTCTGATGAGGCAACTTAGAACCCTCCCAAGAGGTCTATTATGTCTGAAGGAGCGATGTTAAAAGGATGGGGAGCACAGGTGATGGTCTCCTCTTTTGGTGTCTGGTCTGAGGAAGGGGTCCAGGAAGGAGGAGACAGACCGAACAGCTGAATGCTGGGATGCGTAGCTGGCGCCATACTCAAGGTTTTGGCTTCTATGGTCATGGGTCTACCTTTAAGAAGCCAGGTCTGTCGGGAGCTGATGGGATTCACGCGACCAAGTGGGGCAAGATCGTCTTTGCCAGTTAGCTGGTTAGACTTACAAGGAGGGCTTTAAACGAGACTCAGCGGGCAAAGACAATGGAGTTTCGAGCAACAGAGAAGAGCCAGGGGCTGGTGGTGTGTTAGGAACCGAGAGGGGAATACTTGAGAACTGCTGCAAAGAAATTGGGGCTTGATCCTTGTCCAAAAATGTGACACAGTTAACAGCCCAACGGAAGTGCCTCTGTACCAATGCATGCAGTATGCATAAGAAAGAGGAGCTGGAAACCACTGTGCAGCCGGAAAGCTAACAGTGTAATCACTACAGTAAAAATATACTGGGACAACTCAATGACTGGAGCTCCGCAATCAGTGGCTATAAATGGGTCAGAAGGAAGGAGAGGCGGAGGTGACCCTCTATGTAAACCAAAATAAGAGGGATTTCCTGTACAGAGCTGTCTTTGAAAGACAGCGATGAACAGGTTGAGAGCTTATGGGTGAAAATTAGAGGCCAAGCTGTTGTGTTAAGAGTAAGAAATTTGGCAGAAAATAAAGCCCCTTGCGTTCCAGCTGGTCCTCAGAGGTCAGAGGGACTGGGTGGGGTTAGGCTTATTTTCCGATTACAACCAATTCAGCACTGCGAGTCTGGTTGCGTTCTCTAAGAACCTTTGCGAGTGCAGATTCAGGAACAGAGTGTTTTTTCTGAAGTTACAGAAATAGAGATTTGGAACTGCCATTGAGAAGTGCACGAGCTGTGGTAGAACTCTAATAACATTGTGCTAACCCATGCAATACTAATAACAATCGTATGCGGAAGCTTCCCAGGAAGTTGTCCCCACTTGGGAGGAGGGAGAAGAGAGCAGCCCAGCAATTGTCTCCAAGGTCTTTTGGGAATTCCTCATAACTAGGTGAAATTACTACCCTCCTTTTATACAGCCCAATCTTCTCCTCCTTGCGTATAGCATGATATAAGCAAAGAACTGAGCAATATAATCATATATGTGGTAGCAGTTTTTGGCCGTGGTGTCCTTGAAAGTTCTGGTCATATGGCTTTGTTCCATGCTGTGCCATTTGTCAGAGACAAAAGAGGACAATCCTCACTGCCACTGAACTCCTCCTTTGGCCAACTTGTCCTTTCTAGACATCATCTATGGGGATCTCCATCCATAAAGATAATGTTGAGCTAACATGGTGAAGGCCATAGAAATTATGCCTTAGGCCTTGGCCGGCTCTGGAGTCATCATCCCACCCAAGTTAACAAAGCAAATTTCGTGGTTGCTGTCTACTATAGGCTGCTGGATCAAGAGGATGAGGTCAATGTAAGAAATCAGGCAAGCAAGGCAGGAGATGAGCGTGGCAGAGTAACGGCCTTCTCTTCAGGTCGAGCTGAAGCGCAAGGAGGATATGCATAGGTAGTAGAAGCAGGGACACGCATTCTGGAAGAATCTAAAGATGCTGCTCGGGTCTGTAGGGATGGGACCAGAAAAGCTAAGGCAAAGCTGGAGCTGAATTTGGCAGGGGATGTAAAGAATCATAAGATGGGCTTCCACAGCTGCGTTGGTCAGAAAGTAAGACTAAATAATGCGTAACAGCTCTCCTCCCTTGCTGATAAATAAGCCAGGAGGTCTAGTGGCCAGCAACATGGAGAAGGCTGTGGTACCCGGCGAGTCATTTTCCTCTGTTTTCACTGGCACGGTTGCCAAACCTCTTGTGACTCTGAACCTCAAGGCAGGGACTTGGGGAACAAAGTCCTTTCCACCAAAGGAAACGATCTGTTCTGAGACCACCCGAGGAACCTGTGCATACACAAGTCCTGCACCTGGGCAGGCACAACCCCATGCACCAGTACGTGCTGGAGGTCGATCGGCTGGAAAGCAGCTCTGCAAAATAGGACAATGTGTCCTTGCCACAAAGGCGACCAAGGATATCCTTAGCCTGATGTAGAGGAAAGCAGAGTTTGTATATGTTACAAGACAGTTGTGTGGACCATTCAAGGTGCTCACTGTCCCCGGGACTGCAGGGCACCACAGACCACCCTTGGGCAGCTTTGAGGGCACTGCCTATTTTTCTAAAAGACTCCTATCCAGCTTAGCGCAAATCCTACTCTCTTGAGCCCTCAAGCCAGCAGTGCCGAACGCACGCTTTGTATTTTATTTGCTTCCAGGAGACGTGCAGCTTAGAAACGACTGCAATGGAAGTGGGGCTTTCAGCAAACAGTGTGGAGCAACTTCTGCCGGTTTTTCAAGATGTCCTGAGAAGTTAAGGCCAGGCCTGCCCTGCCCTGCCCTGCCCTGCTCAAAGCAGTCAATTGAGTGGAGGGAGCAGCACCAAAAAGGCACAGGCACCTTTGGGGTGGACTTGATGCGGTAACAAATAACAAGAGGTAGTACTTGTAGCTACTACAGCCTCTTCTGCGACCTCGTAGCCCGCCCTCAGGGTCGCAGCACTACACGGAGCAGATCCATCCGCGCCCCGCGGGCACCAGGTCGACGAGGGCCGACCCGCCAAGGGGGCGGGGAAAAGCGAAAAAGACAGGCGAGACAGCAAATCGAGACGCGGGCGACGATCCGTCGGCCCAATGGGCGCCGCGGAGGGCCCGGCTTAGTGGAGGAAGTGGCGGGGCGGACACGGGCGTTGTCCTTGGCTGACGCGAGTATCGGTGTGCTGGCCTCTCGCCCTGGTGGCGCCACTACTATCTTCGGAAAGTTCATCGGCAAGGCGTTTCTCTGGTATCGTCAGCGACGAGGACTGGGAGGTAGCCGCGGCTTTGCTCTGTGCGCGGTTCCTCTTCCCTTCCTCCCCCTCCTCGCGCGCTTGCGGGCATCTGAGCCGAGGACACCCGGTGCGGGGCACCCGGGCGCGCGGTAGGGCGTGCGGCGGCGCTGCTGCTGCGGGTGGGTGGGTGCAGGGACGCGGGACGGACCGGGCTTCTTCTGGGTTGTGGCGCTCTCTGCTGCACCATCCCGATAGTTTGTTCCGTGCCCCGCCCCCACCCCTCCGGCTGCCGCGGGCGTACTGGGTTGCTGGTGTTGTCCGGGCTCGCCTCGCATCCCACCCCCAGCGTGTCCTGTGCGCGCCTAGAGAAGGGCCTCCGACGGTAACTTGGTCTCAGTCTGTCTCCTAACAGCATCGATGAAGTTTCGCAGCTTATCTGTACTAGACTTTGGTTTTGAACCCCCAGACTGGATTATGAGGGCGAGGAATTACGTCTTTTTCTAGGATTAAAAAAAAAAAAAAAAAAATTAAGGAAAAAAAAAAGAAGTTTACAAAGTGATCATGCTGCAGGCTGCATTAGCTTTCCAGAACTCGTTTCTCTGGGGAAGTAAGACCGTGATAACAGCATGCTTGCAAGTGTCACGGGTGTTGGCACTGGAAACTAGAGTGAGCTGCTTAGACCGGGGGAAAAACAATGCAGTCGTTGCCTATGCAATGTTAACTTTAAGGTAGTATCCCATATGATTTAGTTATTAAAATGCTGAAAGTTATCAGTTAGGGATTCCTTCTGCTTTTGAAGGTAGGGTTTGCATGCAGTATGGAAGACAGACTCGTCCTATGCACTCGCAGGCTTCCTGTCATTATGCGTGTGTTTGATACTTGAGCCCCCTGTCCTGTGGGAAATGAATGGCCGCTGCTCTTCCACTTCACTGAACTCTTTGCCGATTCGGTTAAGCCATTTGTCTCCAGTCTCTGCGTGGACCACATCCAATAGAAAAACTGCTTAGGAAAGAATCAGCCCGAACTAAAACATGCTGGAGGTTGTTAATTGCAAGTAGTGGCCTGTCTCCTTCCCCCATGGTCTTGCATGACGAATCCCACTTCTGGAGGGGGCTCTGTAAATATACTGTATTTTGGGTATAGAAAGCATAATAATCAATGTTCTGGCTTGTGTTTGGGGTATCTGGTAATCTGCTTCTGTAGGAGTTCAGTGGGGCAGATGGGTTTGCATAAGCTATTACCTTTCTCTGAAGCCGGTTATGTTTTAACTGTTTGCTCTTCCTCCAGTGCCGTGCATTCCATGATCGTTCGCCCCTAGACGGGCACTTTTCCTAGTCATGCCTAAGGAGCCAATTATTGAGTTGTCTGAAGCAGGAGATTCTGGTGAATCTGTAAGTACTGTGGGAGTTTTCTTTATGCTAAACTGTACCTGTAGGTAGTGCCTCATTTACTAGACTCTTTCCCATCCCCCCTTTCCCCCTTGATAGGGCACAGTAGGCTACTTTGGGTTTTCTGGTGCTATCATCTCTTGCCTCTAGCTTGTAATGGAGTTGAGCTTTTTGACTAAAAGCAGTGCTATAAAGCAGTGCTGGTCCCTGGGTATGTACTTCTGGTGCAAAATGCAGTGTTGTTTTGGAGTGCAGTCAGGTGCCTATCGTTGTGGTTTAGAGTCAGAGTAGTAGTACTCCTAACATGGAGAGGAGGGCTTGGGGTTTTTGGCAGGTCAGGGGCAAGGAAGGGCAAAGCTGGTTGAGAGGTGCTGGATGTTTTGCTTTAAGCTATGAAAGCCATGTTCAAAGACTTTGTAAACCCATGCAAAAGGCGGCCTCAAGTTTATTTTCCAGCAGGATTGGTTATGTTGCCTGAAGACACAATGGGGGCTTTAACCCGGAGACAGTGTCAGCTTCTGTGGCTGTTTTGTAGTCCTTTGCTGTCTAGCTTTGGAAAAATTGCCTAGCTCTCTTTTGCCCCTATAGCGTGCATAATTGGTCTTTGTAGCTTTGCTTGGAAAGCTTTAGTTGCCGGAGGTTGGACGGACATTAATTTGATATGCAGTGGTTGAACTGCTAGGAATTGGCTAGCTGCATTCTCTGGGTGGTTCTCTGCTCTCGTTCCTTCCTTTCCTGCCCTCTCCCGTCTTTATGTGTTCCTTTATTCATTTTATTTTACTTATTTATGGGTTTGTACTTCCTTCTCCAGCTTCTTGGGCATGTAATGATTGTTGGCGAGATGTGTGTTGCTCACCTGGGCCTGACCAATGGATTCCGGATGGTTGTGGATGAAGGGCCCGAGGGTGGGCAGTCTGTCTATCGCATACATCTACCCGTTCTGGGTGGCCGTCAGTCGGACTGGCCGCCTGGCTAAGATTTTGGCACCGCAAGAGCTGCTGCACGTGTACAAATCGCCACTGAATGGATTTCATCTGTTGCCCATCAGTCTAGCAGCTTTTGATGTGTAATTTTTTTTTTTTTTTTTTGCCGTGTGTCTGTGGAAGGTAATAAAAGCCTTGAGCAGCAGTTGCACAATAAAGATTTGTCATGGGGATATCATCTCCGTCTTGCGCGTCTTACTGAGGGGAAGTAGTTCTGCAAATTCAAACGGTGTCTCCCGCGACTGCACCAACTGCACGTGCATGTGGAATGTTTCAGCCAGGTAACAGCATTTCAGAGATAGATGGTGATTTGCCTGTTCATTTGAAGCCTGAAGCTGGAAGCGTTTAGCAGTCTCTCACGTCTTGTAGGAAGCAAAGTCTTAGCTCTTTGGCAGTGGCATGCCAAGGTACAGAAAGTCTGTGTGGGCTGCTGCTAAAACTGTAGAAGATACTGTGTGCGAGGAGGCTACATGCACGCTTTCCAAGGGTGGATTCATCATGGTGCACTGTGTTGGAAGCATCGACCTCCTGTTGGACCTGGGTGTCCTGGTTACAGGAGTAGGGTGCCAGTTTAGCACTATGTGCATGTAAGCAAACTGTATTGTACCACCCTCTATGTCATTCCTGATGAACTGCCAACAACGGATCTACTTGCAGTAGCTGCCTACTGTACACCCAACACCTCAGGCTACAAAATGACTATTAAATGAGAAAAGGGAGAAGAGGCAACCCTTCCCAGGCAGGGTAGTGTTTTTCTTTTTCTTCACCCAAATGACTCAGCCATGATAACTCCCCTGTGGGGAAGCACCAGCTCATTCCCACCCAGCCTGAGGGGTCATCTCTGCTAATGGGCCATAATGGACTCAATGGCACTAGCAGAATGGGCAGCTGCAGTGACTCAGACCATCAGAGACTCCCAAAATATCCCATGACTCACAGTATTGCATTCCTCCACTGTGAAACTCCCTGTCCTGGGGGAGGTACTGAGCATTCCCACCTGAACCTGAGCATATATATAATCTTTGGGTTTGGGGACTTTGGGCACCACCACTTGACAGATCCAAAGGAGGACCAAAACATCAACAGGACTGCGACCATTACTTCAACAGGACTGTGGCCATCACTCTGACCAGCAGGGTGCCAGTTTATGCTCTTGACTTTGTGGGTTAAAACCAGTTCTCTCTGTATCATTGTTTAGTAAATTGTAACTCCGACCTGTAATCTCTCTTGAGGCAGATGTGTGGGATTATTTTTCTCCTGCCGGTTTACATTTAAACCAGCATGCTGGGTGATTGCCATAGGTTTTAGAAGTCTCTGTCACCTGGTGGAATTTTATGTCTCGCCTCGCAGGCAAGGTTGTGGATACTTAGCTCCAAACCGAAGAGAGCCAAGGGTTATGAAACCCAGATCCACTGGAGAATTGTAGGATCCTAGACCAGCCCAGGTGTGAAGGGACTTTGAAAGATCATCTGGTGCAGCCTTCTGTGGGAAAGGGAGCCTAGATGAGATTATTTAGTGCCCTGTCCAATTGCATCTTGAAAACCTCCAGCAATGGGGACTGGTGCAACTTGTGCCCGTTGTCCCTTGTCTTCTCCATGTGGCTCCCTTGAAGTACTAGAATACTGTGAGGAGGTTCCCCCTGAGCCTAGGCAGGTGCCTAACATTTTGCAACTAATTCCTTTGTCGTTGCTAGCCTTCATGCAGCCCCTAGCTGCTTTTAGATGTTCCTCCACAGCTTTTGGATCATGCTGAGCCCATTTGTCCGAGTATTTAGGACTTAGGCTTATTCCCTGCTTCTGTAAGTATTCAGTGATATCTCTTGCCATCCCTCCGACTATGCCAATTGGTGTTTTAGGTCGCTTAAAGTATCACCGGAAAAGGTATCAGCAAAAGCAGGTTCTCCAGCCCTTTGAGCATCTTCATGGCCCTCCTTGGGACCCTCTCCAGTCTGTCCGCCTCTTTTTATTGACTTCTGGGGACCAGAACTGGACACAGAGTGTTGCCTGCAGGCATGGCCTCTGTGAGAAGAGGCCAGGGTCTGCTCTGCGCTAGACACAGCTAGTTTTCACCAGCTAGGCACCAGACTCCCTGAGAGGCAAAGCTGAGCAACTCAGCAAAGCTGGTGGCACCCCTGTGTAAGCATATTTAAGAAAGGGTGTAAAGCGCTGTCTGGGGCAGGTATTTCCCTGCTGCCCTCAGATCTGGCAGGTGGCTGTGTCCTGAAGGAACTTTTTCATCTTATTTTCTCCTCCTGTCCTCTTGAGGAGGGGTGGTGAGAGAGCAGCTGGTTGGGCCCCTGGCAGCCAGCCGAGGTCTGACATCATAAAGCCTAAAAGGCATATTCTTCCACGTAGAAGGTGACTGGTGGTTTAGAGATTTTAGGAGCAGGAAAATTAATTAGGGGCTGAATGTTGATTTGAGCGTAGGGCAGGTACCAATCCGTCTTCTATAACTGCAATTTCAGCAGCAGAGGACAGCTGAGAATCAGGCCCCAGTGATGCTGGTTTGGGTGTTGCTAAGATGGAGTTTATTTCCCCATAGCAGCTCTCACAGTGCCGTGTGTCACGAGAAAAAGGGAGGCTTCCTCGACCCTTCGTGTGGGGAGATTTACTCAGTCTTTAGTGTTTAATTTGTCTGCGTTTCAGGAAAGTTGAGACCATTGCGCCCGACCGGTCCGTCAGCATCCCGTTGGGGGGGATCCTTCACTGAGCAGTCCTACTGGATCAGAGGGTGGTTCTCCTGACTTAGGGAAACGCACCAACAGTGCAAGGGAGACCCCTCAGCAGGTCTTCCCCTTTACCCATTGTGTTACCTGCTGCTGGCGACTGGTAGCGTCCGCCAAGGATTCACACTGGCAGTTTATGGAATAACACTCTTTATTAATATAAATAGTGACAGGTTAGTGTTCTAAGATTGTTGGTGATAGTGTCTGACTGCAAAAAATATATTTGAAGGAATATACAGACAAGCTCTAATCCCCAATAAAATGTTCAGCATGCATAGAGTATGATTCCTATCCAATAGGCATCTCTATGGGGGAGAAGACAGGTTCAGCCCATCAACTGATCCCAGCAGCTACCATGGATTCTTCCCTAACTTTTCCCCATTCTCGACTTATTTTTATACTGTTTCTGTGTGTTTAGGTGGAGCTCGAGTGACTCTAGTCATACATACTTTTGTTACTGATTGGTGTAAAATTCTCTTGCTTTGCTTTTAAAGATACAGTCAAAAGGAATATAGAGGGCATGCCCAGTGAGGGGTGGTCGCACTTTGGAGGTGGGTAACTTTGGGATGGAGGTGTGCGTTAATATTATTTATTGGGCTTTAATGAAGCGAGTTCATCTAAGGAGAGAGATTTCACCACAGTTGCTGGCTCAGCAGTAAGACATCTTCCCCTATCTCCCCTGGTTGACAGGTGGCATGCGGTTTATCAGCTGCAAAGTACCATTGCGTTCCCTTCCCTGCAAGGATTTCTGCAGAGCCTGGCCTTCGCTCCGCTCCACCCTCCATTCCATCCCCCTTAGCAGGTGCGTGTGTATGGGGAATCATCGCGGAATAGGTTTCAAGTCATGCCAACTGCATTCCATCCAGGGAGCCGCAACTGTGATTTACCCTATAATTCCCGTACTGTTTTAACTCCTGTAAGGATGTTAATATAACTCCTAAGTTTCCTCTAATTGAATCCCCAGTTACCGGTCCACAGGGTCCCCAGTCATTTTCCCACACCGTGCTTTGCATTGGTAGCTAGAAAGGTGTTGATAACACACCAGCATTTTGGCTACTGCTGAGCAGTGTTGGCACAGCATCAGTGCCGTCTCTCCAACATTCTGCCCCAGCATCAGCAGGCTGGGGGTGGGGCAAGATCCTAGGAGGAGACACAACCAGGACAGCTGACCCAAACTGGCCAGAGGGATATTCCATACCATGTGACGTCAGCTCAGAAATAAAAGCAAAGTAAAGGAGGAGGAAAGGGGGGCATTTCTTATTTACAGTGTTTGCCTTCCGGAGAAACTGCTACGTGTGCGGAAGTCCTGCTTCCCGGGAAGTGGCTAGACAGTGCTCGCTGATCGAAACTAGACAATAAATTTGGGGGTTTTCCCTCTCCTTGTTCATGCACAAACTTTCACTTTTGCTTTAGTAAACTGCCTTATCTCAATCTGCAAGTTGTTTTTCATCTCTCCTGTCCAGCTGGGAAGGGAGAGAGATAGAGTTGTTTGGTGAACACCTGGCATCTAGCCGAGATAAACCCACACCAGTCCTTTTCGGTTCCTAATGTGGGCCGAGACAATGGCAGTTATATATCTTGCATGGTATAGTAATATTAGTTACTGAGTAGCAAGCTCTTGTGCGGGACATGGAGTTTGTCAGGTGCGCTGCTTATCTCTTTGTTTTGTTGAGTTTGAGAACATGTTAATACAAACAGTGGCTCTGTGCTTTGCTGTGACATTGATGTCTTTGTTGTGCTGGGGGAGCTATTTTCTGGGGACAATGAGGGAATCCCTCTCCCTATCTGGGATTGATGTAGATTGTTTTAGAATGCAGGCGGCCGCATTCCTCGTTCATCCTTATGTGAAGCTGTTGAATGCTATTAATACTAATAACTAATACTGTTGGCACACTATGGGGTTTGTGGAATCTGGTGTCATCCTGGTGTAAGACAAAACAAACTGTAGGTGAGGAGTTACCGAAACGTGCCCTGAAGCGGCTGGTCGCTGGATGGCAGTGCGTGTGGAAGGATTTGGGCAGGTTCCTAGAGTGGTTATCACCTCCCATTGCCTGGGACTCTACACCTAAACAGGTAATGCACCCTGGCAAACTGAGGCGTCACCTGACAGAAGGGTGCCTTGCCTAACCGGATGAAACCCAGCAGCTTCTCGCCCTGTACGGGGGCCTCTTGAGCCACAGTTCAGTGCTCTCAGAGGAGTGTGGCTGAGGCAGGGACCCAAACTGCATTTGAGGATGCTATGGCTGAGATAGGGACCCAAACAAAAACAACTACAGTAATTGCCCCCAGAAGTGACAAAGAAAAAGTGGATAAGGAGAGCCAAGGAGCGATCAGCAAGACTCACTCACCTTTTAGTAGTCCCATGTGGCCAGTGCAAAAGTCTGACGGAGGGTGGAGGTGAACAGTAGACCATCGTGGCCTGAATGAAGTAACGCCCCCACTGAGTGCTGCTGTACCGGACATGTTAGAGCTCCAATATGAACTGGAGTCGAAGGCAGCCAGGTGGTATGCTGCACTTGGCTTTGTCAATGCATTCTTCTCAATTCCTTTGGCAACAGAGTGCAGACCACGGTTTGCTCTCATGTGGCGGGGTGTCCAATACACCTGGAATCGAGTGCCCCGGGGATGGAAACGCAGCCCTACCACCTCTCATGGACTGATCCAAAGCGTACTGGAGAGGGGTGATGCCCCTGAACATCTACAATACGTTTGTGGCATCATTGTGTGGGGCAGTGAGGCAGAAGAAGTGTTTGAGAAGGGAAAAAAGAATAGTTCAGAATGTTCTGAAAGCTGGGTTTGCCATAAAGAAAAGCAAGGTCAGGGGACCTGCACAGGACATCCAATTCTGGGGCGTCAAAAGGCAGGATGGCCGCCGTCATGTGCCTATGGATGTGGTTAACAAGATAGCAACTATGTCTTTGCCAGCTAAGAAGATGGAAACACAGGCTTTCGTAAGTCGCCTGGGGTTTTGGAGAATGCATATTCCACATTATAGTCAGCTTGCGAGGCCCCCCTATCGAGTGACCCAGAAGAAGAACCATTTTGAATGTGGCCTTGAGCAACAACAGGCCTTTGGGCAGATCAAAGAGGAAATAGCTTGTGCGGTAGCTCTTGGGCCTGTTCAGACTGGGCCAGCCCTGCAAAATATACTCTACACTGCAGCTGGGTAGCATGGTATCACTTGGAGCTGCTGGCAAAGAACATCAAGAGAAACGCGAGGTTGACCATTAGGGTTTTGGAGCCGGGAATATTGCGGACCAGAAGGCCCACTACACTCCAACTGAAAAAGAAATATTAGCAGCGTATGAGGGGGTTTGAGCATCCTCAGAAGTTGTTGGGAAAGAAGGGTGTCTCCTCTTGGCACTGCAATTTCCTGTGCTACACTAGACGTTCAAAGGAAGCATCCCTTCGACATATCGTGCAAGCAGTGCTACATGGAATAAGTGAGTGGGTAGCACTGATCACACAACGAGCTCGCCTGGGGAAACCCAATTGCCCGAGAATCCCTGAAAGCAGGCAGAGATTTTGGAGCATTGATTTGGAAGGTCACTCGTGCTCAGGAAGGAAGCACCACCACATAATGAGTTATCAGAAGATGAAAGAGGCCATGCTCTCTTTTGTGATGGATCCTGCCTTGTGGTTGGGAACCATCAGAGGTGGAAAGCTGCTGTGTGGAGTCCCACACAACGAGTTGTTGAGGCCACTGAAGGAGAAGAAAAGTGGCTTGTACTGTGTCTCTATACTGACTCCTGGATGGTGGCTACAGCAATGGAAGAAGACCAATTGGCAGTGCAGGGGTAAACCCATCTGGGCTGCTGTGTTGTGGCAGGGCATCACTGCACGGATAGGAAACACGGCTCTGAAGGAACGTCACGTAGATGCTTAGATGTCCAAAAGCCACGCCCCTGAGGAACATCACAAAAATGAACAGCCAGATAAGGCTGCCAAAATTGAAATAGCTCAGGTAGACTTAGACTGGGAGCAGAAGTGTGAACTCTTTACAGCCCGATGGGCCCATGAAACATCAGGACATCTAGGAAAAGATGCAACCTACAGATGAGCTTGTGATCGAGGGGTCGGCCTGACCACGGAGGCTATCACACAGGTCACCCATGAATGCGAAACATGTGCTGCAATCAAGTGAGCCGCATGAGTAAAATCTCCTTGGAATAGATGGCCAAATTGGGTTTTAAATATCGTGATGAGGCCTGGCAAATTGACTATATTGGACCACTGCCATGAACACAGCAAGGCAAGAGCTTGCATACTCATCGTGGTAGAGGCAACTACTGGTTGGCGGGAAAAATACCCTGTAAACCGTGCTATTGCTCAAAAATCTCTCTTGGGCCTTGAGAGACACATTTTGTGGTGACATGGTACCCCAGAAGGGATGGAATCAATGAGTCTCATTTATGAAATGGACCCATAAACTCTTAGGCAAAGCAACATGCATTGAGTGGATATATCACATCCCTTATCACCCACAGGCCTCTGGAAAGACTGAGAGGTATGATGGACTGCTGATGACTATGTCCAAGAGGGTTAGGCAATCGGGCATGGAAGCACTGGGATGCAAATTTAGCAGAAGCCACTTGGCTGGTTAACACCAGAGGATCTGCTAACCCCCTACATACTGTGGGAAGAGATAAGGTCCCCATACTACACACAGGGAAGTGGCTAAGGAGGTCGGTGTGGAATTCTCCTCCCATGGGAGAAGGCAAACCCATTAAATGGGATTGTCTTTGCTCAAGGACCTGGGTGTACTTGATGGGCAATGCAGAAGGATGGGGAGACCTGGTGTGTGCCTCAAGGAGATTCAACCTTGGGGGAAAAATAATGAGTGTAAATTGTATGTTGCAGGAAGTAAAGTATCAGGAGTGACATGAACCGAAGATGAGCGAATTTTACGAGGCGTGAGGAGAGTGCGATGATAGCCCAGGCAGGGCCGGTGTCGGTGCTGAACGATCGAGTGTGTCGCTTCTGTCCCGAGCACCCATCTTGATGGAATGGAGCCCAAGTCGCGGCCTGTTTTTTAAACATCTGGAGGGGTGGAGGAAGCCCACGAAATGGGAAGCTATCATCTGTCTTTGAAAAGGAAGTGGGACGGTAGTTAATGAAAATGTATACGTGTGTTGGGCATAAAGATGGTTTAAGCGTTGTAAGCGTTGGTAAGAAGGGATTTCAGTCATGACAAATAAATGCAGTGGAATAATTAGAAGACAGATATATGTATGTAAATATATAGATATATAGAATTCTGTGGGGTCTGAGTATGATGCAAATGGTGGGGAGTAAGGGGTGGAGATTGTACTGGGTGTGGCTGAGATGGAGTTCATTTTCCCCATAGCGGCCGTCAGTGCCATGCTTTGCATTTGTATCTAGAAAGGTGTTGATAACACATCAGTGTTTTGGCTACTGCTGGGCAGTGTTGGCACAGCATCAGCGCTGTCTCTCCAGCATTCTGCCCCCCATCAGAAGGCTGGGGGTGGGCAAGATCCTGGGAGGAGACACCACTAGACCAGGTGACCCAAACTGGCCAGAGGGCTATTCTATACCATATGACTTCAGCTCAGAAATAAAAGCTAAGTCAAGGAGGGGGAAGGGAGCACATTCGTTATTTACAGCGTTTGCCTTTCGGAGCAACCCCTACGCGTGCTGAAGCCCTGCTTCTTGGAAAGTGGTCGGACAGTGCTTGCTGATGGGAACCAGGGGATATAATATTTGTTTTTCCTGTTTGCTTTTTCGTGCAAAACCTTTCTCTTTTCCTTTAGTAAACTGCCTCATCTCACCCTGTGAGCTGTTTTCCATCTTATTTTCTCTCTGTGTCAAGCTGAGAAGGAGGAGTGATAGAGCGGCTCTGTGGGCACCTGGCATCCAGGCAAGGTCGACCCACCACGGATGCTTTTGATGCCGTCCAGGTGTTGGTAGGATAAGGACACTGATAATGCGGGTAAATAATTGGCTGCGGAGCTGGTGCTCGCAACAGCGTTCTGGGTTCTATGAGCATGGGACCCTGTTTTTGGATCAGCATCTGCTTGGGAGAGCGGGGCTCCACCTCACTAAGCGGGGCAAAGATATTTTTGCCAGTAGGATAGCTGGCCTCATTAGGAGGGCTTTAAACTAAAAGTGAGGGTGCGAGGAGGGAGAGGGAGAGAATAATCAGCAGCCCTGTGCGGGACCGATGGACAGGGTCAATGAGCAAAGGGCCGGGCAAGAGTTCCAGTACCTGGAAGTCCCCCTTAGAACCCAAAGGCGGTGGTGGATGGCATAGCTGCAAGTGTGCCCAGCAGAAAGATCTCCTTGGACAAGTAAGTTTTAAAAGAGGAGTTTGACAGGAAGCACGGACTCCGGGTACACGGACGGGAGTTCGATGCCAGGTATTGTACGCTGCCCCAGGCTGAGCGACGGCCTGCCTTCAGGCTGCACAAAAGGAAGGTAAGCCAGAATGTAACCTCGGGGTGACTGACATAAGTAACTCCTGAGATGAAGGAGACCGGATGCATTTCTGTGCTCGGGGTAGAAGGAAGAACACTCCCCCATCTCCCAAAGTGCCCCTACATAACAGACAGGATGCTCCTGGTTTGAAGACTGAAGAGCACATGAGGAAGGGACAGGACCCAGAACAAAGCCAACCATGCAAAGCTGACCTAACCACCTGCCCACGTTAGAACCAGTGCGACCAGAGAAGCACATCCAGGTATTAGTAATTGGAGATTTCCTCCTGAGAAACACCGAGACACCCATTTCCCACCCAGACGATTTCTCTAGAGAACTCTGCTGCCTACCAGGAGCTCCCATTCATGGTGTCACTGAGAGGCTGCCGAGGCTGGTGAACCCTACAGCTCATCATCTGCTCCTACTCTTCTCTGTAGGGTCTGATGAGGCAACTTAGAACCCTCCCAAGAGGTCTATTATGTCTGAAGGAGCGATGTTAAAAGGATGGGGAGCACAGGTGATGGTCTCCTCTTTTGGTGTCTGGTCTGAGGAAGGGGTCCAGGAAGGAGGAGACAGACCGAACAGCTGAATGCTGGGATGCGTAGCTGGCGCCATACTCAAGGTTTTGGCTTCTATGGTCATGGGTCTACCTTTAAGAAGCCAGGTCTGTCGGGAGCTGATGGGATTCACGCGACCAAGTGGGGCAAGATCGTCTTTGCCAGTTAGCTGGTTAGACTTACAAGGAGGGCTTTAAACGAGACTCAGCGGGCAAAGACAATGGAGTTTCGAGCAACAGAGAAGAGCCAGGGGCTGGTGGTGTGTTAGGAACCGAGAGGGGAATACTTGAGAACTGCTGCAAAGAAATTGGGGCTTGATCCTTGTCCAAAAATGTGACACAGTTAACAGCCCAACGGAAGTGCCTCTGTACCAATGCATGCAGTATGCATAAGAAAGAGGAGCTGGAAACCACTGTGCAGCCGGAAAGCTAACAGTGTAATCACTACAGTAAAAATATACTGGGACAACTCAATGACTGGAGCTCCGCAATCAGTGGCTATAAATGGGTCAGAAGGAAGGAGAGGCGGAGGTGACCCTCTATGTAAACCAAAATAAGAGGGATTTCCTGTACAGAGCTGTCTTTGAAAGACAGCGATGAACAGGTTGAGAGCTTATGGGTGAAAATTAGAGGCCAAGCTGTTGTGTTAAGAGTAAGAAATTTGGCAGAAAATAAAGCCCCTTGCGTTCCAGCTGGTCCTCAGAGGTCAGAGGGACTGGGTGGGGTTAGGCTTATTTTCCGATTACAACCAATTCAGCACTGCGAGTCGGGTTGCGTTCTCTAAGAACCTTTGCGAGTGCAGATTCAGGAACAGAGTGGTTTTTCTGAAGTTACAGAAATAGAGATTTGGAACTGCCATTGAGAAGTGCACGAGCTGTGGTAGAACTCTAATAACATTGTGCTAACCCATGCAATACTAATAACAATCGTATGCGGAAGCTTCCCAGGAAGTTGTCCCCACTTGGGAGGAGGGAGAAGAGAGCAGCCCAGCAATTGTCTCCAAGGTCTTTTGGGAATTCCTCATAACTAGGTGAAATTACTACCCTCCTTTTATACAGCCCAATCTTCTCCTCCTTGCGTATAGCATGATATAAGCAAAGAACTGAGCAATATAATCATATATGTGGTAGCAGTTTTTGGCCGTGGTGTCCTTGAAAGTTCTGGTCATATGGCTTTGTTCCATGCTGTGCCATTTGTCAGAGACAAAAGAGGACAATCCTCACTGCCACTGAACTCCTCCTTTGGCCAACTTGTCCTTTCTAGACATCATCTATGGGGATCTCCATCCATAAAGATAATGTTGAGCTAACATGGTGAAGGCCATAGAAATTATGCCTTAGGCCTTGGCCGGCTCTGGAGTCATCATCCCACCCAAGTTAACAAAGCAAATTTCGTGGTTGCTGTCTACTATAGGCTGCTGGATCAAGAGGATGAGGTCAATGTAAGAAATCAGGCAAGCAAGGCAGGAGATGAGCGTGGCAGAGTAACGGCCTTCTCTTCAGGTCGAGCTGAAGCGCAAGGAGGATATGCATAGGTAGTAGAAGCAGGGACACGCATTCTGGAAGAATCTAAAGATGCTGCTCGGGTCTGTAGGGATGGGACCAGAAAAGCTAAGGCAAAGCTGGAGCTGAATTTGGCAGGGGATGTAAAGAATCATAAGATGGGCTTCCACAGCTGCGTTGGTCAGAAAGTAAGACTAAATAATGCGTAACAGCTCTCCTCCCTTGCTGATAAATAAGCCAGGAGGTCTAGTGGCCAGCAACATGGAGAAGGCTGTGGTACCCGGCGAGTCATTTTCCTCTGTTTTCACTGGCACGGTTACCAAACCTCTTGTGACTCTGAACCTCAAGGCAGGGACTTGGGGAACAAAGTCCTTTCCACCAAAGGAAACGATCTGTTCTGAGACCACCCGAGGAACCTGTGCATACACAAGTCCTGCACCTGGGCAGGCACAACCCCATGCACCAGTACGTGCTGGAGGTCGATCGGCTGGAAAGCAGCTCTGCAAAATAGGACAATGTGTCCTTGCCACAAAGGCGACCAAGGATATCCTTAGCCTGATGTAGAGGAAAGCAGAGTTTGTATATGTTACAAGACAGTTGTGTGGACCATTCAAGGTGCTCACTGTCCCCGGGACTGCAGGGCACCACAGACCACCCTTGGGCAGCTTTGAGGGCACTGCCTATTTTTCTAAAAGACTCCTATCCAGCTTAGCGCAAATCCTACTCTCTTGAGCCCTCAAGCCAGCAGTGCCGAACGCACGCTTTGTATTTTATTTGCTTCCAGGAGACGTGCAGCTTAGAAACGACTGCAATGGAAGTGGGGCTTTCAGCAAACAGTGTGGAGCAACTTCTGCCGGTTTTTCAAGATGTCCTGAGAAGTTAAGGCCAGGCCTGCCCTGCCCTGCCCTGCCCTGCTCAAAGCAGTCAATTGAGTGGAGGGAGCAGCACCAAAAAGGCACAGGCACCTTTGGGGTGGACTTGATGCGGTAACAAATAACAAGAGGTAGTACTTGTAGCTACTACAGCCTCTTCTGCGACCTCGTAGCCCGCCCTCAGGGTCGCAGCACTACACGGAGCAGATCCATCCGCGCCCCGCGGGCACCAGGTCGACGAGGGCCGACCCGCCAAGGGGGCGGGGAAAAGCGAAAAAGACAGGCGAGACAGCAAATCGAGACGCGGGCGACGATCCGTCGGCCCAATGGGCGCCGCGGAGGGCCCGGCTTAGTGGAGGAAGTGGCGGGGCGGACACGGGCGTTGTCCTTGGCTGACGCGAGTATCGGTGTGCTGGCCTCTCGCCCTGGTGGCGCCACTACTATCTTCGGAAAGTTCATCGGCAAGGCGTTTCTCTGGTATCGTCAGCGACGAGGACTGGGAGGTAGCCGCGGCTTTGCTCTGTGCGCGGTTCCTCTTCCCTTCCTCCCCCTCCTCGCGCGCTTGCGGGCATCTGAGCCGAGGACACCCGGTGCGGGGCACCCGGGCGCGCGGTAGGGCGTGCGGCGGCGCTGCTGCTGCGGGTGGGTGGGTGCAGGGACGCGGGACGGACCGGGCTTCTTCTGGGTTGTGGCGCTCTCTGCTGCACCATCCCGATAGTTTGTTCCGTGCCCCGCCCCCACCCCTCCGGCTGCCGCGGGCGTACTGGGTTGCTGGTGTTGTCCGGGCTCGCCTCGCATCCCACCCCCAGCGTGTCCTGTGCGCGCCTAGAGAAGGGCCTCCGACGGTAACTTGGTCTCAGTCTGTCTCCTAACAGCATCGATGAAGTTTCGCAGCTTATCTGTACTAGACTTTGGTTTTGAACCCCCAGACTGGATTATGAGGGCGAGGAATTACGTCTTTTTCTAGGATTAAAAAAAAAAAAAAAAATTAAGGAAAAAAAAAGAAGTTTACAAAGTGATCATGCTGCAGGCTGCATTAGCTTTCCAGAACTCGTTTCTCTGGGGAAGTAAGACCGTGATAACAGCATGCTTGCAAGTGTCACGGGTGTTGGCACTGGAAACTAGAGTGAGCTGCTTAGACCGGGGGAAAAACAATGCAGTCGTTGCCTATGCAATGTTAACTTTAAGGTAGTATCCCATATGATTTAGTTATTAAAATGCTGAAAGTTATCAGTTAGGGATTCCTTCTGCTTTTGAAGGTAGGGTTTGCATGCAGTATGGAAGACAGACTCGTCCTATGCACTCGCAGGCTTCCTGTCATTATGCGTGTGTTTGATACTTGAGCCCCCTGTCCTGTGGGAAATGAATGGCCGCTGCTCTTCCACTTCACTGAACTCTTTGCCGATTCGGTTAAGCCATTTGTCTCCAGTCTCTGCGTGGACTACATCCAATAGAAAAACTGCTTAGGAAAGAATCAGCCCGAACTAAAACATGCTGGAGGTTGTTAATTGCAAGTAGTGGCCTGTCTCCTTCCCCCATGGTCTTGCATGACGAATCCCACTTCTGGAGGGGGCTCTGTAAATATACTGTATTTTGGGTATAGAAAGCATAATAATCAATGTTCTGGCTTGTGTTTGGGGTATCTGGTAATCTGCTTCTGTAGGAGTTCAGTGGGGCAGATGGGTTTGCATAAGCTATTACCTTTCTCTGAAGCCGGTTATGTTTTAACTGTTTGCTCTTCCTCCAGTGCCGTGCATTCCATGATCGTTCGCCCCTAGACGGGCACTTTTCCTAGTCATGCCTAAGGAGCCAATTATTGAGTTGTCTGAAGCAGGAGATTCTGGTGAATCTGTAAGTACTGTGGGAGTTTTCTTTATGCTAAACTGTACCTGTAGGTAGTGCCTCATTTACTAGACTCTTTCCCATCCCCCCTTTCCCCCTTGATAGGGCACAGTAGGCTACTTTGGGTTTTCTGGCGCTATCATCTCTTGCCTCTAGCTTGTAATGGAGTTGAGCTTTTTGACTAAAAGCAGTGCTATAAAGCAGTGCTGGTCCCTGGGTATGTACTTCTGGTGCAAAATGCAGTGTTGTTTTGGAGTGCAGTCAGGTGCCTATCGTTGTGGTTTAGAGTCAGAGTAGTAGTACTCCTAACATGGAGAGGAGGGCTTGGGGTTTTTGGCAGGTCAGGGGCAAGGAAGGGCAAAGCTGGTTGAGAGGTGCTGGATGTTTTGCTTTAAGCTATGAAAGCCATGTTCAAAGACTTTGTAAACCCATGCAAAAGGCGGCCTCAAGTTTATTTTCCAGCAGGATTGGTTATGTTGCCTGAAGACACAATGGGGGCTTTAACCCGGAGACAGTGTCAGCTTCTGTGGCTGTTTTGTAGTCCTTTGCTGTCTAGCTTTGGAAAAATTGCCTAGCTCTCTTTTGCCCCTATAGCGTGCATAATTGGTCTTTGTAGCTTTGCTTGGAAAGCTTTAGTTGCCGGAGGTTGGACGGACATTAATTTGATATGCAGTGGTTGAACTGCTAGGAATTGGCTAGCTGCATTCTCTGGGTGGTTCTCTGCTCTCGTTCCTTCCTTTCCTGCCCTCTCCCGTCTTTATGTGTTCCTTTATTCATTTTATTTTACTTATTTATGGGTTTGTACTTCCTTCTCCAGCTTCTTGGGCATGTAATGATTGTTGGCGAGATGTGTGTTGCTCACCTGGGCCTGACCAATGGATTCCGGATGGTTGTGGATGAAGGGCCCGAGGGTGGGCAGTCTGTCTATTGCATACATCTACCCGTTCTGGGTGGCCGTCAGTCGGACTGGCCGCCTGGCTAAGATTTTGGCACCGCAAGAGCTGCTGCACGTGTACAAATCGCCACTGAATGGATTTCATCTGTTGCCCATCAGTCTAGCAGCTTTTGATGTGTAATTTTTTTTTTTTTTTTTCCCGTGTGTCTGTGGAAGGTAATAAAAGCCTTGAGCAGCAGTTGCACAATAAAGATTTGTCATGGGGATATCATCTCCGTCTTGCGCGTCTTACTGAGGGGAAGTAGTTCTGCAAATTCAAACGGTGTCTCCCGCGACTGCACCAACTGCACGTGCATGTGGAATGTTTCAGCCAGGTAACAGCATTTCAGAGATAGATGGTGATTTGCCTGTTCATTTGAAGCCTGAAGCTGGAAGCGTTTAGCAGTCTCTCACGTCTTGTAGGAAGCAAAGTCTTAGCTCTTTGGCAGTGGCATGCCAAGGTACAGAAAGTCTGTGTGGGCTGCTGCTAAAACTGTAGAAGATACTGTGTGCGAGGAGGCTACATGCATGCTTTCCAAGGGTGGATTCATCATGGTGCACTGTGTTGGAAGCATCGACCTCCTGTTGGACCTGGGTGTCCTGGTTACAGGAGTAGGGTGCCAGTTTAGCACTATGTGCATGTAAGCAAACTGTATTGTACCACCCTCTATGTCATTCCTGATGAACTGCCAACAATGGATCTACTTGCAGTAGCTGCCTACTGTACACCCAACACCTCAGGCTACAAAATGGCTATTAAATGAGAAAAGGGAGAAGAGGCAACCCTTCCCAGGCAGGGTAGTGTTTTTCTTTTTCTTCACCCAAATGACTCAGCCATGATAACTCCCCTGTGGGGAAGCACCAGCTCATTCCCACCCAGCCTGAGGGGTCATCTCTGCTAATGGGCCATAATGGACTCAATGGCACTAGCAGAATGGGCAGCTGCAGTGACTCAGACCATCAGAGACTCCCAAAATATCCCATGACTCACAGTATTGCATTCCTCCACTGTGAAACTCCCTGTCCTGGGGGAGGTACTGAGCATTCCCACCTGAACCTGAGCATATATATAATCTTTGGGTTTGGGGACTTTGGGCACCACCACTTGACAGATCCAAAGGAGGACCAAAACATCAACAGGACTGCGACCATTACTTCAACAGGACTGTGGCCATCACTCTGACCAGCAGGGTGCCAGTTTATGCTCTTGACTTTGTGGGTTAAAACCAGTTCTCTCTGTATCATTGTTTAGTAAATTGTAACTCCGACCTGTAATCTCTCTTGAGGCAGATGTGTGGGATTATTTTTCTCCTGCCGGTTTACATTTAAACCAGCATGCTGGGTGATTGCCATAGGTTTTAGAAGTCTCTGTCACCTGGTGGAATTTTATGTCTCGCCTCGCAGGCAAGGTTGTGTGGATACTTAGCTCCAAACCGAAGAGAGCCAAGGGTTATGAAACCCAGATCCACTGGAGAATTGTAGGATCCTAGACCAGCCCAGGTGTGAAGGGACTTTGAAAGATCATCTGGTGCAGCCTTCTGTGGGAAAGGGAGCCTAGATGAGATTATTTAGTGCCCTGTCCAATTGCATCTTGAAAACCTCCAGCAATGGGGACTGGTGCAACTTGTGCCCGTTGTCCCTTGTCTTCTCCATGTGGCTCCCTTGAAGTACTAGAATACTGTGAGGAGGTTCCCCCTGAGCCTAGGCAGGTGCCTAACATTTTGCAACTAATTCCTTTGTCGTTGCTAGCCTTCATGCAGCCCCTAGCTGCTTTTAGATGTTCCTCCACAGCTTTTGGATCATGCTGAGCCCATTTGTCCGAGTATTTAGGACTTAGGCTTATTCCCTGCTTCTGTAAGTATTCAGTGATATCTCTTGCCATCCCTCCGACTATGCCAATTGGTGTTTTAGGTCGCTTAAAGTATCACCGGAAAAGGTATCAGCAAAAGCAGGTTCTCCAGCCCTTTGAGCATCTTCATGGCCCTCCTTGGGACCCTCTCCAGTCTGTCCGCCTCTTTTTATTGACTTCTGGGGACCAGAACTGGACACAGAGTGTTGCCTGCAGGCATGGCCTCTGTGAGAAGAGGCCAGGGTCTGCTCTGCGCTAGACACAGCTAGTTTTCACCAGCTAGGCACCAGACTCCTTGAGAGGCAAAGCTGAGCAACTCAGCAAAGCTGGTGGCACCCCTGTGTAAGCATATTTAAGAAAGGGTGTAAAGCGCTGTCTGGGGCAGGTATTTCCCTGCTGCCCTCAGATCTGGCAGGTGGCTGTGTCCTGAAGGAACTTTTTCATCTTATTTTCTCCTCCTGTCCTCTTGAGGAGGGGTGGTGAGAGAGCAGCTGGTTGGGCCCCTGGCAGCCAGCCGAGGTCTGACATCATAAAGCCTAAAAGGCATATTCTTCCACGTAGAAGGTGACTGGTGGTTTAGAGATTTTAGGAGCAGGAAAATTAATTAGGGGCTGAATGTTGATTTGAGCGTAGGGCAGGTACCAATCCGTCTTCTATAACTGCAATTTCAGCAGCAGAGGACAGCTGAGAATCAGGCCCCAGTGATGCTGGTTTGGGTGTTGCTAAGATGGAGTTTATTTCCCCATAGCAGCTCTCACAGTGCCGTGTGTCACGAGAAAAAGGGAGGCTTCCTCGACCCTTCGTGTGGGGAGATTTACTCAGTCTTTAGTGTTTAATTTGTCTGCGTTTCAGGAAAGTTGAGACCATTGCGCCCGACCGGTCCGTCAGCATCCCGTTGGGGGGGATCCTTCACTGAGCAGTCCTACTGGATCAGAGGGTGGTTCTCCTGACTTAGGGAAACGCACCAACAGTGCAAGGGAGACCCCTCAGCAGGTCTTCCCCTTTACCCATTGTGTTACCTGCTGCTGGCGACTGGTAGCGTCCGCCAAGGATTCACACTGGCAGTTTATGGAATAACACTCTTTATTAATATAAATAGTGACAGGTTAGTGTTCTAAGATTGTTGGTGATAGTGTCTGACTGCAAAAAATATATTTGAAGGAATATACAGACAAGCTCTAATCCCCAATAAAATGTTCAGCATGCATAGAGTATGATTCCTATCCAATAGGCATCTCTATGGGGGAGAAGACAGGTTCAGCCCATCAACTGATCCCAGCAGCTACCATGGATTCTTCCCTAACTTTTCCCCATTCTCGACTTATTTTTATACTGTTTCTGTGTGTTTAGGTGGAGCTCGAGTGACTCTAGTCATACATACTTTTGTTACTGATTGGTGTAAAATTCTCTTGCTTTGCTTTTAAAGATACAGTCAAAAGGAATATAGAGGGCATGCCCAGTGAGGGGTGGTCGCACTTTGGAGGTGGGTAACTTTGGGATGGAGGTGTGCGTTAATATTATTTATTGGGCTTTAATGAAGCGAGTTCATCTAAGGAGAGAGATTTCACCACAGTTGCTGGCTCAGCAGTAAGACATCTTCCCCTATCTCCCCTGGTTGACAGGTGGCATGCGGTTTATCAGCTGCAAAGTACCATTGCGTTCCCTTCCCTGCAAGGATTTCTGCAGAGCCTGGCCTTCGCTCCGCTCCACCCTCCATTCCATCCCCCTTAGCAGGTGCGTGTGTATGGGGAATCATCGCGGAATAGGTTTCAAGTCATGCCAACTGCATTCCATCCAGGGAGCCGCAACTGTGATTTACCCTATAATTCCCGTACTGTTTTAACTCCTGTAAGGATGTTAATATAACTCCTAAGTTTCCTCTAATTGAATCCCCAGTTACCGGTCCACAGGGTCCCCAGTCATTTTCCCACACCGTGCTTTGCATTGGTAGCTAGAAAGGTGTTGATAACACACCAGCATTTTGGCTACTGCTGAGCAGTGTTGGCACAGCATCAGTGCCGTCTCTCCAACATTCTGCCCCAGCATCAGCAGGCTGGGGGTGGGGCAAGATCCTAGGAGGAGACACAACCAGGACAGCTGACCCAAACTGGCCAGAGGGATATTCCATACCATGTGACGTCAGCTCAGAAATAAAAGCAAAGTAAAGGAGGAGGAAAGGGGGGCATTTCTTATTTACAGTGTTTGCCTTCCGGAGAAACTGCTACGTGTGCGGAAGTCCTGCTTCCCGGGAAGTGGCTAGACAGTGCTCGCTGATCGAAACTAGACAATAAATTTGGGGGTTTTCCCTCTCCTTGTTCATGCACAAACTTTCACTTTTGCTTTAGTAAACTGCCTTATCTCAATCTGCAAGTTGTTTTTCATCTCTCCTGTCCAGCTGGGAAGGGAGAGAGATAGAGTTGTTTGGTGAACACCTGGCATCTAGCCGAGATAAACCCACACCAGTCCTTTTCGGTTCCTAATGTGGGCCGAGACAATGGCAGTTATATATCTTGCATGGTATAGTAATATTAGTTACTGAGTAGCAAGCTCTTGTGCGGGACATGGAGTTTGTCAGGTGCGCTGCTTATCTCTTTGTTTTGTTGAGTTTGAGAACATGTTAATACAAACAGTGGCTCTGTGCTTTGCTGTGACATTGATGTCTTTGTTGTGCTGGGGGAGCTATTTTCTGGGGACAATGAGGGAATCCCTCTCCCTATCTGGGATTGATGTAGATTGTTTTAGAATGCAGGCGGCCGCATTCCTCGTTCATCCTTATGTGAAGCTGTTGAATGCTATTAATACTAATAACTAATACTGTTGGCACACTATGGGGTTTGTGGAATCTGGTGTCATCCTGGTGTAAGACAAAACAAACTGTAGGTGAGGAGTTACCGAAACGTGCCCTGAAGCGGCTGGTCGCTGGATGGCAGTGCGTGTGGAAGGATTTGGGCAGGTTCCTAGAGTGGTTATCACCTCCCATTGCCTGGGACTCTACACCTAAACAGGTAATGCACCCTGGCAAACTGAGGCGTCACCTGACAGAAGGGTGCCTTGCCTAACCGGATGAAACCCAGCAGCTTCTCGCCCTGTACGGGGGCCTCTTGAGCCACAGTTCAGTGCTCTCAGAGGAGTGTGGCTGAGGCAGGGACCCAAACTGCATTTGAGGATGCTATGGCTGAGATAGGGACCCAAACAAAAACAACTACAGTAATTGCCTCCAGAAGTGACAAAGAAAAAGTGGATAAGGAGAGCCAAGGAGCGATCAGCAAGACTCACTCACCTTTTAGTAGTCCCATGTGGCCAGTGCAAAAGTCTGACGGAGGGTGGAGGTGAACAGTAGACCATCGTGGCCTGAATGAAGTAACGCCCCCACTGAGTGCTGCTGTACCGGACATGTTAGAGCTCCAATATGAACTGGAGTCGAAGGCAGCCAGGTGGTATGCTGCACTTGGCTTTGTCAATGCATTCTTCTCAATTCCTTTGGCAACAGAGTGCAGACCACGGTTTGCTCTCATGTGGCGGGGTGTCCAATACACCTGGAATCGAGTGCCCCGGGGATGGAAACGCAGCCCTACCACCTCTCATGGACTGATCCAAAGCGTACTGGAGAGGGGTGATGCCCCTGAACATCTACAATACGTTTGTGGCATCATTGTGTGGGGCAGTGAGGCAGAAGAAGTGTTTGAGAAGGGAAAAAAGAATAGTTCAGAATGTTCTGAAAGCTGGGTTTGCCATAAAGAAAAGCAAGGTCAGGGGACCTGCACAGGACATCCAATTCTGGGGCGTCAAAAGGCAGGATGGCCGCCGTCATGTGCCTATGGATGTGGTTAACAAGATAGCAACTATGTCTTTGCCAGCTAAGAAGATGGAAACACAGGCTTTCGTAAGTCGCCTGGGGTTTTGGAGAATGCATATTCCACATTATAGTCAGCTTGCGAGGCCCCCCTATCGAGTGACCCAGAAGAAGAACCATTTTGAATGTGGCCTTGAGCAACAACAGGCCTTTGGGCAGATCAAAGAGGAAATAGCTTGTGCGGTAGCTCTTGGGCCTGTTCAGACTGGGCCAGCCCTGCAAAATATACTCTACACTGCAGCTGGGTAGCATGGTATCACTTGGAGCTGCTGGCAAAGAACATCAAGAGAAACGCGAGGTTGACCATTAGGGTTTTGGAGCCGGGAATATTGCGGACCAGAAGGCCCACTACACTCCAACTGAAAAAGAAATATTAGCAGCGTATGAGGGGGTTTGAGCATCCTCAGAAGTTGTTGGGAAAGAAGGGTGTCTCCTCTTGGCACTGCAATTTCCTGTGCTACACTAGACGTTCAAAGGAAGCATCCCTTCGACATATCGTGCAAGCAGTGCTACATGGAATAAGTGAGTGGGTAGCACTGATCACACAACGAGCTCGCCTGGGGAAACCCAATTGCCCGAGAATCCCTGAAAGCAGGCAGAGATTTTGGAGCATTGATTTGGAAGGTCACTCGTGCTCAGGAAGGAAGCACCACCACATAATGAGTTATCAGAAGATGAAAGAGGCCATGCTCTCTTTTGTGATGGATCCTGCCTTGTGGTTGGGAACCATCAGAGGTGGAAAGCTGCTGTGTGGAGTCCCACACAACGAGTTGTTGAGGCCACTGAAGGAGAAGAAAAGTGGCTTGTACTGTGTCTCTATACTGACTCCTGGATGGTGGCTACAGCAATGGAAGAAGACCAATTGGCAGTGCAGGGGTAAACCCATCTGGGCTGCTGTGTTGTGGCAGGGCATCACTGCACGGATAGGAAACACGGCTCTGAAGGAACGTCACGTAGATGCTTAGATGTCCAAAAGCCACGCCCCTGAGGAACATCACAAAAATGAACAGCCAGATAAGGCTGCCAAAATTGAAATAGCTCAGGTAGACTTAGACTGGGAGCAGAAGTGTGAACTCTTTACAGCCCGATGGGCCCATGAAACATCAGGACATCTAGGAAAAGATGCAACCTACAGATGAGCTTGTGATCGAGGGGTCGGCCTGACCACGGAGGCTATCACACAGGTCACCCATGAATGCGAAACATGTGCTGCAATCAAGTGAGCCGCATGAGTAAAATCTCCTTGGAATAGATGGCCAAATTGGGTTTTAAATATCGTGATGAGGCCTGGCAAATTGACTATATTGGACCACTGCCATGAACACAGCAAGGCAAGAGCTTGCATACTCATCGTGGTAGAGGCAACTACTGGTTGGCGGGAAAAATACCCTGTAAACCGTGCTATTGCTCAAAAATCTCTCTTGGGCCTTGAGAGACACATTTTGTGGTGACATGGTACCCCAGAAGGGATGGAATCAATGAGTCTCATTTATGAAATGGACCCATAAACTCTTAGGCAAAGCAACATGCATTGAGTGGATATATCACATCCCTTATCACCCACAGGCCTCTGGAAAGACTGAGAGGAATGATGGACTGCTGATGACTATGTCCAAGAGGGTTAGGCAATCGGGCATGGAAGCACTGGGATGCAAATTTGGCAGAAGCCACTTGGCTGGTTAACACCAGAGGATCTGCTAACCCCCTACATACTGTGGGAAGAGATAAGGTCCCCATACTACACACAGGGAAGTGGCTAAGGAGGTCGGTGTGGAATTCTCCTCCCATGGGAGAAGGCAAACCCATTAAATGGGATTGTCTTTGCTCAAGGACCTGGGTGTACTTGGTGGGCAATGCAGAAGGATGGGGAGACCTGGTGTGTGCCTCAAGGAGATTCAACCTTGGGGGAAAAATAATGAGTGTAAATTGTATGTTGCAGGAAGTAAAGTATCAGGAGTGACATCAACCGAAGATGAGCGAATTTTATGAGGCGTGCGGAGAGTGCGATGATAGCCCAGGCAGGGCCGGTGTCGGTGCTGAACGATCGAGTGTGTCGCTTCTGTCCCGAGCACCCATCTTGATGGAATGGAGCCCAAGTCGCGGCCTGTTTTTTAAACATCTGGAGGGGTGGAGGAAGCCCACGAAATGGGAAGCTATCATCTGTCTTTGAAAAGGAAGTGGGACGGTAGTTAATGAAAATGTATACGTGTGTTGGGCATAAAGATGGTTTAAGCGTTGTAAGCGTTGGTAAGAAGGGATTTCAGTCATGACAAATAAATGCAGTGGAATAATTAGAAGACAGATATATGTATGTAAATATATAGATATATAGAATTCTGTGGGGTCTGAGTATGATGCAAATGGTGGGGAGTAAGGGGTGGAGATTGTACTGGGTGTGGCTGAGATGGAGTTCATTTTCCCCATAGCGGCCGTCAGTGCCATGCTTTGCATTTGTATCTAGAAAGGTGTTGATAACACATCAGTGTTTTGGCTACTGCTGGGCAGTGTTGGCACAGCATCAGCGCTGTCTCTCCAGCATTCTGCCCCCCATCAGAAGGCTGGGGGTGGGCAAGATCCTGGGAGGAGACACCACTAGACCAGGTGACCCAAACTGGCCAGAGGGCTATTCTATACCATATGACTTCAGCTCAGAAATAAAAGCTAAGTCAAGGAGGGGGAAGGGAGCACATTCGTTATTTACAGCGTTTGCCTTTCGGAGCAACCCCTACGCGTGCTGAAGCCCTGCTTCTTGGAAAGTGGTCGGACAGTGCTTGCTGATGGGAACCAGGGGATATAATATTTGTTTTTCCTGTTTGCTTTTTCGTGCAAAACCTTTCTCTTTTCCTTTAGTAAACTGCCTCATCTCACCCTGTGAGCTGTTTTCCATCTTATTTTCTCTCTGTGTCAAGCTGAGAAGGAGGAGTGATAGAGCGGCTCTGTGGGCACCTGGCATCCAGGCAAGGTCGACCCACCACGGATGCTTTTGATGCCGTCCAGGTGTTGGTAGGATAAGGACACTGATAATGCGGGTAAATAATTGGCTGCGGAGCTGGTGCTCGCAACAGCGTTCTGGGTTCTATGAGCATGGGACCCTGTTTTTGGATCAGCATCTGCTTGGGAGAGCGGGGCTCCACCTCACTAAGCGGGGCAAAGATATTTTTGCCAGTAGGATAGCTGGCCTCATTAGGAGGGCTTTAAACTAAAAGTGAGGGTGCGAGGAGGGAGAGGGAGAGAATAATCAGCAGCCCTGTGCGGGACCGATGGACAGGGTCAATGAGCAAAGGGCCGGGCAAGAGTTCCAGTACCTGGAAGTCCCCCTTAGAACCCAAAGGCGGTGGTGGATGGCATAGCTGCAAGTGTGCCCAGCAGAAAGATCTCCTTGGACAAGTAAGTTTTAAAAGAGGAGTTTGACAGGAAGCACGGACTCCGGGTACACGGACGGGAGTTCGATGCCAGGTATTGTACGCTGCCCCAGGCTGAGCGACGGCCTGCCTTCAGGCTGCACAAAAGGAAGGTAAGCCAGAATGTAACCTCGGGGTGACTGACATAAGTAACTCCTGAGATGAAGGAGACCGGATGCATTTCTGTGCTCGGGGTAGAAGGAAGAACACTCCCCCATCTCCCAAAGTGCCCCTACATAACAGACAGGATGCTCCTGGTTTGAAGACTGAAGAGCACATGAGGAAGGGACAGGACCCAGGACAAAGCCAACCATGCAAAGCTGACCTAACCACCTGCCCACGTTAGAACCAGTGCGACCAGAGAAGCACATCCAGGTATTAGTAATTGGAGATTTCCTCCTGAGAAACACCGAGACACCCATTTCCCACCCAGACGATTTCTCTAGAGAACTCTGCTGCCTACCAGGAGCTCCCATTCATGGTGTCACTGAGAGGCTGCCGAGGCTGGTGAACCCTACAGCTCATCATCTGCTCCTACTCTTCTCTGTAGGGTCTGATGAGGCAACTTAGAACCCTCCCAAGAGGTCTATTATGTCTGAAGGAGCGATGTTAAAAGGATGGGGAGCACAGGTGATGGTCTCCTCTTTTGGTGTCTGGTCTGAGGAAGGGGTCCAGGAAGGAGGAGACAGACCGAACAGCTGAATGCTGGGATGCGTAGCTGGCGCCATACTCAAGGTTTTGGCTTCTATGGTCATGGGTCTACCTTTAAGAAGCCAGGTCTGTCGGGAGCTGATGGGATTCACGCGACCAAGTGGGGCAAGATCGTCTTTGCCAGTTAGCTGGTTAGACTTACAAGGAGGGCTTTAAACGAGACTCAGCGGGCAAAGACAATGGAGTTTCGAGCAACAGAGAAGAGCCAGGGGCTGGTGGTGTGTTAGGAACCGAGAGGGGAATACTTGAGAACTGCTGCAAAGAAATTGGGGCTTGATCCTTGTCCAAAAATGTGACACAGTTAACAGCCCAACGGAAGTGCCTCTGTACCAATGCATGCAGTATGCATAAGAAAGAGGAGCTGGAAACCACTGTGCAGCCGGAAAGCTAACAGTGTAATCACTACAGTAAAAATATACTGGGACAACTCAATGACTGGAGCTCCGCAATCAGTGGCTATAAATGGGTCAGAAGGAAGGAGAGGCGGAGGTGACCCTCTATGTAAACCAAAATAAGAGGGATTTCCTGTACAGAGCTGTCTTTGAAAGACAGCGATGAACAGGTTGAGAGCTTATGGGTGAAAATTAGAGGCCAAGCTGTTGTGTTAAGAGTAAGAAATTTGGCAGAAAATAAAGCCCCTTGCGTTCCAGCTGGTCCTCAGAGGTCAGAGGGACTGGGTGGGGTTAGGCTTATTTTCCGATTACAACCAATTCAGCACTGCGAGTCGGGTTGCGTTCTCTAAGAACCTTTGCGAGTGCAGATTCAGGAACAGAGTGGTTTTTCTGAAGTTACAGAAATAGAGATTTGGAACTGCCATTGAGAAGTGCACGAGCTGTGGTAGAACTCTAATAACATTGTGCTAACCCATGCAATACTAATAACAATCGTATGCGGAAGCTTCCCAGGAAGTTGTCCCCACTTGGGAGGAGGGAGAAGAGAGCAGCCCAGCAATTGTCTCCAAGGTCTTTTGGGAATTCCTCATAACTAGGTGAAATTACTACCCTCCTTTTATACAGCCCAATCTTCTCCTCCTTGCGTATAGCATGATATAAGCAAAGAACTGAGCAATATAATCATATATGTGGTAGCAGTTTTTGGCCGTGGTGTCCTTGAAAGTTCTGGTCATATGGCTTTGTTCCATGCTGTGCCATTTGTCAGAGACAAAAGAGGACAATCCTCACTGCCACTGAACTCCTCCTTTGGCCAACTTGTCCTTTCTAGACATCATCTATGGGGATCTCCATCCATAAAGATAATGTTGAGCTAACATGGTGAAGGCCATAGAAATTATGCCTTAGGCCTTGGCCGGCTCTGGAGTCATCATCCCACCCAAGTTAACAAAGCAAATTTCGTGGTTGCTGTCTACTATAGGCTGCTGGATCAAGAGGATGAGGTCAATGTAAGAAATCAGGCAAGCAAGGCAGGAGATGAGCGTGGCAGAGTAACGGCCTTCTCTTCAGGTCGAGCTGAAGCGCAAGGAGGATATGCATAGGTAGTAGAAGCAGGGACACGCATTCTGGAAGAATCTAAAGATGCTGCTCGGGTCTGTAGGGATGGGACCAGAAAAGCTAAGGCAAAGCTGGAGCTGAATTTGGCAGGGGATGTAAAGAATCATAAGATGGGCTTCCACAGCTGCGTTGGTCAGAAAGTAAGACTAAATAATGCGTAACAGCTCTCCTCCCTTGCTGATAAATAAGCCAGGAGGTCTAGTGGCCAGCAACATGGAGAAGGCTGTGGTACCCGGCGAGTCATTTTCCTCTGTTTTCACTGGCACGGTTACCAAACCTCTTGTGACTCTGAACCTCAAGGCAGGGACTTGGGGAACAAAGTCCTTTCCACCAAAGGAAACGATCTGTTCTGAGACCACCCGAGGAACCTGTGCATACACAAGTCCTGCACCTGGGCAGGCACAACCCCATGCACCAGTACGTGCTGGAGGTCGATCGGCTGGAAAGCAGCTCTGCAAAATAGGACAATGTGTCCTTGCCACAAAGGCGACCAAGGATATCCTTAGCCTGATGTAGAGGAAAGCAGAGTTTGTATATGTTACAAGACAGTTGTGTGGACCATTCAAGGTGCTCACTGTCCCCGGGACTGCAGGGCACCACAGACCACCCTTGGGCAGCTTTGAGGGCACTGCCTATTTTTCTAAAAGACTCCTATCCAGCTTAGCGCAAATCCTACTCTCTTGAGCCCTCAAGCCAGCAGTGCCGAACACACGCTTTGTATTTTATTTGCTTCCAGGAGACGTGCAGCTTAGAAACGACTGCAATGGAAGTGGGGCTTTCAGCAAACAGTGTGGAGCAACTTCTGCCGGTTTTTCAAGATGTCCTGAGAAGTTAAGGCCAGGCCTGCCCTGCCCTGCCCTGCCCTGCCCTGCTCAAAGCAGTCAATTGAGTGGAGGGAGCAGCACCAAAAAGGCACAGGCACCTTTGGGGTGGACTTGATGCGGTAACAAATAACAAGAGGTAGTACTTGTAGCTACTACAGCCTCTTCTGCGACCTCGTAGCCCGCCCTCAGGGTCGCAGCACTACACGGAGCAGATCCATCCGCGCCCCGCGGGCACCAGGTCGACGAGGGCCGACCCGCCAAGGGGGCGGGGAAAAGCGAAAAAGACAGGCGAGACAGCAAATCGAGACGCGGGCGACGATCCGTCGGCCCAATGGGCGCCGCGGAGGGCCCGGCTTAGTGGAGGAAGTGGCGGGGCGGACACGGGCGTTGTCCTTGGCTGACGCGAGTATCGGTGTGCTGGCCTCTCGCCCTGGTGGCGCCACTACTATCTTCGGAAAGTTCATCGGCAAGGCGTTTCTCTGGTATCGTCAGCGACGAGGACTGGGAGGTAGCCGCGGCTTTGCTCTGTGCGCGGTTCCTCTTCCCTTCCTCCCCCTCCTCGCGCGCTTGCGGGCATCTGAGCCGAGGACACCCGGTGCGGGGCACCCGGGCGCGCGGTAGGGCGTGCGGCGGCGCTGCTGCTGCGGGTGGGTGGGTGCAGGGACGCGGGACGGACCGGGCTTCTTCTGGGTTGTGGCGCTCTCTGCTGCACCATCCCGATAGTTTGTTCCGTGCCCCGCCCCCACCCCTCCGGCTGCCGCGGGCGTACTGGGTTGCTGGTGTTGTCCGGGCTCGCCTCGCATCCCAACCCCAGCGTGTCCTGTGCGCGCCTAGAGAAGGGCCTCCGACGGTAACTTGGTCTCAGTCTGTCTCCTAACAGCATCGATGAAGTTTCGCAGCTTATCTGTACTAGACTTTGGTTTTGAACCCCCAGACTGGATTATGAGGGCGAGGAATTACGTCTTTTTCTAGGATTAAAAAAAAAAAAAAAAATTAAGGAAAAAAAAAGAAGTTTACAAAGTGATCATGCTGCAGGCTGCATTAGCTTTCCAGAACTCGTTTCTCTGGGGAAGTAAGACCGTGATAACAGCATGCTTGCAAGTGTCACGGGTGTTGGCACTGGAAACTAGAGTGAGCTGCTTAGACCGGGGGAAAAACAATGCAGTCGTTGCCTATGCAATGTTAACTTTAAGGTAGTATCCCATATGATTTAGTTATTAAAATGCTGAAAGTTATCAGTTAGGGATTCCTTCTGCTTTTGAAGGTAGGGTTTGCATGCAGTATGGAAGACAGACTCGTCCTATGCACTCGCAGGCTTCCTGTCATTATGCGTGTGTTTGATACTTGAGCCCCCTGTCCTGTTGGAAATGAATGGCCGCTGCTCTTCCACTTCACTGAACTCTTTGCCGATTCGGTTAAGCCATTTGTCTCCAGTCTCTGCGTGGACCACATCCAATAGAAAAACTGCTTAGGAAAGAATCAGCCCGAACTAAAACATGCTGGAGGTTGTTAATTGCAAGTAGTGGCCTGTCTCCTTCCCCCATGGTCTTGCATGACGAATCCCACTTCTGGAGGGGGCTCTGTAAATATACTGTATTTTGGGTATAGAAAGCATAATAATCAATGTTCTGGCTTGTGTTTGGGGTATCTGGTAATCTGCTTCTGTAGGAGTTCAGTGGGGCAGATGGGTTTGCATAAGCTATTACCTTTCTCTGAAGCCGGTTATGTTTTAACTGTTTGCTCTTCCTCCAGTGCCGTGCATTCCATGATCGTTCGCCCCTAGACGGGCACTTTTCCTAGTCATGCCTAAGGAGCCAATTATTGAGTTGTCTGAAGCAGGAGATTCTGGTGAATCTGTAAGTACTGTGGGAGTTTTCTTTATGCTAAACTGTACCTGTAGGTAGTGCCTCATTTACTAGACTCTTTCCCATCCCCCCTTTCCCCCTTGATAGGGCACAGTAGGCTACTTTGGGTTTTCTGGCGCTATCATCTCTTGCCTCTAGCTTGTAATGGAGTTGAGCTTTTTGACTAAAAGCAGTGCTATAAAGCAGTGCTGGTCCCTGGGTATGTACTTCTGGTGCAAAATGCAGTGTAGTTTTGGAGTGCAGTCAGGTGCCTATCGTTGTGGTTTAGAGTCAGAGTAGTAGTACTCCTAACATGGAGAGGAGGGCTTGGGGTTTTTGGCAGGTCAGGGGCAAGGAAGGGCAAAGCTGGTTGAGAGGTGCTGGATGTTTTGCTTTAAGCTATGAAAGCCACGTTCAAAGACTTTGTAAACCCATGCAAAAGGCGGCCTCAAGTTTATTTTCCAGCAGGATTGGTTATGTTGCCTGAAGACACAATGAGGGCTTTAACCCGGAGACAGTGTCAGCTTCTGTGGCTGTTTTGTAGTCCTTTGCTGTCTAGCTTTGGAAAAATTGCCTAGCTCTCTTTTGCCCCTATAGCGTGCATAATTGGTCTTTGTAGCTTTGCTTGGAAAGCTTTAGTTGCCGGAGGTTGGACGGACATTAATTTGATATGCAGTGGTTGAACTGCTAGGAATTGGCTAGCTGCATTCTCTGGGTGGTTCTCTGCTCTCGTTCCTTCCTTTCCTGCCCTCTCCCGTCTTTATGTGTTCCTTTATTCATTTTATTTTACTTATTTATGGGTTTGTACTTCCTTCTCCAGCTTCTTGGGCATGTAATGATTGTTGGCGAGATGTGTGTTGCTCACCTGGGCCTGACCAATGGATTCCGGATGGTTGTGGATGAAGGGCCCGAGGGTGGGCAGTCTGTCTATTGCATACATCTACCCGTTCTGGGTGGCCGTCAGTCGGACTGGCCGCCTGGCTAAGATTTTGGCACCGCAAGAGCTGCTGCACGTGTACAAATCGCCACTGAATGGATTTCATCTGTTGCCCATCAGTCTAGCAGCTTTTGATGTGTAATTTTTTTTTTTTTTTTTCCCGTGTGTCTGTGGAAGGTAATAAAAGCCTTGAGCAGCAGTTGCACAATAAAGATTTGTCATGGGGATATCATCTCCGTCTTGCGCGTCTTACTGAGGGGAAGTAGTTCTGCAAATTCAAACGGTGTCTCCCGCGACTGCACCAACTGCACGTGCATGTGGAATGTTTCAGCCAGGTAACAGCATTTCAGAGATAGATGGTGATTTGCCTGTTCATTTGAAGCCTGAAGCTGGAAGCGTTTAGCAGTCTCTCACGTCTTGTAGGAAGCAAAGTCTTAGCTCTTTGGCAGTGGCATGCCAAGGTACAGAAAGTCTGTGTGGGCTGCTGCTAAAACTGTAGAAGATACTGTGTGCGAGGAGGCTACATGCATGCTTTCCAAGGGTGGATTCATCATGGTGCACTGTGTTGGAAGCATCGACCTCCTGTTGGACCTGGGTGTCCTGGTTACAGGAGTAGGGTGCCAGTTTAGCACTATGTGCATGTAAGCAAACTGTATTGTACCACCCTCTATGTCATTCCTGATGAACTGCCAACAATGGATCTACTTGCAGTAGCTGCCTACTGTACACCCAACACCTCAGGCTACAAAATGGCTATTAAATGAGAAAAGGGAGAAGAGGCAACCCTTCCCAGGCAGGGTAGTGTTTTTCTTTTTCTTCACCCAAATGACTCAGCCATGATAACTCCCCTGTGGGGAAGCACCAGCTCATTCCCACCCAGCCTGAGGGGTCATCTCTGCTAATGGGCCATAATGGACTCAATGGCACTAGCAGAATGGGCAGCTGCAGTGACTCAGACCATCAGAGACTCCCAAAATATCCCATGACTCACAGTATTGCATTCCTCCACTGTGAAACTCCCTGTCCTGGGGGAGGTACTGAGCATTCCCACCTGAACCTGAGCATATATATAATCTTTGGGTTTGGGGACTTTGGGCACCACCACTTGACAGATCCAAAGGAGGACCAAAACATCAACAGGACTGCGACCATTACTTCAACAGGACTGTGGCCATCACTCTGACCAGCAGGGTGCCAGTTTATGCTCTTGACTTTGTGGGTTAAAACCAGTTCTCTCTGTATCATTGTTTAGTAAATTGTAACTCCGACCTGTAATCTCTCTTGAGGCAGATGTGTGGGATTATTTTTCTCCTGCCGGTTTACATTTAAACCAGCATGCTGGGTGATTGCCATAGGTTTTAGAAGTCTCTGTCACCTGGTGGAATTTTATGTCTCGCCTCGCAGGCAAGGTTGTGTGGATACTTAGCTCCAAACCGAAGAGAGCCAAGGGTTATGAAACCCAGATCCACTGGAGAATTGTAGGATCCTAGACCAGCCCAGGTGTGAAGGGACTTTGAAAGATCATCTGGTGCAGCCTTCTGTGGGAAAGGGAGCCTAGATGAGATTATTTAGTGCCCTGTCCAATTGCATCTTGAAAACCTCCAGCAATGGGGACTGGTGCAACTTGTGCCCGTTGTCCCTTGTCTTCTCCATGTGGCTCCCTTGAAGTACTAGAATACTGTGAGGAGGTTCCCCCTGAGCCTAGGCAGGTGCCTAACATTTTGCAACTAATTCCTTTGTCGTTGCTAGCCTTCATGCAGCCCCTAGCTGCTTTTAGATGTTCCTCCACAGCTTTTGGATCATGCTGAGCCCATTTGTCCGAGTATTTAGGACTTAGGCTTATTCCCTGCTTCTGTAAGTATTCAGTGATATCTCTTGCCATCCCTCCGACTATGCCAATTGGTGTTTTAGGTCGCTTAAAGTATCACCGGAAAAGGTATCAGCAAAAGCAGGTTCTCCAGCCCTTTGAGCATCTTCATGGCCCTCCTTGGGACCCTCTCCAGTCTGTCCGCCTCTTTTTATTGACTTCTGGGGACCAGAACTGGACACAGAGTGTTGCCTGCAGGCATGGCCTCTGTGAGAAGAGGCCAGGGTCTGCTCTGCGCTAGACACAGCTAGTTTTCACCAGCTAGGCACCAGACTCCCTGAGAGGCAAAGCTGAGCAACTCAGCAAAGCTGGTGGCACCCCTGTGTAAGCATATTTAAGAAAGGGTGTAAAGCGCTGTCTGGGGCAGGTATTTCCCTGCTGCCCTCAGATCTGGCAGGTGGCTGTGTCCTGAAGGAACTTTTTCATCTTATTTTCTCCTCCTGTCCTCTTGAGGAGGGGTGGTGAGAGAGCAGCTGGTTGGGCCCCTGGCAGCCAGCCGAGGTCTGACATCATAAAGCCTAAAAGGCATATTCTTCCACGTAGAAGGTGACTGGTGGTTTAGAGATTTTAGGAGCAGGAAAATTAATTAGAGGCTGAATGTTGATTTGAGCGTAGGGCAGGTACCAATCCGTCTTCTATAACTGCAATTTCAGCAGCAGAGGACAGCTGAGAATCAGGCCCCAGTGATGCTGGTTTGGGTGTTGCTAAGATGGAGTTTATTTCCCCATAGCAGCTCTCACAGTGCCGTGTGTCACGAGAAAAAGGGAGGCTTCCTCGACCCTTCGTGTGGGGAGATTTACTCAGTCTTTAGTGTTTAATTTGTCTGCGTTTCAGGAAAGTTGAGACCATTGCGCCCGACCGGTCCGTCAGCATCCCATTGGGGGGGATCTTTCACTGAGCAGTCCTACTGGATCAGAGGGTGGTTCTCTTGACTTAGGGAAACGCACCAACAGTGCAAGGGAGACCCCTCAGCAGGTCTTCCCCTTTACCCATTGTGTTACCTGCTGCTGGCGACTGGTAGCGTCCGCCAAGGATTCACACTGGCAGTTTATGGAATAACACTCTTTATTAATATAAATAGTGACAGGTTAGTGTTCTAAGATTGTTGGTGATAGTGTCTGACTGCAAAAAATATATTTGAAGGAATATACAGACAAGCTCTAATCCCCAATAAAATGTTCAGCATGCATAGAGTATGATTCCTATCCAATAGGCATCTCTATGGGGGAGAAGACAGGTTCAGCCCATCAACTGATCCCAGCAGCTACCATGGATTCTTCCCTAACTTTTCCCCATTCTCGACTTATTTTTATACTGTTTCTGTGTGTTTAGGTGGAGCTCGAGTGACTCTAGTCATACATACTTTTGTTACTGATTGGTGTAAAATTCTCTTGCTTTGCTTTTAAAGATACAGTCAAAAGGAATATAGAGCGCATGCCCAGTGAGGGGTGGTCGCACTTTGGAGGTGGGTAACTTTGGGATGGAGGTGTGCGTTAATATTATTTATTGGGCTTTAATGAAGCGAGTTCATCTAAGGAGAGAGATTTCACCACAGTTGCTGGCTCAGCAGTAAGACATCTTCCCCTATCTCCCCTGGTTGACAGGTGGCATGCGGTTTATCAGCTGCAAAGTACCATTGCGTTCCCTTCCCTGCAAGGATTTCTGCAGAGCCTGGCCTTCGCTCCGCTCCACCCTCCATTCCATCCCCCTTAGCAGGTGCGTGTGTATGGGGAATCATCGCGGAATAGGTTTCAAGTCATGCCAACTGCATTCCATCCAGGGAGCCGCAACTGTGATTTACCCTATAATTCCCGTACTGTTTTAACTCCTGTAAGGATGTTAATATAACTCCTAAGTTTCCTCTAATTGAATCCCCAGTTACCGGTCCACAGGGTCCCCAGTCATTTTCCCACACCGTGCTTTGCATTGGTAGCTAGAAAGGTGTTGATAACACACCAGCATTTTGGCTACTGCTGAGCAGTGTTGGCACAGCATCAGTGCCGTCTCTCCAACATTCTGCCCCAGCATCAGCAGGCTGGGGGTGGGGCAAGATCCTAGGAGGAGACACAACCAGGACAGCTGACCCAAACTGGCCAGAGGGATATTCCATACCATGTGACGTCAGCTCAGAAATAAAAGCAAAGTAAAGGAGGAGGAAAGGGGGGCATTTCTTATTTACAGTGTTTGCCTTCCGGAGAAACTGCTACGTGTGCGGAAGTCCTGCTTCCCGGGAAGTGGCTAGACAGTGCTCGCTGATCGAAACTAGACAATAAATTTGGGTTTTTTCCCTCTCCTTGTTCATGCACAAACTTTCACTTTTGCTTTAGTAAACTGCCTTATCTCAATCTGCAAGTTGTTTTTCATCTCTCCTGTCCAGCTGGGAAGGGAGAGAGATAGAGTTGTTTGGTGAACACCTGGCATCTAGCCGAGATAAACCCACACCAGTCCTTTTCGGTTCCTAATGTGGGCCGAGACAATGGCAGTTATATATCTTGCATGGTATAGTAATATTAGTTACTGAGTAGCAAGCTCTTGTGCGGGACATGGAGTTTGTCAGGTGCGCTGCTTATCTCTTTGTTTTGTTGAGTTTGAGAACATGTTAATACAAACAGTGGCTCTGTGCTTTGCTGTGACATTGATGTCTTTGTTGTGCTGGGGGAGCTATTTTCTGGGGACAATGAGGGAATCCCTCTCCCTATCTGGGATTGATGTAGATTGTTTTAGAATGCAGGCGGCCGCATTCCTCGTTCATCCTTATGTGAAGCTGTTGAATGCTATTAATACTAATAACTAATACTGTTGGCACACTATGGGGTTTGTGGAATCTGGTGTCATCCTGGTGTAAGACAAAACAAACTGTAGGTGAGGAGATACCGAAATGTGCCCTGAAGCGGCTGGTCGCTGGATGGCAGTGCGTGTGGAAGGATTTGGGCAGGTTCCTAGAGTGGTTATCACCTCCCGTTGCCTGGGACTCTACACCTAAACAGGTAATGCACCCTGGCAAACTGAGGCGTCACCTGACAGAAGGGTGCCTTGCCTAACCGGATGAAACCCAGCAGCTTCTCGCCCTGTACGGGGGCCTCTTGAGCCACAGTTCAGTGCTCTCAGAGGAGTGTGGCTGAGGCAGGGACCCAAACTGCATTTGAGGATGCTATGGCTGAGATAGGGACCCAAACAAAAACAACTACAGTAATTGCCCCCAGAAGTGACAAAGAAAAAGTGGATAAGGAGAGCCAAGGAGCGATCAGCAAGACTCACTCACCTTTTAGTAGTCCCATGTGGCCAGTGCAAAAGTCTGACGGAGGGTGGAGGTGAACAGTAGACCATCGTGGCCTGAATGAAGTAACGCCCCCACTGAGTGCTGCTGTACCGGACATGTTAGAGCTCCAATATGAACTGGAGTCGAAGGCAGCCAGGTGGTATGCTGCACTTGGCTTTGTCAATGCATTCTTCTCAATTCCTTTGGCAACAGAGTGCAGACCACGGTTTGCTCTCATGTGGCGGGGTGTCCAATACACCTGGAATCGACTGCCCCGGGGGTGGAAACGCAGCCCTACCACCTCTCATGGACTGATCCAAAGCGTACTGGAGAGGGGTGATGCCCCTGAACATCTACAATACGTTTGTGGCATCATTGTGTGGGGCAGTGAGGCAGAAGAAGTGTTTGAGAAGGGAAAAAAGAATAGTTCAGAATGTTCTGAAAGCTGGGTTTGCCATAAAGAAAAGCAAGGTCAGGGGACCTGCACAGGACATCCAATTCTTGGGCGTCAAAAGGCAGGATGGCCGCCGTCATGTGCCTATGGATGTGGTTAACAAGATAGCAACTATGTCTTTGCCAGCTAAGAAGATGGAAACACAGGCTTTCGTAAGCCGCCTGGCGTTTTGGAGAATGCATATTCCACATTATAGTCAGCTTGCGAGGCCCCCCTATCGAGTGACCCAGAAGAAGAACCATTTTGAATGTGGCCTTGAGCAACAACAGGCCTTTGGGCAGATCAAAGAGGAAATAGCTTGTGCGGTAGCTCTTGGGCCTGTTCAGACTGGGCCAGCCCTGCAAAATATACTCTACACTGCAGCTGGGTAGCATGGTATCACTTGGAGCTGCTGGCAAAGAACATCAAGAGAAACGCGAGGTTGACCATTAGGGTTTTGGAGCCGGGAATATTGCGGACCAGAAGGCCCACTACACTCCAACTGAAAAAGAAATATTCGCAGCGTATGAGGGGGTTTGAGCATCCTCAGAAGTTGTTGGGAAAGAAGGGTGTCTCCTCTTGGCACTGCAATTTCCTGTGCTACACTAGACGTTCAAAGGAAGCATCCCTTCGACATATCGTGCAAGCAGTGCTACATGGAATAAGTGAGTGGGTAGCACTGATCACACAACGAGCTCGACTGGGGAAACCCAATTGCCCGAGAATCCCTGAAAGCAGGCAGAGATTTTGGAGCATTGATTTGGAAGGTCACTCGTGCTCAGGAAGGAAGCACCACCACATAATGAGTTATCAGAAGATGAAAGAGGCCATGCTCTCTTTTGTGATGGATCCTGCCTTGTGGTTGGGAACCATCAGAGGTGGAAAGCTGCTGTGTGGAGTCCCACACAACGAGTTGTTGAGGCCACTGAAGGAGAAGAAAAGTGGCTTGTACTGTGTCTCTATACTGACTCCTGGATGGTGGCTACAGCAATGGAAGAAGACCAATTGGCAGTGCAGGGATAAACCCATCTGGGCTGCTGTGTTGTGGCAGGGCATCACTGCACGGATAGGAAACACGGCTCTGAAGGAACGTCACGTAGATGCTTAGATGTCCAAAAGCCACGCCCCTGAGGAACATCACAAAAATGAACAGCCAGATAAGGCTGCCAAAATTGAAATAGCTCAGGTAGACTTAGACTGGGAGCAGAAGTGTGAACTCTTTACAGCCCGATGGGCCCATGAAACATCAGGACATCTAGGAAAAGATGCAACCTACAGATGAGCTTGTGATCGAGGGGTCGGCCTGACCACGGAGGCTATCACACAGGTCACCCATGAATGCGAAACATGTGCTGCAATCAAGTGAGCCGCATGAGTAAAATCTCCTTGGAATAGATGGCCAAATTGGGTTTTAAATATCGTGATGAGGCCTGGCAAATTGACTATATTGGACCACTGCCATGAACACAGCAAGGCAAGAGCTTGCATACTCATCGTGGTAGAGGCAACTACTGGTTGGCGGGAAAAATACCCTGTAAACCGTGCTATTGTTAAAAAATCTTTTTTGGGCCTTGAGAGACACATTTTGTGGTGACATGGTACTCCAGAAGGGATGGAATCAATGAGTCTCATTTATGAAATGGACCCATAAACTCTTAGGCAAAGCAACATGCATTGAGTGGATATATCACATCCCTTATCACCCACAGGCCTCTGGAAAGACTGAGAGGTATGATGGACTGCTGATGACTATGTCCAAGAGGGTTAGGCAATCGGGCATGGAAGCACTGGGATGCAAATTTGGCAGAAGCCACTTGGCTGGTTAACACCAGAGGATCTGCTAACCGCACTGGTCCTGCCCAAACAAACCCCCTACATACTGTGGGAAGAGATAAGGTCCCCATACTACACACAGGGAAGTGGCTAAGGAGGTCGGTGTGGAATTCTCCTCCCATGGGAGAAGGCAAACCCATTAAATGGGATTGTCTTTGCTCAAGGACCTGGGTGTACTTGGTGGGCAATGCAGAAGGATGGGGAGACCTGGTGTGTGCCTCAAGGAGATTCAACCTTGGGGGAAAAATAATGAGTGTAAATTGTATGTTGCAGGAAGTAAAGTATCAGGAGTGACATGAACCGAAGATGAGCGAATTTTACGAGGCGTGAGGAGAGTGCGATGATAGCCCAGGCAGGGCCGGTGTCGGTGCTGAACGATCGAGTGTGTCGCTTCTGTCCCGAGCACCCATCTTGATGGAATGGAGCCCAAGTCGCGGCCTGTTTTTTAAACATCTGGAGGGGTGGAGGAAGCCCACGAAATGGGAAGCTATCATCTGTCTTTGAAAAGGAAGTGGGACGGTAGTTAATGAAAATGTATACGTGTGTTGGGCATAAAGATGGTTTAAGCGTTGTAAGCGTTGGTAAGAAGGGATTTCAGTCATGACAAATAAATGCAGTGGAATAATTAGAAGACAGATATATGTATGTAAATATATAGATATATAGAATTCTGTGGGGTCTGAGTATGATGCAAATGGTGGGGAGTAAGGGGTGGAGATTGTACTGGGTGTGGCTGAGATGGAGTTCATTTTCCCCATAGCGGCCGTCAGTGCCATGCTTTGCATTTGTATCTAGAAAGGTGTTGATAACACATCAGTGTTTTGGCTACTGCTGGGCAGTGTTGGCACAGCATCAGCGCTGTCTCTCCAGCATTCTGCCCCCCATCAGAAGGCTGGGGGTGGGCAAGATCCTGGGAGGAGACACCACTAGACCAGGTGACCCAAACTGGCCAGAGGGCTATTCTATACCATATGACTTCAGCTCAGAAATAAAAGCTAAGTCAAGGAGGGGGAAGGGAGCACATTCGTTATTTACAGCGTTTGCCTTTCGGAGCAACCCCTACGCGTGCTGAAGCCCTGCTTCTTGGAAAGTGGTCGGACAGTGCTTGCTGATGGGAACCAGGGGATATAATATTTGTTTTTCCTGTTTGCTTTTTCGTGCAAAACCTTTCTCTTTTCCTTTAGTAAACTGCCTCATCTCACCCTGTGAGCTGTTTTCCATCTTATTTTCTCTCTGTGTCAAGCTGAGAAGGAGGAGTGATAGAGCGGCTCTGTGGGCACCTGGCATCCAGGCAAGGTCGACCCACCACGGATGCTTTTGATGCCGTCCAGGTGTTGGTAGGATAAGGACACTGATAATGCGGGTAAATAATTGGCTGCGGAGCTGGTGCTCGCAACAGCGTTCTGGGTTCTATGAGCATGGGACCCTGTTTTTGGATCAGCATCTGCTTGGGAGAGCGGGGCTCCACCTCACTAAGCGGGGCAAAGATATTTTTGCCAGTAGGATAGCTGGCCTCATTAGGAGGGCTTTAAACTAAAAGTGAGGGTGCGAGGAGGGAGAGGGAGAGAATAATCAGCAGCCCTGTGCGGGACCGATGGACAGGGTCAATGAGCAAAGGGCAGGGCAAGAGTTCCAGTACCTGGAAGTCCCCCTTAGAACCCAAAGGCGGTGGTGGATGGCATAGCTGCAAGTGTGCCCAGCAGAAAGATCTCCTTGGACAAGTAAGTTTTAAAAGAGGAGTTTGACAGGAAGCACGGACTCCGGGTACACGGACGGGAGTTCGATGCCAGGTATTGTACGCTGCCCCAGGCTGAGCGACGGCCTGCCTTCAGGCTGCACAAAAGGAAGGTAAGCCAGAATGTAACCTCGGGGTGACTGACATAAGTAACTCCTGAGATGAAGGAGACCGGATGCATTTCTGTGCTCGGGGTAGAAGGAAGAACACTCCCCCATCTCCCAAAGTGCCCCTACATAACAGACAGGATGCTCCTGGTTTGAAGACTGAAGAGCACATGAGGAAGGGACAGGACCCAGGACAAAGCCAACCATGCAAAGCTGACCTAACCACCTGCCCACGTTAGAACCAGTGCGACCAGAGAAGCACATCCAGGTATTAGTAATTGGAGATTTCCTCCTGAGAAACACCGAGACACCCATTTCCCACCCAGACGATTTCTCTAGAGAACTCTGCTGCCTACCAGGAGCTCCCATTCATGGTGTCACTGAGAGGCTGCTGAGGCTGGTGAACCCTACAGCTCATCATCTGCTCCTACTCTTCTCTGTAGGGTCTGATGAGGCAACTTAGAACCCTCCCAAGAGGTCTATTATGTCTGAAGGAGTGATGTTAAAAGGATGGGGAGCACAGGTGATGGTCTCCTCTTTTGGTGTCTGGTCTGAGGAAGGGGTCCAGGAAGGAGGAGACAGACCGAACAGCTGAATGCTGGGATGCGTAGCTGGCGCCATACTCAAGGTTTTGGCTTCTATGGTCATGGGTCTACCTTTAAGAAGCCAGGTCTGTCGGGAGCTGATGGGATTCACGCGACCAAGTGGGGCAAGATCGTCTTTGCCAGTTAGCTGGTTAGACTTACAAGGAGGGCTTTAAACGAGACTCAGCGGGCAAAGACAATGGAGTTTCGAGCAACAGAGAAGAGCCAGGGGCTGGTGGTGTGTTAGGAACCGAGAGGGGAATACTTGAGAACTGCTGCAAAGAAATTGGGGCTTGATCCTTGTCCAAAAATGTGACACAGTTAACAGCCCAACGGAAGTGCCTCTGTACCAATGCATGCAGTATGCATAAGAAAGAGGAGCTGGAAACCACTGTGCAGCCGGAAAGCTAACAGTGTAATCACTACAGTAAAAATATACTGGGACAACTCAATGACTGGAGCTCCGCAATCAGTGGCTATAAATGGGTCAGAAGGAAGGAGAGGCGGAGGTGACCCTCTATGTAAACCAAAATAAGAGGGATTTCCTGTACAGAGCTGTCTTTGAAAGACAGCGATGAACAGGTTGAGAGCTTATGGGTGAAAATTAGAGGCCAAGCTGTTGTGTTAAGAGTAAGAAATTTGGCAGAAAATAAAGCCCCTTGCGTTCCAGCTGGTCCTCAGAGGTCAGAGGGACTGGGTGGGGTTAGGCTTATTTTCCGATTACAACCAATTCAGCACTGCGAGTCTGGTTGCGTTCTCTAAGAACCTTTGCGAGTGCAGATTCAGGAACAGAGTGTTTTTTCTGAAGTTACAGAAATAGAGATTTGGAACTGCCATTGAGAAGTGCACGAGCTGTGGTAGAACTCTAATAACATTGTGCTAACCCATGCAATACTAATAACAATCGTATGCGGAAGCTTCCCAGGAAGTTGTCCCCACTTGGGAGGAGGGAGAAGAGAGCAGCCCAGCAATTGTCTCCAAGGTCTTTTGGGAATTCCTCATAACTAGGTGAAATTACTACCCTCCTTTTATACAGCCCAATCTTCTCCTCCTTGCGTATAGCATGATATAAGCAAAGAACTGAGCAATATAATCATATATGTGGTAGCAGTTTTTGGCCGTGGTGTCCTTGAAAGTTCTGGTCATATGGCTTTGTTCCATGCTGTGCCATTTGTCAGAGACAAAAGAGGACAATCCTCACTGCCACTGAACTCCTCCTTTGGCCAACTTGTCCTTTCTAGACATCATCTATGGGGATCTCCATCCATAAAGATAATGTTGAGCTAACATGGTGAAGGCCATAGAAATTATGCCTTAGGCCTTGGCCGGCTCTGGAGTCATCATCCCACCCAAGTTAACAAAGCAAATTTCGTGGTTGCTGTCTACTATAGGCTGCTGGATCAAGAGGATGAGGTCAATGTAAGAAATCAGGCAAGCAAGGCAGGAGATGAGCATGGCAGAGTAACGGCCTTCTCTTCAGGTCGAGCTGAAGCGCAAGGAGGATATGCATAGGTAGTAGAAGCAGGGACACGCATTCTGGAAGAATCTAAAGATGCTGCTCGGGTCTGTAGGGATGGGACCAGAAAAGCTAAGGCAAAGCTGGAGCTGAATTTGGCAGGGGATGTAAAGAATCATAAGATGGGCTTCCACAGCTGCGTTGGTCAGAAAGTAAGACTAAATAATGCGTAACAGCTCTCCTCCCTTGCTGATAAATAAGCCAGGAGGTCTAGTGGCCAGCAACATGGAGAAGGCTGTGGTACCCGGCGAGTCATTTTCCTCTGTTTTCACTGGCACGGTTACCAAACCTCTTGTGACTCTGAACCTCAAGGCAGGGACTTGGGGAACAAAGTCCTTTCCACCAAAGGAAACGATCTGTTCTGAGACCACCCGAGGAACCTGTGCATACACAAGTCCTGCACCTGGGCAGGCACAACCCCATGCACCAGTACGTGCTGGAGGTCGATCGGCTGGAAAGCAGCTCTGCAAAATAGGACAATGTGTCCTTGCCACAAAGGCGACCAAGGATATCCTTAGCCTGATGTAGAGGAAAGCAGAGTTTGTATATGTTACAAGACAGTTGTGTGGACCATTCAAGGTGCTCACTGTCCCCGGGACTGCAGGGCACCACAGACCACCCTTGGGCAGCTTTGAGGGCACTGCCTATTTTTCTAAAAGACTCCTATCCAGCTTAGCGCAAATCCTACTCTCTTGAGCCCTCAAGCCAGCAGTGCCGAACGCACGCTTTGTATTTTATTTGCTTCCAGGAGACGTGCAGCTTAGAAACGACTGCAATGGAAGTGGGGCTTTCAGCAAACAGTGTGGAGCAACTTCTGCCGGTTTTTCAAGATGTCCTGAGAAGTTAAGGCCAGGCCTGCCCTGCCCTGCCCTGCCCTGCTCAAAGCAGTCAATTGAGTGGAGGGAGCAGCACCAAAAAGGCACAGGCACCTTTGGGGTGGACTTGATGCGGTAACAAATAACAAGAGGTAGTACTTGTAGCTACTACAGCCTCTTCTGCGACCTCATAGCCCGCCCTCAGGGTCGCAGCACTACACGGAGCAGATCCATCCGCGCCCCGCGGGCACCAGGTCGACGAGGGCCGACCCGCCAAGGGGGCGGGGAAAAGCGAAAAAGACAGGCGAGACAGCAAATCGAGACGCGGGCGACGATCCGTCGGCCCAATGGGCGCCGCGGAGGGCCCGGCTTAGTGGAGGAAGTGGCGGGGCGGACACGGGCGTTGTCCTTGGCTGACGCGAGTATCGGTGTGCTGGCCTCTCGCCCTGGTGGCGCCACTACTATCTTCGGAAAGTTCATCGGCAAGGCGTTTCTCTGGTATCGTCAGCGACGAGGACTGGGAGGTAGCCGCGGCTTTGCTCTGTGCGCGGTTCCTCTTCCCTTCCTCCCCCTCCTCGCGCGCTTGCGGGCATCTGAGCCGAGGACACCCGGTGCGGGGCACCCGGGCGCGCGGTAGGGCGTGCGGCGGCGCTGCTGCTGCGGGTGGGTGGGTGCAGGGACGCGGGACGGACCGGGCTTCTTCTGGGTTGTGGCGCTCTCTGCTGCACCATCCCGATAGTTTGTTCCGTGCCCCGCCCCCACCCCTCCGGCTGCCGCGGGCGTACTGGGTTGCTGGTGTTGTCCGGGCTCGCCTCGCATCCCACCCCCAGCGTGTCCTGTGCGCGCCTAGAGAAGGGCCTCCGACGGTAACTTGGTCTCAGTCTGTCTCCTAACAGCATCGATGAAGTTTCGCAGCTTATCTGTACTAGACTTTGGTTTTGAACCCCCAGACTGGATTATGAGGGCGAGGAATTACGTCTTTTTCTAGGATTAAAAAAAAAAAAAAAAAATTAAGGAAAAAAAAAGAAGTTTACAAAGTGATCATGCTGCCGGCTGCATTAGCTTTCCAGAACTCGTTTCTCTGGGGAAGTAAGACCGTGATAACAGCATGCTTGCAAGTGTCACGGGTGTTGGCACTGGAAACTAGAGTGAGCTGCTTAGACCGGGGGAAAAACAATGCAGTCGTTGCCTATGCAATGTTAACTTTAAGGTAGTATCCCATATGATTTAGTTATTAAAATGCTGAAAGTTATCAGTTAGGGATTCCTTCTGCTTTTGAAGGTAGGGTTTGCATGCAGTATGGAAGACAGACTCGTCCTATGCACTCGCAGGCTTCCTGTCATTATGCGTGTGTTTGATACTTGAGCCCCCTGTCCTGTGGGAAATGAATGGCCGCTGCTCTTCCACTTCACTGAACTCTTTGCCGATTCGGTTAAGCCATTTGTCTCCAGTCTCTGCGTGGACCACATCCAATAGAAAAACTGCTTAGGAAAGAATCAGCCCGAACTAAAACATGCTGGAGGTTGTTAATTGCAAGTAGTGGCCTGTCTCCTTCCCCCATGGTCTTGCATGACGAATCCCACTTCTGGAGGGGGCTCTGTAAATATACTGTATTTTGGGTATAGAAAGCATAATAATCAATGTTCTGGCTTGTGTTTGGGGTATCTGGTAATCTGCTTCTGTAGGAGTTCAGTGGGGCAGATGGGTTTGCATAAGCTATTACCTTTCTCTGAAGCCGGTTATGTTTTAACTGTTTGCTCTTCCTCCAGTGCCGTGCATTCCATGATCGTTCGCCCCTAGACGGGCACTTTTCCTAGTCATGCCTAAGGAGCCAATTATTGAGTTGTCTGAAGCAGGAGATTCTGGTGAATCTGTAAGTACTGTGGGAGTTTTCTTTATGCTAAACTGTACCTGTAGGTAGTGCCTCATTTACTAGACTCTTTCCCATCCCCCCTTTCCCCCTTGATAGGGCACAGTAGGCTACTTTGGGTTTTCTGGCGCTATCATCTCTTGCCTCTAGCTTGTAATGGAGTTGAGCTTTTTGACTAAAAGCAGTGCTATAAAGCAGTGCTGGTCCTTGGGTATGTACTTCTGGTGCAAAATGCAGTGTAGTTTTGGAGTGCAGTCAGGTGCCTATCGTTGTGGTTTAGAGTCAGAGTAGTAGTACTCCTAACATGGAGAGGAGGGCTTGGGGTTTTTGGCAGGTCAGGGGCAAGGAAGGGCAAAGCTGGTTGAGAGGTGCTGGATGTTTTGCTTTAAGCTATGAAAGCCATGTTCAAAGACTTTGTAAACCCATGCAAAAGGCGGCCTCAAGTTTATTTTCCAGCAGGATTGGTTATGTTGCCTGAAGACACAATGGGGGCTTTAACCCGGAGACAGTGTCAGCTTCTGTGGCTGTTTTGTAGTCCTTTGCTGTCTAGCTTTGGAAAAATTGCCTAGCTCTCTTTTGCCCCTATAGCGTGCATAATTGGTCTTTGTAGCTTTGCTTGGAAAGCTTTAGTTGCCGGAGGTTGGACGGACATTAATTTGATATGCAGTGGTTGAACTGCTAGGAATTGGCTAGCTGCATTCTCTGGGTGGTTCTCTGCTCTCGTTCCTTCCTTTCCTGCCCTCTCCCGTCTTTATGTGTTCCTTTATTCATTTTATTTTACTTATTTATGGGTTTGTACTTCCTTCTCCAGCTTCTTGGGCATGTAATGATTGTTGGCGAGATGTGTGTTGCTCACCTGGGCCTGACCAATGGATTCCGGATGGTTGTGGATGAAGGGCCCGAGGGTGGGCAGTCTGTCTATCGCATACATCTACCCGTTCTGGGTGGCCGTCAGTCGGACTGGCCGCCTGGCTAAGATTTTGGCACCGCAAGAGCTGCTGCACGTGTACAAATCGCCACTGAATGGATTTCATCTGTTGCCCATCAGTCTAGCAGCTTTTGATGTGTAATTTTTTTTTTTTTTTTTGCCGTGTGTCTGTGGAAGGTAATAAAAGCCTTGAGCAGCAGTTGCACAATAAAGATTTGTCATGGGGATATCATCTCCGTCTTGCGCGTCTTACTGAGGGGAAGTAGTTCTGCAAATTCAAACGGTGTCTCCCGCGACTGCACCGACTGCACGTGCATGTGGAATGTTTCAGCCAGGTAACAGCATTTCAGATATAGATGATGATTTGCCTGTTCATTTGAAGCGTGAAGCTGGAAGCGTTTAGCAGTCTCTCACGTCTTGTAGGAAGCAAAGTCTTAGCTCTTTGGCAGTGGCATGCCAAGGTACAGAAAGTCTGTGTAGGCTGCTGCTAAAACTGTAGAAGATACTGTGTGCGAGGAGGCTACATGCATGCTTTCCAAGGGTGGTTGTTGCTCCATACAATGTATTGTAAGCATCCACCTCCTGTTGTGGCGCTTTATGAGTGGCTGTGATATAAGGCCCCATTAATATCTTTTCTGGTGTGGGGGGATGTGGTAGGAGAATACAATGGGTCCTACTGGCAGATGTTATGTTTCCATAGCACAGTGCTCTGTCTTTTGTCAATTTGGGTCCACTGTTATGGCTCCGTGCCTTCCCAACCTCTTTCCCACCCCCAGGTAACTGGATGGTTGGCAAGAGGTTGGAGCAGCAGCCTCCGCTCTGTGCAAGCAGTTGTCTGTAGTAGTCGATACATTGATTTGTTATCAACATCCTTCTAGCTCCAACTGTAAACAGAGCTATCAGGAAAGTTTCCTCAATCCCAAGCCAGATCCAAGTGAAAACTTCATTGCACGGATACTGCAAATTTCATCTTGCTTTAACAGCTATTAAAAAATGAAAATCGGCAATGGAAAGCTGGGTAGTCCCTCATTGCCATTGAACCCTTTGTTACTGAGGCCTGTGAGGCATCCATTAAAAGGCATCTTCATTTCTTTGTTAGACCCAAGCGATCCGGTGAAATTTGTTGATGCAAATGTGTAAGTAACCCTAGGGCTTTGCCTTTATTTAATCAACCCGAGGAAGATATAAAAATGATTAACCTGAAGTATATGGAAAGTGTACTGGTGCAGTGTTTGCTTACTGAATGGCTGAGGTAGGTTGTGGGATAATAGATAGTGGGAGATTAGGAATGGGGGCTGTGGATGAGCCTCATCCATAATGGTGTGCAGATGTATAAGACAGGTGTACAGCATTTAAGGAAAAGAAGCGTGGAATGCTGATGTGTATTGAACAATCACAAAAAAGTAAAAGGGCACACAGGTGTTACGCATGTGAGGAAAAAGGTATAAAAAGTTGTACTGGGGAATAATAAAGTGCTGATGCTTGCCACCATTTTTGGCATCAGTCGTGTGTCCACCGTCAGTAGGTAGCATCTATTGTTCTGTCTCTGTAAACTCCCGAAGGTATCTAGAAAGTATTCCAGCTTCAGAGGAGCAGGGCAAATTTTGAGAAGCTGGGTGATTGCTATAGGTTTTAGAAGTCTCTGTCACCTGGTGGAATTTTATGTCTTGCCTTGCAGGCAAGGTTGTGGATACTTAGCTCCAAACCGAAGAGAGCCAAGGGTTATGAAACCCAGATCCACTGGAGAATTGTAGGATCCTAGACCAGCCCAGGTGTGAAGGGACCTCGCAAGATCATCTGGTGCAGCCTTCTGTGGGAAAGGGAGCCTAGATGACATTATTTAGTGCCCTGTCCAATCGCCTCTTGAAAAACTCCAGCAATGGGGGCTGGTGCAACTTGTGCCCGTTGTCCCTTGTCTTTTACATGTGGTTCCTTGTGAAGAGAGAGCCTCTGTCCTCTTTGTACCCTCCCTTGAATTACTGGAATACTGTGATGAGGTTCCCCCTGAGCCTAGGCAAATGCCTAATGTATTGCAACTAATTCCTTTTTCATTGCTAGCCTTCATGCAACTTCTAGCTGCTTTTAGATATTTCTCCACGGCTTTACAATCGTGCCAAGCCCATTTGTCCCAGAATTTAGGACTTGGGCTTATTCCACGCTTCTGTACGTTGTCAGTGCTACCACTTGCCATCTTGCTGACTAATCCTATTGGTGCAAAGGGGTGTTTTAGGTTGCTTAAAGAATTGCTGTCAAAGGTATTGGCAAAAGCAGGTTTAATATAAAAGTGAAAGCATGACAAAGTTTATTGGCAGCTTTTAATCTAGTGCTAGTAAATAGTGAAAGCACAAAGAGAAAAAGCAAATTAAAATCTAAAATCAATCTAAAATCAAAATCAAGTCAAAAATTATCCATGTTGAGGCTGTAGGGAGGAGGGAGCTAAGGGTAAGGATAAAAAGGAAGAACAATCCTCCCGTTGAGTCTTCTCCATGTGCTTCTTTGTGAAAAGAAAGCCTCTGTCCTCCTTGTAGCTGCCTTTTGAGAGCCAGAATACTGTGATGATGTTGCTCCTGAGCCTTTTCCAAGGGATAAAAACCCCAACTCCTTCAGGCTTTCCTCATATGGCAGCTTCTCTAGGCTTTTGATCATCTTCACTGTCCTCCTTGGGACCCTCTCCAGTTTATCTACCTCTTTTTTGAATTCTAGGGACTAGAACTGGATACATCACTCTAGGTGTGGCCTGCAGGGGTGACTTCTGTGAAAAGGGGCCAGGGTCTACCCTGCGCTTGACACACATCTAGTTTTTGCCAGCTAGGCACAGGACAGACTGGGAGCCAAAGCTGAGCAACTCAGCAAAGCTGGTGGTACCCCTGTGTAAGGATATTTAAGAAAGAGCAAAATACTGTCCCAGGCAGGTATCTCCCTGCTGCCCTTAGATGTGGAAGGTGACTATGTCCTGAAGGAAGTTCTTCATCCTGTTTTGTTTTCCTGTCCTATTGAGGAGGGGTGGTGAGAGAACAGTTGGTTGGGTTGAGCCCCTGGCAGCAGGCCAAAGTCTGGCAACAGAAAGCTTAAAAGGGAGATTCTTCCATGTAGAAGGGGGTTGGTGGCTTAGAGAATGTAGGAATAGGATGTTTTTGAGCTAGCAAAGTCCATCAATATCTGGATCCAGTCACTTTGAGGGGGCAAAGTTTTCATGGAAAAAGCTTTCTTTTTGAGCATAAAGAGATTCTTGTGAGAAAAAGGATCTAGTCTCTATTTTTTCATCACTTGGTAATACAAGCAGCAAAGAATTGAAACTCCTGCCTACAAAGGGATGAAAATGGGCAGAGCCCATTGGGTGTTCTTTGTGTGTGTTGGAAACCTAGGGCCAGCTATAAAGAGATCATGGAAGAGATGTAAGATTGGTCTGGCTAAACTTGATTAGGACAGGGCCCTAGAGAAGGCAATTCCTTGCTGATTTAAACAGTAAAAAGACAGTAGGTGTTGGAGATTAGGATTTTTCCTTTTTTTTCTTTCTCTCAGGGAATCTTGTCACAATTGATTCCTAAGAGATGATAACAATCGGTGAAAAAAATGAAATTTGGAAAACTAAAACCTTTAATTGTCATATAATAAGTGTATTAATATCTTAAATGTTTATTTTGTAAAAAGCCACCTCCGTGCCCGCCCCTAGAGGGGGGGGGGGCAGTAAAGGGAGAGTTTCCTGGTCGCTTAGAAACCGCCCGCAGGCCCCTCCCCCAGACCCCAAAAGTGGGCTGCCTGCCGCCCTGAAAGAGGGGGAGTCTGCACCCCCCCAGACCTTGGACCACCTTAAAAACAAACCTCAAAAGCGAAAGCCCGTTCCCTTCAAAGAAGCTCACCGCGGCTCCCCCCCACCCCCGCTGACGCCGGAGCAGCCAGCACTGCCACCGCCGAAGCAGGGGAAGAGAGGACCGGCCGCACCCCCCAAGCCCGGCACGGGAGACCCCAGCCGCCCGCAGCCGCCGCCGTCGAGATTCTGCCTCAGGCTTCCCAGCACAGCGTAGCCGGCTCTGCCCGGCCCGAGCCCGGCACGGGGCATCCCAAAGCCCGCCAAGTAGCCCGACCCCGGCGCAGAAAAACCCCAAAGCCCGCAAAACCACCACGTGGCTCGGCCGACGGGTGGCCAGCCGCCGCTGCTAGATGGCGCGTCCACGAGCTCCTGTGCCGCGTCCCCGGGCGCGCCCAGACCGCCGCCCCGCTCCAAGAAAGGGGAACCCATGCCCGCCACGTTCCATCCCCACCTCACAGCCCTGGTGCTGCCCACCACTGAAACCTCCAAGACACCATATTGAATTGCAAAACTGCCAAGAGAGCCCGCAGCCCCTGCTGCCCGAGAGCGACCCTGTACATGCAAATCAAAATTCCGAGGTGCATCTCGGGACTCTTTTAACACCAGAAACCCCTTATAAAAATAAAACTAAGTAAAATTAAAACACACAGGAACCAATGCTAGGCCGTGTAGACCCTAAAGTATCGGGGGAACTAATTTTTCCAGTTTCTGTGACTGTCTGTGACTTAAGAGTGCCAAACCAGAAGTGAGACCCCCGAAGAAAACAAAAGCAATTCAGAACTTTAGGATTACTCCCCACGAGGGACGAGTTCTCCAGCTCTGTTGAACTTCATGCAGCACAGCTGAAAAGACCCTCCTCCTCCACGGCGCACGGGCTGCCAAAAACCCCTCGAGCAACCATTATAAGAGCTGATTAATAAAGGCATTTTAAGGAGATTAATATTATCTCTGCCCATTTTATTTATAACAACCGGTACTTAAGAGACAAAAAAAAAATTGCCAATGAGGGGGAAGGGTGCACACACCTACTTTCTTAGCTGGGGGGCTTTCTCTTGGGAAGGGCAGAGATACCGGGAGATTTTGGCTGGGGGGTGAGGGGCTGGGCTCGGCTCCTCTCTCTCTCTCTCTCTGGATCGGAGTGGAGAGGTGTGGTTTTCAGTGCCGGACTGTAACTGCCTAGAGGATTCGCTGCCACTGCGGAGTTTTCATCCTGCACGACTTCTACTTACTGTGGGGCAGCTTCTACTCACAAGAGCAGCTGTTAAACTGGGATCTTGCCAAAATCCGACCTCACTGGGCAGGAGACTCCAACCCCCGACCCCTTCCCAGAGGGGGCATCTCCTGGCTGCCTGCGGCAGGTGCTTGCAGAAGCTTGGCTGCCACTGTGTTACAACTGCCCAGCCCTGCTGTTTGTCTGCTGCTGCTTCGGGGTTTTTGCTACCTTTTAACCCAACACACCATGTCTGCCTGACCCCCTCATGGTTCCTGCTACAGCTGTGGAGTTTCTGCTATACTTTGTTTGACACCCCAGGGTCTGCTCGCCTCTGCCATTCCAGCTTGCTGCTCCGAGGTTCCTGCTACAGTCCAGTTCACCACCTGGAGAGGCACTGAGACCAGCTGTCCCTGTGAGTTTGTAAAGGAAGCCCCTTTTCTATCTCTTCTGCCAGATCACCCACCATTACCTATGTGCAGAGAGGCGGCTGAGCTCACACCACAGCGCTCTCTGCAGCCGTGGGGTAATCATTGCTCCTGCCCTGCCCAGCCGTGAGCCAACAGTGGCCCTGCTGGCTGTGACCATAACTACACAGAAGGGGAAAATGCTAGACAGCTGAGAAGGCTGTTGTTTGGTTTCTGTTTGTTGTTGCTGCTGTTGTTGGTTTTTTGCCTTGTCATATATATATTCTAGTAAAGAACTGTTATTCCTTTTCCCATATTTTTGCCTGAAAGCCCCATAATTCCAAAGTTATAATAAGTTGGAGGGAAGGGGGTTACATTTTTGATTCCAAGGGAGGTTCCTGCCTTCCTTGGCAGACAACTGTCCTTCAAACCGGGACAGATATTGGCACCCAATGGTGGGGCCTGAGGACATCAAAAGGAAAGTGTGAAAAAGGAATAACAGTTCCTGGGTAACCTAGTTTTGTCTGCTGAATATAGAAACCTTGTTAAGTGGCACCATGTGGTCTAGCCTACCCTGGTTCGGTTGGCACATGGTTGTGGCTACATTTTTCCCATTTGCAGCTCCTTATCTAAACATGGATCCTATGACTAAGGCTACTGTGGCTGTTATCCAGTTTTCACGAGTCAATAAGGTGAGGAATTAATGGATTTTTCACTTCCTCTGGAATGTGAGCACATGGATACATGGCTATCACACACTAAGTGTATGTTTTGGGATTTAATTAATAATGGTACCAATTGTGAGGAAGTAACACTGGGGGAAGTTTTCTCCCAACCCTTCGCCCATTTCTTTGGGCCTACCCCACCAGCTTTTAAAGGGAAAGGGTTCAAATATTCTCTAGATGCTAATTATATCATACAATGGCTGGTGCTGCTGATAGACGTATTCTATTTAGCATTCTGAGACAAGGTGAGATTGCCTTGCGTAACCACTCTAAGATCTATCCCAGAGACTAGGGATGCTGCCCCAGAGCCTGACACTGCCCCACAGCCTAACACTGCCCAACAGCCCACCTCAGAAATGAACCACCTGGATTGGATGGGGGTATCGGAGGAGATGCGCCAGATGCTGAAGGAATACACTTCCCCAGCTGGTGGGAAACCCTCTCCCTGCCTCAAAGGGAGAGAGTCTGATGGTGCAGCAGTGGAACCCACAGACATTACAACCATTCAGGTTCCAGCTGAACCACAAGGGCAGCCACAGCCAGCAGCAGTCGCCCCTATGTAGAGGAGGAAGTATAAGACTAAATCAGTGCGCCCAGTTATTGATAATGAGGTACCAGGACCCTCACAACCAGTGGGGGAGCCAGAGCCTGAAATCATCACCAAGTCCCTGTTGCATGACACTCTCCGTAATCCGCAAAAAGACATTGTGTGGCAGGGGCGTGAGGCTTATTCAACCTGGTTACTTAGGGTTTGGGACCTTATGTGTACAGGCATGCAACTGGATAGTGGTGAGGCAAGGAATTTGTGATCCTTGACCCAAGATGTAGGTATTGATCAGGTGTTCATGAGGTAGGCAGGGCCCCTTCCTCTCTGGAAGCCACTTTTAAGGACTGTAAGAGAGAGGTTTGTTCACAGAGAGAGAATGCAGGAGCACTATCATAGAATGCCCTGGAAGACCATTGAGGAAGGGATCCAACACGAGAGAAGAGTCAGTACTAGAGGTGCTTTTTGGAAGGGATGGACAGCACAATAATGACCCTGACAAGGTCAGGTGCACAGGGCAAATGTTGTGGAACCTGACAAATCTAGGGCCATCCCAATACATCACCTTCATTCGAACGATTAATGCCTAGGACAACCAATAGACAGTGGGTTCTGAAGAAAACAAGCTCAGGAATTATGAGAGCATGGTCAGTGTCCCAATGCAGGCTCATGTCTCTGCTGTGGTTAAGGACCTTAAAGAAGAGATCAGGGAGGTGAAGGAGGAGGTGAGAAAGAACAATGTGGCACCAGTGCGAGTCACAGGCCCCAACAAAAGAACGTGACGTCCCTCAGCTAGGGAGTAGGGGTACACCTCATGAGCTTACCCATGATTCTTCCTGTGTGACCATGGGGAAGATATGAGAAGGTGAGATGGAAAACCCACTTCTGTCCTGACAGCATGGGTGTGTCAACTCAAGGAGAAAAACACTAACCAAGGGAGTTCCACTAAAGTGAAGGTAGCCTCAGCCTCTTGTTACCAAGCTGCCAGATATTACAGAAGGGAGGATTATATGTCTGATATCCTTGAAGGAACTTCCAGAATGTATGCCCAGGAAGGGAATGATAGCCAGGGCTAAAGGGGCCCTGCCTCTAGCCCAGTAGAGGCACAGGAGGATTGTGTCTATTGGACTGTGTGGATCAAATGGCCTGGCACATCAGAGCCAGAAAAATACAAAGCCTTGGTTGACACTGGTGCACAGTGTACCCTAATGTCATCGGGACATCTGGGGGCAGAACCTGTTTCTGTTGCTGGGGTGACAGGGATCGCAGCAGTTGACCCTGCTGGAAGCTGAGGTAAGCCTGACTGGGAAGAAGTAGAAGAAACACCCAATTGTGACTGGCCCAGAGGCCCTGTGTATTCCGGGCATAGATTTCTTCTAGAGCAGCTATTTCAAAGATCCAAAAGGACTCAGGTGGGCTTTTGAAATAGCTGCTGTAGAGGCAGAGGGCATTAGGCAATTGAACACCTTGCCTGGACTGTCAGAGAATCCTTCTGCAGTTGGACTCCTGAGGGTGGAGGAACAATGAGTACCAACTTCCACCTCAACAGTGCACTGCCAGCAGTACTGGAAAAATCGAGATGCCATGATCCCCATCCACAAGATGATCTGTGAGCTTGAGAGCCATGGGGTGGTCAGCAAGGCCCACTCACTCTTCAACAGCCCTATTTGGCCTGTGCGCAAGTCTGACGGAGAATGGAGATTGACTGTGAACTATCGTAGCTTGAATGAAGTAACTCCATTGCTGAGCACTGCTGTGCCGGACATGCTGGAGCTCCAGTATGAGCTGGAGTCCAAGGCAGTGAAGTGGTATTCCACTATTGATGTTGAAAGTGCATTTTTCTCCATTCCTCTGGCAGCAAAGTGCAGGCCTCAGTCTGCCTTCACCTGGAGGGGTGTGCAGTACACCTGGAACCCACTGCCCCAGAGGTGGAAACACAGTCCCACCATCTGCCATAGATTGATCTGGACTGCCACTGGAAGAGGGTGAGGCTCCAGAACATCTGCAGTACATCAATGACATCATTGTGTGGGGTAACACAGCAGCAGAAGTGTTTGAGAAAGGAGAAAAAATCACCCAGATTCTCCTGGAAGCCAGCTTCACCATCAAAAAGAGTAAAGTCAAGGGACCTGCCCAAGAGATCCAGTTCCTGGGAGTGAAGTGGCAAAATGGACGGTGTCAGACTCCCACCGAGGTCATCAATAAAATCACAATGATATCTCTGCCAATCAGCAAGAAGGAAACTCAACCCTTCCTAGGTGCCATAGGTTTCCAGAGAATGTACATTCCCTGAGTACAGTCAGATTGTGAGCTTTCTTTACCTGGTAACACATAAAAAGAACGATTTCCACTGGGGCCCTGAACAGCAACAAGCCTTCGCCCAGATCTCAAGCAGGAGATTGCTCATGTGATAGCCCTTGGCCCAGTCAGGACAGGACCAGAGGTGAAGAATATGCTCTACTCTGCAGCTGGGAGCAATGGTCTTTGCTGGAGCCTTTGGCAGAAGGTGCCTGGTGAGACTCAGGGTCGACCACTGGGATTCTGGAGCCAAAGTTATGGAGAGTCTGAAGCCAACAACACCCCGACAGAGAAGGAAATCTTGGCAGCCTGTGAAGTTCGTGCCACCTTGTAGGTGATTGGCACAGGAGCACAACTCCTCCTGGCACCCTGACTACTGGTGCTAGGGTGGATGTTTAAAGGAAAGGTTCCCTCTACCCACCACGTCACCAACACCACCGACGCCTTATGGAGCAAATGGATTGCCCTCATCACACAGTGCGCCCATATTGGAAACCCAAATCTCCCTGGGATCTTGGAAATAATTACAAACTGGCCCAAAGGTGAAAACTTCTGACTGACTGACAGGTGACCCATGCTGAGAAAGCTCCACTGTACAACTGACTGCCAACAGAAGAAACATGCTACACTTATCACTGACGGTTCCTGTTGCATTGTAGGGATGAACCAAAAATGGAAAGCAGCTGTATGGAGCCCCACATGACAGGTCGCAGAAGCTACTGAAGGAGAAGATGGATCAAGCCAACTTGCTGAACTCAAAGCCATCCAGTTGGCCCTGGACATTGCCGAAAGAGAGAAATGGCCAAAGCTCTACTGTTACCCCTGCCCTTAGAGAGGCAACACGTTGCGACGTGGGTGCGGACCCTCACAGAGGACAGCAGGCAGCAGCAGGGTCAAACATGGAAGGCTCTTTATTATCTGACTCCAATTCTACTTATATACATTTTGTACAAAGGGCCAAGATTGGCCCAAGGAGGTTACAGCCTCCTGACTCCATTGGTCACTATGACCATCAGTCAAATTCTCTCTCAGAGAACAACTATGCAAAACATACTGATAAATTCTAAGAATACAATGTTGTTTACATGAAGCAGCGTAAGAAAGCTGCTGCAAAGGTTCAAACACTCGAAAACAAGAAATGCTGATTCATGCATGGTAGCCAATGCTCTCTGGGAGTGGCTGGAAAGGTGGAAAAAGGACAACTGGCAGCCCAGAAGACCAATCTGGGCTGCTGAAGAATGGCAAGACAGTGCCTCTTGTGCAGAGAAGCTACCTATGAAAGTCTGTCATGTGGATGCCCACGTGTCCAAGAGTCAGGCTAATGAGGTGCACCAAAACAACAAACAGGTGGATCAGGCTGCAAAAATAGAGGTGTCACAGATACATTTGGACTGCCAACACAAGGGAGAGGTTTTTCCAAATTCGATGGGCCCATGATGCCTCAGGCCATCATGTTCTGGTCCTCCTCCAGATCTCTTGAGTGGTGGTGTCCCAAGTCCCCAGACCCAAATATTATATCGGCTTAAATTCAGGTGGGGAATGCTCAGTACCTCCCCCAGGGTCGGGACTTTCACAATGGAATGATGTAATAATGTGAGTCATGGGATATTTTGGGAGTCTCTGATGGTCTAAGTCAGTATGATGCCTTAGGATTTTAGCTTTTATATTTTTCATTATATTTGTAATCCTGCAATTCTTTAGTGTGTAACTAAACTCCATATAGAGTGTTAGCTACTGCTTTCCTGTTTTGGTCAGACAAAACAGTTCCTCTCTAGGCCTGGGATCCAAGGACACCCTACTGCCTCAGGCCCTGAAAAATGTAAACAAAAGTGAATTGGAGGGGGGAAACAAACTTGGGGTAAATTACTTCATTACCCGGAGCTGTAATTGGAAGATTAACCCCCAGAATGCAAATGGACCAAACTTATAAAAGTATGAAAACCCATGACCCATTGTCCATTTTTGGGTGTAGCCCCTGGGGGGCTTCATCTACCCAAAATGTACCTGAAGGTCCTTCGATATTTTTACTCCCTTAATTTTGTCTGGCCTCTGTTTTTAGGTAGTCCCAATAAGGCATCAAGGACAGCTGCCTATTCTTCTAGTGCCATTTAGTCCATTATGACCCATTAGCAGAGATGACCCCCTCAGGATGGGTGGGACTGTGCTGATACTTCCTGGAGGCGAGCTGTCACATCTGAGTTAATTATCCTGCCTTGAAGGGTTTGCCTCTTTTTCCTTATCTAACACCCATCTTGTAGCCTGAGATGTTGGTTCTGCATTGAGCAGCTACTGAAAATGCTCCATCCTTAACAGTTCATCAGAACTGACCCACAGACAGTAGTTTGGTTTACACTCACAGTTGTAACTGACACCCTACTCCTCTAACTAGGAATATAAGACACAAGTGTTTTGGCTACTGCTGTTCAGTGCTGACAACAGCATTAGAGCTGTCCCTCCAACATTCCACCCCATCATCTGTAGGCTAGGGGTGGGCAAGGTCTTGGGAGGAGACACGACCAGGACAACTGACCCAAATTGGCCTGAGGGATATTTTGTACGGTATTGTTGTAATAAGTCAGCCGAGACTCCATTATCTTCGTGCAGGGGAAAGCCAATTCTTTATTCACATAACTTATTTTATACAGTTTTTACAGACCTTGTATGCAACACCTATTGGCTGGTAGTTTTCTTACTACTTCATTTTTTGGTCAGAAGGGGATTTGTGTGTATGTGCTAAGATTCAGGTTGTTTACATTTTTCCTTTGTGGGTTCTCATGGAACAGATCTTATTGTTTACACAGATGCATTTATTTCTCAACCTAAGAACTGGTTGTTGTGTTAACAAACCTTTCATACCAAGATTGTTTTCACATGGGAACTTGCAAATTGCTTAACTACACTTAGAAGAGATGACAGGATAGCTATTAATTTAATAGAGCCGGCCTGATTTTATGAGGCCTTTCTTTTATAATTCTTCTACCTGTCACATCTCCCCCTTTTTTATTAATTTAAAAAAGCTCATATGTTCTGATGTTAAAACAATTTGCATCTTATTAAGGCTATTCCCGGTTATATATTGGATATAGGGTAAGATACATAAAAGACCAATTACAATCAACAAAACTTATTAAATCAAATCATGTCATTAATACAGGGTCTCCCAGTATGAGAAAAATAAAAATGATGTCCAATGTCTAGGGGAAATTGAGATAAATGACCATTTTTTTAAAGTCCAAATAGTTAAGACTCAGGAGAAAGTCCATTACCTGGAAATGTTGATCCTTGACATCACTGAATGTCCTTCTGGATTCTGGAACAGGGAATAACTGAAGAAGGTTAGTAGGAACACAATACCATGATGATGACATGAGGCTTTTGTTGACAAGTTTGCCTCTGTAAGTCTCCAGACACAGCTATGTTCTGGCAGTCCTACTTCAGTTCCTGTTCTGGTTATGAAGGCTGGGTGGTGGTTAGGTCATTTCTCACTGGGCCTCATTTTCTCAAAGGCAATTGATGCCTGATCAAATGAATAGATGACTACTTTTAACCTGTTGATGATAAAAACACATGCATATCTTCTCTTTAAGTTAATGAATCAATTAGGCTTTGCTGTTGTACACTCAATTGGGATTTAGATTTGATGATCTTTTTCCCACATTTTTAATGTAAATATTGCATTATTCAAAATTATTTTTTGTCCAAATCTTTAATGTACGTATTGCATTATTTGAACGTTCTTAAGGCATTAAATTCCCCTTCTTTTTGGTGTTTTTTTTTTATGAGATGCATGTCTTGTTATGAGTATGAAGGGAACATCAAAACAGAACAATACATGTAGTGAAACCAGAAACTTACAGCAATCAGGAATAATTCAGATACAACAATCAGAAATATCTCAGGTAACAGACAGAATTAATAACACATGGGAAATTAGGTGATTAGCAGTCTCTGAAATACTGTACCATCATCCAAGAATCTGCAAACAGCTGATAAACCTCAAATCAGTAAAGAATTGAATAATCATCTCTAGAAAATGATCCCCAATCTCACTTCAAAAATAGGTCCAGCTGTCATATTGATCAGGTCAAATTGCTAAGTCAAAGCAACTTGAGTATTGTTTTGATGCAGAAAACACCTGGGTTTGTTGGCAAATTTCCCATCCAGGTAGAGCTAAGTCCTGGGCACTACCCAAGATCTAACTGGGGAGGGAGTTCCTTAAACATATTTTCAAATGAAGTCTTTTAATAATAGCAGTTATGAGATGCCTGCAGAGAACAAAAAGAAGGATCCTGAAAATGACATGTGTCCTGTAGGTGATCACACAAAGAGATGTTAAAGAATATGAAAAAACAGCTATAAATACAATAACAATATCCTATAAATAATGCTCATCATAAAAATCAGTAAATTCACATTACACAATTAATATATCAGTAGCAAGTGTCTGAGGAAGCTGAGCTAATATTCTCACAACATTACTGTATCAATGGCAAGAAATGAAACAAAGTAAAAAAAAACTTTAAACAGCTTGGTATTACTAACAGTTACTATTCTTAAGTGTTACCTATAGAAGACAAAAACAGCAGAGACTGTAACGAAGAATAGAACTTTTGATGAAATTAAGGATATAACAAACTGCATCTTCTTCCATTCACAAGCAGGTGTTTATTAGTGTTTCATCACAGCTGTTTTAATTGGAGCTGTCTTATCTCTCTAGGAAAATAACTACATATCTTGCACTTTAGGCAAATGACTTTTAACAAAACTTAGGATAATTTATATTAAATAACACCTAAACTCTGAATGAATTAATTTTGACAGAAAGAAATCTTGAACAGAATTAACTTAATAGAACTTAACATTAAAAGGATATCAAAGTAATAAAACAACCTAACATTACTCAGACTTAAACATAGGGAAGCTTAACTGTGCTTAATCTTATCAACAATAAATTTGCATTAGATTAAACATAACAGAATTAAAAATTAATATATTTTAAAGTTACAAATATAATTAAATGTAACTTTTACGATGCTACTAATACAAAAGGCACTGAAAATTTGAAGAATCTACGATTAAAATAACATAATTCACTAAGAATGCAGGGTTAACTGTAAAAGAGCATCTGAAGAAGTTGAAATAATATTTTCCAAACACTTCTGTACCTATGACCATAGAATGAAACAAAAGAAAAGACTGAACAACTTACTAGTACCATCTACAATAACTTAGATGAAAACACTGAAACCTGGTATAAAGTAATTTTGACAGAAGTAAAGTTTAACAAAATGAGCTCAATAGAACTCAGCTCTATAAGGATTTCAAACTAATAAAATGTAACAGAGCATTACAATATTGGACTTTAACTTATTACTACAATTAGTATCTTTAAAAGTTATAGATAGGACAAGATGTAGCTTATTCTACTGCTATTAACACAAAAAGACAATGAAAAGGTGAACAATCCGTAAGAGAAATAACAGCACGATGGTGTATTGGAGGGATTAAAAGCTGTAACAAGCCTATTAGACTTATAAGTAATTTAGTTATGAGAAAACCTATGGTAGCTGCAAATTCAATGGAAGCAGAAAGTTGCTAAAACTTTTTTAAGTGCAGGTTTACTAGAAAATAAATATAATAATGTGCAATTTGGCAGACTGCTGAATAATCTAGCACCTTATCACGATTGTATCTGATTTAATTTCATACAGTAAATTTGTTAGAATTTTTGTTAAAAGAAATCAGACTACGTTAAAATCTTTGATAGGTAATAAGGCACTGCATTTATGGCTTGTAATTTCTCCAGCAACCGTAAAACTGTAAAGAATCAGAATTCAGTCAGAAAGCAAAATTAACTTAAGAAAACATATCAATACGTTTTCAAGGCATATAAACACAGTACGTAAGGCTTCATTAAACAGAGGTAGTCAGAAACCGCTCCACGCCGGAGCGGGGGGGCTATGCCGCCCGCAGGGAAAAAGGGGAGGGAGGGAAAGGCACTGCGCGCCAGAGAAAGAAAATTTCGGCCGCCGCCATCTTGCAACCGCTGCGTGGGAAAGGAAAAAACAAACGCCCGCCGTGTTGTGCTCACATCTGTAGGGGTTAGATTCTTAACTTTGGAATGACCCGGCAGCGGAGGCAGTGGAAGCCATGCGGACCTGTTGCAGCTCGCTCGGCCCGGCCTGCCACACCCCTCCCGGGGCTGCTGCATCCCCGTCTCCCCCCCAAACACCCACGGTAGAAAAGCGGAGGAAAAAAGCAACACACAAAAACCCTCAAAAGACCGCATGTAGCAAAAGGGGGAAAAACACTGAAAAACAAATACAGAAAAGGTTTAAAAGGCACAAAGCGCCCGCGGTTCCCACCTCCCGCACCGGTGCCAGCGGAAGTTCCAAGGAGAGGGGCCGGCGACCCAGGGGCCCACCCCAGCAAAGCCGCTAGGTCTGTTGAAAAGCTTGCGCTACGGGGACTAGGAAGGAATGTCATTGGAACTTTCAGTTCCGGAAACGAGTTGTGTTGCAGAAAATGCTGTCCGATTCCTGTCTTCTTCAGACCTTGCGCGTTCCGTATGGAGCTGCGAACCAACCGGCGCTCAGGGGCTTGGGGGTTTTCTGGAGGCTAAAACACCCCGCGCGGAGCTGCCGCGGCTACCACCTGCCACCGCAGTTTCCCGTGGAGTGGGAGCCGGCCACCCTGCACCGCCTGGGGAGACTGTATCTTGCCATAACCATTTTACAGAGGCGCATACAAACAGATGCCGTTTCCTGGCTTTTTGTTCGGTTCTCCATGCGGCCGGCGTCTTCACATGGCTTAGATTGAAAGCAGTTTCAAAGTGGCTATAACATTCTTAATAGTCTTTTCAATATGAAAACCGGAATTAAATGGTAATTATTCTATCTTTCGTGGGCAGAGGGAATAGAAACGGACCTGCAGACACAGGAGGTATTGACCAAGAGGTCTCTGGAACCCGCGGTGGCAGTTGCCGCAGCAGCTGCGGTCCCTTCAGCAGACTGTAATTTTTTTTAACGAATTTCTAATTAAATACCATGTAGGTAACGATTTTATGGCTACTGAAGCATTAATTTAGAATAATTAAGGACTTTAGTTAAACTACATATTGCTGAGTTAAGATAGATAAGCTTCCCTTTTGTTAACAGAAGCCGGATTTAAGGAACTGACAAATCATGAAGCCCGTAAAACTATGTGTGTGCATCCTGACTGATCAATAGACTCCAAGAATACAATACAATCATAAATCAAACAGTCCTGGAAAAACAGGATTCAGCTGTCACGTAACACTAAAGGCTAAAAAAAGCTGAGGAAGACAATCATCATTTTGACACCCCGCCCCATAAAAAAGACCACTGACCCATTTCAAAGAACAAACTATGCATGCTTAATGGCTTTTTGGGCTAATTACCATACAAAGCGGGGAATGGGATGTACCAGAGTTATAAATATGCATTTGTGTTTTGGATATTCAATACTCCTGTACATAAAAAGACCCTGTGATCATCTCTAAATTGTGCGTGTGTATTTGGGAGCGATCCCACACACTGCCCGGCACCGTAATAAATATACACTTTCTAACTTTAAACTGTTGGGGAGTCTTTGTCCATCATAGTTGGATATTGATATTAGATCAATATCCATATTTTTTTTAATAAATCACTACCATATCTTCCCCATGGCCGCTTCCCACAAAACCTGCCCCAACTCGTTCCACCTTTCGACAGAAAAGGCATTTTGCACATCTACTTTCATGTTATGTTTTCTACATCATAGCAATAAAGTTCGCAATTTCCTTTTATCCTGTTTTATCCTGTTTGTTCATACATATATTATGGCTTTTTCATCAGTTGAAATTCGTTATCTAAGATTTCCCATATTTCACCTCTTTTAAAACTCACAGTCTGGACGTTACCCCACAGCTGCGCTTCCTCACACGTGTGTCCGTTTACGCGTGTACGCTCCTTGCCACGAATTTGCTCTACGAAATGTTTTCTTATGATTTACCATCGCATCTCCCTGGCTCAAGGGCTGCAGTGTATTCTCTGGTTCTTGACCTTTCTCCCTCGTCTCAGTGGACGTAACATGTTTCTCGGTCCATGACCTACTCACTCACCACGGTTCTTGAGACCGCTGTCTCCCTACGATTCAAGATTGCGTTGTATTAAATAGGTTCGTGACCGCCCGCCTCTCCCAGGAGGCGCCTTTCTGGGAGCTGTGTTTACTTCTATGCATGCCACACCATCTGCGGCCCCGTGCACTCACTGCTCAGGTCCTGCTCCCCCAGCCGGTTCTTGTCTTGCTTATTTCATGCCGTCCCACGGCTGGTTAGAGCTGTAGCCTTTCACTACTTTGTATATTCGCTGCTTGAATTTTGTTTCGCTGCAGGCTGTTCGCAACTTCACGTATTCCATCTCTCGAGTCCTGTCTTGGCTTGGCCTGCGTCCTTTTCTGTGGCAGGCTCGGCCGTCACATCCCGTGATAGCGTCGGGTTATCACATGTAATAAGTCAGCCAAGACTCCATTATCTTCATGCAGGGGAAAGCCAATTCTTTATTCACATAACTTATTTTATACAGTTTTCACAGACCTTGTGTGCAGCACCTATTGGCTGGTAGTTTTCTTACTACTTCATTTTTTGGTCAGAAGGGGATTTGTGTGTATGTGCTAAGATTCAGGTTGTTTACATTTTTCCTTTGTGGGTTCTCATGGAACAGATCTTATTGTTTACACAGATGCATTTATTTTTCAACCTAAGAACTGGTTGTTGTGTTAACAAACCTTTCATACCAAGATTGTTTTCATATGGGAACTTGCAAATTGCTTAACTACACTTAGAAGAGATGACAGGATAGCTATTAATTTAATAGAGCCGGCCTGATTTTATGAGGCCTTTCTTTTATAATTCTTCTACCTGTCATGGCATGATTTGACATCAGCTGAGATATAAAAGCTAAGTACAGGAGGAGGAAGGGGAGGAATTTCTTATTTACAACGTTTGCCTTTCGTAGCAACTTCTACGCATGCTGAAGCCCTGCTTCCCAGGAAGTGGGCAGGCAGTGCTTGCTGATCAAAACTAGACAATAAATTATTTCTTTTTTCTCTCTCCTTGTTCATGTGCAAACTTTCACTTTTGCTTTAGTAAACTGCCTTATCAAAACCTGCAAGTTGTTTTTCATATTGTTTTCTCTCCATTGTGCAGCTGAGCAGGGGAATGATAGAGCAGCTAGGTGGGCACCTGGCATGAAGCCAAAGCCACCCCACCACAGTTCATTTTGCACCCAATGTGGGCCAAAAAAATGGCAGTTTTATATCTTGCATGCCATAGTAATAGTAGTTGTTGAGTAGCAAGCTCCTGTGCGGGACTTGGAGTGTCGCCCTGATTTTCAGCCTTCTGAATGTTTACATATTTCTACTAGAGTTTCTCACGCATTTAACATAAAAGTAGATTGTTTACGCATTCCTCTCTGTGATGGACTGCTGGTTTGACCACTGGGGTCAGAGGGGTGTTCCTCTTGTCCCCCAATCCTTGATCAAATTCCAAATCCTATTTAAACCACAAATCATAATAAACTTCCTCTTTCTCTGCTCTCAACCTGATGTGAGTGTTGTTCTTTCATGTCGTGAAGAGCGACAATGGAGTTTGTCAGGTGCACTGTTTATCTCTGTTTTGTTGAGTTTGGGAACATGTTAATACAAACAGTGTGTCCTGGTTTAGGGCAAATTTGGGAGGAAACGTCCGAATGGGGTTCCTCAGGAGGGCAAACCCAAATGGCCCCTCCCCCCAGCCAGTTTGGGAAAAAGAACTTCCTTGGAGAAAAGTGGAAAAAACTATTTATTTAACAAACAAACTGTCCACAAGCATAAGAAATGAATAATATGAAGCAATAAAACCTCTTGCTGCTTCGAAGAGAGATAGTAAAACTGAGAGAAGTCCTTGCCGGGAGTTAGCTCAGCTCTCTCAGCTCTATCAGTCCCAGTCCCTTCGGCGCTGGAAAATGCCGAGGTTCAGGCCCCGGTGGGCCACAGGTGCAGCTCCTGGTGCTCCTCTGGGTTTTTCAGTCTGGAGCAGATTTAAACAGTCCCAAGAAAAAGGAAAAAAAAAACAGTCTAGGAAGCTTTTTTGCCTCAGCCAGCTAGACTAACTTAAAGGAAAAAAACCTCTGACCGCTGTCCGTGCGTTTGATGAACACACAGTCCAAGGACAAAGAAAAAATGCAGAGGAGTGAATAGTTTTTCAAAACAAACTGCGCACTTCTTCTTTCTCTGCTCACTTCCAGAACCAGTCTTAAAGGTACAGAACACACAGAACAGACGATTGGGGATACAAGCATCATAGTCACCCTAGGACACAGTGGCTCTGTGCTTTGCTGTGACATTGATGTCTTTGTTGTGCTGGGGGAGCTATTTTCTGGGGACAATGAGGGAATCCCTCTCCCTCTCCCTATCTGGGATTGATGTAGATTGTTTTAGAATGCAGGCGGCCGCATTCCTTGTTCATCCTTATGTGAAGCTGTTGAATGCTATTAATACTAATAACTAATACTGTTGGCACACTATGGGGTTTGTGGAATCTGGTGTCATCCTGGTGTAAGACAAAACAAACTGTAGGTGAGGAGATACCGAAACGTGCCCTGAAGCGGCTGGTCGCTGGATGGCAGTGCGTGTGGAAGGATTTGGGCAGGTTCCTAGAGTGGTTATCACCTCTCCTTGCACGGACTTAGCAGCTGAACAGGCAATGCACCCTGGCAAACTGACGCGTCACCTGATAGAAGGGTGACTTGCATACCTCACTTAAACCCTGCTTTAGCATCGGAATACTGCGTGTCCCTGAGAACAACCAGTGCCTTCGGGGCCCAGTCCACTCTGCTAAAGAGATGACGATAAAGGCGAGGAGACAGGGTCCCATTTGGAAATCCAAACACTGTTTATTTTATGCATTGTGGGTACAGCCTCGAATGTAGGCCAGGGATGAGAGCCAAAAATAGGCCAAGGATCCAGGGTTATATACGAGATAAAAGGGGTGTTTCTGAGGGTCAAGGTCCAATAGGGATAGGGAAACATGATGCAGAGGGGTGGCTAGGAACCAGGGAGACTAATGGGGTTACAGAGGTGTGGTACTGTGGCAAAAATAAACCAGTGGGGTTCAAGAGAAAGAAGAACATTCTGGCAGGTGTACATATATGGTAACAGGGTGGCATAAACTTAACAAACCAATGAAACAACAAAACCTAAGGAATATTAACATGTGGCTGCAAAGTCTCCTGAGACAAAGGTTATTCTCACCCTGATCTAAAAGGGTCTCCCATACCCAGCAGATTCTCACCCTGTATGGGGGCCGGGCCTATGCCTGTTGAGCCACAGTTCAGCACTCTCAGAGGAGTGTGGCTGAGGCAGGGACCCAAACTGCATTTGCATACACTATGGCTGAAATAGGGACTAAACAACAACTGCTGGGAACTTAATACAGCAGAAAAAAAAGCAGTCCAGGAAATTTTAAGTGTGTGTAGAGGACAACTTTTTGTCACAGCTGGTGAGTGAGCCCACCAGGGGAGAGACTATGTTAGATCTGTTGTTTGCAAATAGAGATGAGCTGGTGGGAGATGTGGTGGTTGCAGGCCACTTGGAGCACAGTGATCATGAAATTATAGAATTCTCAAGATTTGGTGAAATCAGGAGGAACATCAATAAGACTTTTACATTGGACTTCCAGAGGACAGACTTTGGCCTATTTAGGAGACTTATTCAGAGAGTTCCTTGGGAAGCAGCCCTTAAAAACAAAGGAGTCCAGGAAAGGTGGGCATGCTTCAAAACAGAGATCTTGAGGGCACAGGAACAGACTGTCCCTGTGTGCCAAAAGATGAGTCGACGAGGCAAACATCCGTCCTGGATGGACAAGGAGGTTTCGAAGGAACTTAGGAATAAAAAGAGGATGTATCATCTTTGGAAAGAGGGTCAGGTCTCTCAGGAAGTATTTAAGGGGGTTGCTAGGGCATGTAGGAAAAAAATTAGGGAGGCCAAAGCTGAGTTTGAACACAAAATAGCAACTTTTCTAAAGGATAATAAAAAATGTTTTTACAAATATATTAATGGTAAAAGGAAGGGTAAGACCAACCTTTGTTCTCTACTGGATGCAGGAGGGAACTTAGCAACTGCAGATGAGGAGAAAGCAGAGGTTCTTAACGCCTGCTTTGCCTCAGTTTTTAGTGGGAAGGCGTCTTGTCCTCAGGACAACTGTCCTCTTGGGTTGGTTGATGGTATCAGGGAACAGAATGGTCCCCCCATTATCCAAGAAGAGGCAGTCAAAGAACTGCTGAGCTGCTTGGATGTTCATAAATCTCTGGGCCCAGATGGGATCCATCCCAGGGTGATAAGGGAGCTGGAAGATGAGCTTGCGAAGCCACTTTCCATCATTTATCAACAGTCCTGGCTCACTGGTGAGGTTCCAGATGACTGGAAGCTGGCCAATGTGACACCCATTCACAAAAAGGGTGGTGTAGAAGATGTCAATGAAGGATATTTTGACAACAGGCGTCTCTTCAAAATGCTGTTTATTGTATAGAAGATGTTACCGCAGTCTTGGGTTGTGGGTAACAGAGAGCCACGCCTAAAGCTGCCAGCTACAGCTTGTAGGCTAGCCTGAAGCCACATTAGTTCTGGTTACAATGCATTATATAGTTTTCTTTGCTGAGCATCTTAATACATAAAAACCAATCAGCATCATACACAATACCTTTACTATTACCTCTAGCCTATCATAACTATTATCATTACCATATTATGGTTAGTACTACCCAATTACATCGAGTTAGTATGTTACAGTTTAAGCTTAAAGTTGTTTTTCTGTTTTCTTGAAGTGGAAAATTCTAAGACTTTTTTTTCTACTTGGTAAGAACACGTTTTTTGTTTATCTATGGTATCTTTTGCTTTTCTTGAAACTTATTTCTGCTTGGTAAAAGCACCATCTTTCTTTGTGGTCAACATATCCTTTGCTCTAGTCATAAAACCTCCTTCCAACTCGACTTAACCTTTGCTTTCTTAGTTCAGTAACAACTGGCTCAGCAATTCAAACTTTAGACATCCTTTATTCTTCTATATCAAAACTTGCTTTCATTTCTATTTCACTTACAGGTTTTACATTCAGAGAGCCTTCTGCTAAGCATTCATATCTGTAAAACTTTCCTGTTAAACTTTCATCTTTCCCAACAGGTGGGAAGGAGGATCCCAGTAATTATAGACCAGTCAGCCTGACTTCAGTACGTGGTAAGGTTATGGAACAGTCAATACTGAGTGCCATCACACAGAATTTACAGGATGGCCAGGGTATCACACCCAGCCAGCATGAGTTTAGGAGAGGTAGGTTGTGTTTGACCAATCTGATCTCCTTTTATGACCAAGTGACCTGCTTGGTGGATGCAGGGAAGACTGTGGATATTGTGTATTTGGACTTCAGCAAGGCCTTTGACACTATCCCACAGCATACTCCTGGAAGAGCTGGCAGCCTGTGGCTTAGACAGGAGCACTCTTTGCTGGGTTAAGAACTGTCTGGGGGGCCAGGACCAGAGAGTGGTGGTGAACAGTGCTGCATCCAGCTGGTGGGCAGTCATCAGTGGTGTCCCTCAGGGGTCTGTGCTGGGTTCAGTTCTGTTTAATACCTTTATTGATGATATGGATGAGAGTATTGAGTTGTTCATTAGCAAATTTGCAGATGACACAAGGCTGGGAGCATGTGTTGATCTATTGGAAGGGAGAAGGACTCTGCAGGGAGACCTGAAATGGTTGGAAGGATGGAAAGAGTCCAATAAGATGAAGTTTAATAAGTCCAAGTGCCGAGTCTTGCACTTTGGCCACATTAACCCCCTGCAACGTTATAGACTGGGGATGGTATGGCTGGACAGTGCACGGGCAGAAAGGGACCTGGCGGTTCTGGTAGACAGCCAACTGAACATGAGCCAGCAGTGTGCGCAGGCGGCCAAGAAGGCCAATGGCATCCTGGCCTGTATCAGGAATAGTGTGATCAGCACGAGCAGGGAGGTCATTCTTCTTCCATAGATGGCACCGCTGAAGCCACACCTTGAGTACTGCATCCAGTACTGGGCCCCTCAGTTTAGGAAAGATATTGAGACGCTTGAGCGTGTCCAGAAGAGGCTGGTGAGGAGGCAGGCAACGAGGCGGGTGAGGGGCTTGAAACACAAGCCATATGAGGAACGGCTGAGGGAACTGGGATTGTTTAGCCTGTAGAAAAGGAGACTCAGAGGTGACCTTATCACTCTCTGCAATTGTCCTGGGTTGCAGTGTAGGATGTACACAAAGTATTTATTCTATCACCATCTTCATGAACTGTTGAAACCAGGTGGGCTAGTGTTTTCCCAAGTCCCCTGCCTCTTCTGCTAATGGCCTTTGGGGTATCTTCTGCTAATGACCTTTTTGGTGTCTTCTGCTAATGGCCCATTAACGCCTGGCCGATGAGTCACAGGTTACTCCCTCCAGGGGTTATCTCCGTTTAATGGGCCATCAAGGACCCACTTCACACTTCTCATGCTATTGTGAGATGCTCTGCCCAGGGGGAGGAGCCAAGCATTCTCACCTGGATATAAGCTGGTATGTGGGACAGTGCAGGAGCACTCATCCACTGGATTCCCAGAGGAGCAGGGCTACCAGACCTTTTTACAGGATCACTGCTTCAGGAAGAGCACTTCACCTGGACTGCTTCCACCATCCTGCTCAGGTTGTATTCTGACTCTGTCAGTGATCCTTTGTGTTATTGCATTTATTTTATTTTACTTTTATCTTTTTACCTTTCTTCTTATTAAATTATATCTCTGACTTGGAGCCTCTCATTCATTTTGCTTTCAAACCACAACAGCAATTACCTGAAAATGGTTGTAGCCAGGTGGGGGTTGGTCTCTTTTTACAGGCAGCAACTGACAGGACGAGAGGATACAGTCTCAAGGTGTACCAAGGGAAATATAGGTTCGATATTAGGACGACGTTTTTATGAAAAGAGTGGTAAAGGACTGGAATTGTCTGCCTGGGGAGGTGGTGAAGTCACCATTACTGGACATGTTTAAAAAAAGACGATGTAGCAGTTGGTGCCATGGTTTAAGTGAGGTGTTATGGCATGGGTTGGACTCAATGAACTTGAAGGTCCATTCCAACCTAATCATTCTGTGATTCTGTAAACTATAGTAATTGCCCCCAGAAGTGACAAAGAAAAAGTGGATAAGGAGAGCCAAGGAGCGATCAGCAAGACTCACTCATCTTTTAGTAGTCCCATGTGGACAGTGCAAAAGTCTGACGGAGGGTGGAGGTGAACAGTAGACCATCGTGGCCTGAATGAAGTAACGCCCCCACTGAGTGCTGCTGTACTGGACATGTTAGAGCTCCAATATGAACTGGAGTCGAAGGCAGCCAGGTGGTATGCTGCACTTGGCTTTGTCAATGCATTCTTCTCAATTCCTTTGGCAACAGAGTGCAGACCACGGTTTGCTCTCATGTGGCGGGGTGTCCAATACACCTGGAATCGACTGCCCCGGGGGTGGAAACGCAGCCCTACCACCTCTCATGGACTGATCCAAAGCGTACTGGAGAGGGGTGATGCCCCTGAACATCTACAATACGTTTGTGGCATCATTGTGTGGGGCAGTGAGGCAGAAGAAGTGTTTGAGAAGGGAAAAAAGAATAGTTCAGAATGTTCTGAAAGCTGGGTTTGCCATAAAGAAAAGCAAGGTCAGGGGACCTGCACAGGACATCCAATTCTTGGGCGTCAAAAGGCAGGATGGCCGCCGTCATGTGCCTATGGATGTGGTTAACAAGATAGCAACTATGTCTTTGCCAGCTAAGAAGATGGAAACACAGGCTTTCGTAAGCCGCCTGGGGTTTTGGAGAATGCATATTCCACATTATAGTCAGCTTGCGAGGCCCCCCTATCGAGTGACCCAGAAGAAGAACCATTTTGAATGTGGCCTTGAGCAACAACAGGCCTTTGGGCAGATCAAAGAGGAAATAGCTTGTGCGGTAGCTCTTGGGCCTGTTCAGACTGGGCCAGCCCTGCAAAATATACTCTACACTGCAGCTGGGTAGCATGGTATCACTTGGAGCTGCTGGCAAAGAACATCAAGAGAAACGCGAGGTTGACCATTAGGGTTTTGGAGCCGGGAATATTGCGGACCAGAAGGCCCACTACACTCCAGCTGTAAAAGAAATATTCGCAGCGTATGAGGGGGTTTGAGCATCCTCAGAAGTTGTTGGGAAAGAAGGGTGTCTCCTCTTGGCACTGCAATTTCCTGTGCTACACTAGACGTTCAAAGGAAGCATCCCTTCGACATATCGTGCAAGCAGTGCTACATGGAATAAGTGAGTGGGTAGCACTGATCACACAACGAGCTCGACTGGGGAAACCCAATTGCCCGAGAATCCCTGAAAGCAGGCAGAGATTTTGGAGCATTGATTTGGAAGGTCACTCGTGCTCAGGAAGGAAGCACCACCACATAATGAGTTATCAGAAGATGAAAGAGGCCATGCTCTCTTTTGTGATGGATCCTGCCTTGTGGTTGGGAACCATCAGAGGTGGAAAGCTGCTGTGTGGAGTCCCACACAACGAGTTGTTGAGGCCACTGAAGGAGAAGAAAAGTGACTTGTACTGTGTCTCTCTACTGACTCCTGGATGGTGGCTACAGCCCTATGAAGGTGGCTACAGCAATGGAAGAAGACCAATTGGCAGTGCAGGGGTAAACCCATCTGGGCTGCTGTGTTGTGGCAGGGCATCACTGCACGGATAGGAAACATGGCTCTGAAGGAACATTACGTAGATGCTTAGGTGTCCAAAAGCCGCGCCACTGAGGAACATCGCAACAATGAACAGCCAGATAAGGCTGCCAAAATTGAAATAGCTCAGGTAGACTTAGACTGGGAGCAGAAGTGTGAACTCTTTACAGCCCGATGGGCCCATGAAACATCAGGACATCTAGGAAAAGATGCAACCTACAGATGAGCTTGTGATCGAGGGGTCGGCCTGACCACGGAGGCTATCACACAGGTCACCCATGAATGCGAAACGTGCTGCAATCAAGTGAGCCGCATGAGTAAAATCTCCTTGGAATAGATGGCCAAATTGGGTTTTAAATATCGTGATGAGGCCTGGCAAATTGACTATATTGGACCACTGCCATGAACACAGCAAGGCAAGAGCTTGCATACTCATCGTGGTAGAGGCAACTACTGGTTGGTGGGAAAAATACCCTGTAAACCATGCTATTGCTCAAAAATCTTTTTTGGGCCTTGAGAGACACATTTTGTGGTGACATGGTACTCCAGAAAGAATGGAATCAATGAGTCTCATTTATGAAATGGACTCACAAACTCTTAGGCAAAGCAACATGCATTGAGTGGATATATCACATCCCTTATCACCCACAGGCCTCTGGAAAGACTGAGAGGTATGATGGACTGCTGATGACTATGTCCAAGAGGATTAGGCAATCGGGCATGGAAGCACTGGGATGCAAATTTAGCAGAAGCCACTTGGCTGGTTAACACCAGAGGATCTGCTAACTGCACTGGTCCTGCCCAAACAAAACTCCTACATACTGTGGGAAGAGATAAGGTCCCCATACTACACACAGGGAAGCAGCTTGGGAAGTTGGTGTGGATTTCTCCTCCCATGGGAAAAAGCAAACCTATTAATGGGATTGTCTTTGCTCAAGGGCCTGGGTGTACTTGGTGGGTAATGCAGAAGGATGGGGAGACCTGGTGTGTTCTTCAAGGCGATATAACTTTGGGTGAAAAATAATCTGTGTGTAAATTGTATGTTGCAGGAAGTTCCTTGCCAGAGTGATGTGAACCGACAAAGAAACAATTTTGCGAGGAGCAAGGAGAGTGCGATGATAGCCCAGGCAGGGCGGGTGTCGGTGCCGAACGATCGAGTTTGCTGCTTCTCCTGTCCCGAGCACCCATCTTGATGGCATGGAGCCTAAGTCGTGGACTGTTTTTAAACATCTGGAGGGATGGAAGAAGCCCATGGAATGGGAAATAAATATCTGTCTGTGAAAGGACAGGGGACAGTAGTTAATGAAAATGTTAATGAAAAAAGTTAATGAAAAAGTTAATGAGAATCTATGTCTTAGGCATAAAGATGGTTTAAGCATGGACTTTAAGTTGTAAGCATTGGTAAGAAGGGATTTCAGTAATGACAAATAAATACAATGGAATAATTAGAAGATAGATATAAATCTATCTATATATATAATTCTGTGGGATCTGAGTATGATGCAAATGGTATGGAGTAAGGAGTGGAGATTGTATTGGGTGCTACTGAGATGGAGTTCATTTTCCCCACAGCGGCCCTCACAGTGCTGTGCTTTCCATTGGAAGCTGGAAAGGTGTTGATAGCACCCCAGTGTTTTGGTCACTGCTGAGCAGCGTTGGCACAGCATCGGTGCTGTCTCTCCAACATTCTGCCCCCATCGATAGGCTGGGGGTGGGCAAGATCCCGGAAGGGGACACAACTATTCCCACTGACCCAAACTGGCCAGAGGGCTATTCTGTACCATATGACTTCAGCTCAGATATAAAAGCTAAGTTAAGGAGGGGCAAGGAGGCACATTCGTTATTTACAACATTTGCCTTTTGGAGCAACCTCTACGCGTGCTGAAGCCCTGCCTCCCAGAAGGTGGTTGAGCAGCGCTTGCTGATGGGAACTAGAGGGATAGAAATACTTTATTTTTCCTCTCTACTTGTTTGCATGAAAATGTTCTCTTTTCCTTTAGTAAACTGCCTTATCTCACCCTGTTAGTTGTTTTCCATCGTATTTTTTTTTTTCTCCTGTCCAGCTGAGAAGGGGGAGTGATAGTGCAGCTCTGTGGGTACCTGGCATCCAGCCAAGGTCAACCCACCACAAATTCTTTTGATGCCGTCCAGGTGGGTCAGGAGAAGAGTCAGAGAACACTCAGAGAGATCTGAACTCTGATTAGTTTATTGAGTTCTAGTTGGTAAATTTATGATACGTAAAATCTTTAATAAGTACATATGGGTTTGTGGTAAATAGTAATCTCTTTACTACACCTAATTTTAGCACCCCACCCCACCGATGTCTGGTGTCAGGTAAGGGATCTCTCAGCCTCAAGGGGTAACTTTGAGAGGCGTCCCTACTGGAGGGGAGATCACTGCCGTGCAGCCAGTTGCTATGGAGGGAGAGTTCAACAGGCCCTGATGGCTGCACATATTGATATCATTAAGTGGTTGACTCTTGTTGCGGCAACAGCTGGTCTGTAGCTGGACAAAATAAATCTGATCATAACAAATCCAATTTGGCTAACCTGGCTTGTTCTAGAAACAAGTCCCTAGGTGAACAATGGAACTCAGAGACCTCAGCCAACCCCATCCAAGCCCTGGATGCAGACACATCACTGGCCAGAGATCTGGGCGGTGCAGAGATTCCCAACCAATCGGCTATCCAAGCCTGGGAAATTCAAACCCCCTATAAAAAGAAGCTCTGAACAATAAAACAGGCTGTTTGCTGATGACCCTCGCTGTGTACTGTGTCGTGTGACTGTCTCCAACCCATGACCGTCGCGTAACAGACTCTTAGTCAGATTTTCTGCTGTGTTCATGCAGTTTTGGCTGCTTATTAGCTGTGCTCGTTTGAAAGGAAAACCAGTGAGAGACTCCAAGTCAGAAATACAATTTAATATGAGGGGGGGAAAAAAGGTAAAATAAAATAAAATAAAATAAAATAAAATATATGCAATAGTACAAAAGACCACTGACAGAGTCAGAATACAACCTGACACCCTGTTAGTTAGGGTGATGGTAGCAGTCCAGATGAAGTGGTCTTGTTGAAGCAGTGATCCTGTAGAAAGGTCTGGTAGCTCTTGTCCTCTGAGAATCCAGTGGGTAAGGGGTCCCATGTGCTCTCCCAAATCCCAGATTAAATCTAGGTGGGAATGTGTGGCTCCTCCCCCTGGGTGGAGCATCTCACAATGGGCTGATATCATTCTATGAGTCATGCAGTGAGTCCTTGATTGCCCATTAAATAGGGATAGCTCCCAGAGGGAGTTACCTATGAGTCATGCAGCAAGGCATTTGATGGGCCCACTAACAGAAGATAGTCTGGAGGGAGGGGGCAAGGGAAACACTGCCCCACCTGGTTTGAACAGCTCATGAAGATGGTGATAGAACACATACTTTGGGCACATCTTACACTGAAACCTAGGACATTAATCCAGCCTCCAGGCAAACCAGTTTGTTGACTTTGGTGCTGGTTTCTTGCCAAGAGCCTCACACAGTAGGATTTCCTTTAGATAATCCTACTTTTTGATCATCTGCCTGGACCAAAGGTCATATTGTTCAAACAGGAGGAGGAAATCCATTACACCAGGTTTTCCCTAGCAATGACCCCAGAGCACTGAGGGCAGTAGTCAAAGGCATATTGGCCCAGGGGTTCTTGTCCTCAGTCCTGACGCTGGTGGGAAATGGCAGAAGGAGGGGGTACTGATAATTCAGATCAGTAATTGGCTGCAGACCTGGTGCTTGCAACAGTGTTTTGGGTTCTATGAGCAGGAGAACCTGTTTGTGGATCAGCATCTGCTTGGGAGAGAGGGGCTCCACCTCACTCAGCAAGGCAAAGGAATCCAACCTTGTGCTGACTGACACAAGTAAATCCCAATATGAAGGACTCTAGATGCTCTTCTGTGTTCAGGGTATAAGGAAGAACCTTCCCCCATCTCCTGAAGTGCCCTTACATAACACACAGGATGCTCCTGGGTTGGATACCAAAGAGCACGAGTAAAGGACAGGACCCAGGACAAGCCAACCATGCAAAGCTGACCTTACCACCTGCTCGCTGTCCTGGGTTTGCCTTAATTCAATTTTTTGGTAAGGAAGAAAAGAGTCAGCCACGGAAGTGACTTTCCCTGTGAAAAACATTACAGCCACCAGAAGAGCACATAAAGGTATTAGTAATTGGAGATTCCCTACTGAGAAGCAGCAAGGCACCCATTTTTCACCCAGATAATTTCTCTAGAGAAGTCACTGCCTACAAGGAGCTTGCATTTGTGGCCTCACTGAGGGGCTGCCGAGGCTGGTGAACCCTACAGATTATCATCTGCTCCTATTCTTCTCTATAGGATTTGATGAGGCAACTTAGAACCCTTCTAGGAGGATAATATGTACGGCATCCCGATTTTAAAAGGATCAGGAGCATGGGTGGTAGTGTCCTGTATCACTGTCCAGTCTGAGGAAAGGGTCCAGGAAGGAGGGGATGAACCGAACAGCTGAATGCCTGGCTGCGTAGCTGGAGCCATACGCAAAGTTTTGGCTTCTATGATCATGGATCTACCTTGGATGGAAGCCAGGTCTGTTGGGAGCTGATGGAATTCATGAGACCAAGCAGGACAAGAGGGTCTTCACCAGCAAACTGGCCAGACTTACAAGGGGGGCTTTAAAAGAGACTCAGCGGCAAAAGGGGATGGAGTTTTGAGCAATAGAGAAGAGCCAGGGGCTTTTGAGGCATCTGGAACTGAGAGGGGAATAGCTGAAAAAGGCCACAAAGCAAGCAGAGCTTGATCATCCAAAAAAGTGACCCGGCCAACAGTCCAACAGAAGTGCCTCTGTGCCAGTGCATGCAGTATGCGTAACAAAGAGGAGGAGCTGGAAACCACTGTGCAACCAGAAAGCTAACAATGTAATCACCATGGCAGAAATGTGGTGGACTCAGTTGACTAGAGCTCTGCAGTCAATGGCTATAAACTGGTCAGAAGGAAGGAGAGGGGGAAGTGGCCCTCTATGTAAACCAAAAATAAGAGGGATTTCCTGTACAGAGCTGTCTTTGAGAGACAGCGATGAACAGGTTGAGAGCTTATGGGTGAAAATTAGAGGCCAAGCTGTTGTGTTAAGAGTAAGAAATTTGGCAGAAAATAAAGCCCCTTGCGTTCCAGCTGGTCTTCAGAGGTCAGAGGGACTGGGTGGGGTTAGGCTTATTTTCTGATTACAACCAATTCAGCAATGTGAGTCTGGTTGCGTTCTCTAAGAACCTTTGCGAGCACAGATTCAGGAACAGAGTGGTTTTCTGAAGTTACAGAAATAGAGATTTGGAACTGCCATTTGAGAAATGCACGAGCTGTGGTAGAACTCTAATAACATTGTGCTAACCCATGCAATACTAATAACAATCGTATGCGGAAGCTTCCCAGGAAGTTGTCCCCACTTGGGAGGAGGGAGAAGAGAGCAGCCCAGCAATTGTCTCCAAGGTCTTTTGGGAATTCCTCATAACTAGGTGAAATTACTACCCTCCTTTTATACAGCCCAATCTTCTCCTCCTTATGTATAGCATGATATAAGCAGAGACCTGAGCAATATAATCATATATGTGGTAGCAGTTTTTGGCCGTGGTGTCCTTGAAAGTTCTGGTCATATGGCTTTGTTCCATGCTGTGCCATTTGTCAGAGACAAAAGAGGACAATCCTCACTGCCACTGAACTCCTCCTTTGGCCAACTTGTCCTTTCTAGACATCATCTATGGGGATCTCCATCCATAAAGATAATGTTGAGCTAACATGGTGAAGGCCATAGAAATTATGCCTTAGGCCTTGGCCGGCTCTGGAGTCATCATCCCACCCAAGTTAACAAAGCAAATTTCGTGGTTGCTGTCTACTATAGGCTGCTGGATCAAGAGGATGAGGTCAATGTAAGAAATCAGGCAAGCAAGGCAGGAGATGAGCGTGGCAGAGTAACGGCCTTCTCTTCAGGTCGAGCTGTAGCGCAAGGAGGATATGTATAGGTAGTAGAAGCAGGGACACGCATTCTGGAAGAACCTAAAGATGCCGCCCGGGTCTGTAGGGATGGGATCAGAAAAGCTAAGGCAAAGCTGGAGCTGAATTTGGCAGGGAATGTAAAGAATCATAAGATGGGCTTCCACAGCTGCGTTGGTCAGAAAGTAAGACTAAATAATGCGTAACAGCTCTCCTCCCTTGCTGATAAATAAGCCAGGAGGTCTAGTGGCCAGCAACATGGAGAAGGCTGTGGTACCCTGCAAGTAATTTCCCTCTGTTTTCACTGGCACGGTTACCAAACCTCTTGTGACTCTGAACCTCAAGGCAGGGACTTGGGGAACAAAGTCCTTTCCACCAAAGGAAACGATCTGTTCTGAGACCACCCGAGGAACCTGTGCATACACAAGTCCTGCACCTGGGCAGGCACAACCCCATGCACCAGTACATGCTGGAGGTCGATCGGCTGGAAAGCAGCTCTGCAAAATAGGACAATGTGCCCTTGCCACAAAGGCGACCAAGGATATCCTTAGCCTGATGTAGAGGAAAGCAGGGTTTGTATATGTTACAAGACAGTTGTGTGGACCATTCAAGGTGCTCACTGTCCCCGGGACTGCAGGGCACCACAGACCACCCTTGGGCAGCTTTGAGGGCACTGCCTATTTTTCTAAAAGACTCCTATCCAGCTTAGCGCAAATCCTACTCTCTTGAGCCCTCAAGCCAGCAGTGCCGAACGCACGCTTTGTATTTTATTTGCTTCCAGGAGACGTGCAGCTTAGAAACGACTACAATGGAAGTGGGGCTTTCAGCAAACAGTGTGGAGCAACTTCTGCCGGTTTTTCAAGATGTCCTGAGAAGTTAAGGCCAGGCCTGCCCTGCCCTGCCCAAAGCAGTCAATTGAGTGGAGGGAGCAGCACCAAAAAGGCACAGGCACCTTTGGGGTGGACTTGATGCGGTAACAAATAACAAGAGGTAGTACTTGTAGCTACTACAGCCTCTTCTGCGACCTCGTAGCCCGCCCTCAGGGTCGCAGCACTACACGGGGCAGATCCATCCGCGCCCCGCGGGCACCAGGTCGACGAGGGCCGACCCGCCAAGGGGGCAGGGAAAAGCGAAAAAGACAGGCGAGACAGCAAATCAAGACGCGGGCCACGATCCCAAAGGTCATATTGTTCAAACAGGAATTGAGAATCCATTACACCATGTTTTCCCTAGCAATGACCCCAGAGCACTGAGGGCAGTAGTCAAGGGCATATTGGCCCAGGGGTTTTTGTCCTCAGTTCTGATGCTGGTCTGAAATGTCAGGAGAAGAAGGGCACTGATAGTGTGTGTCAATAATTGGCTGTGGACCTTTTGCTTGCAACAGTGTTTTGGGTTCTATGAGCTTGGGACCCTGTGCATCTTCATCTGCTTTGGAGAGAGGGGCTCCACCTCACTAAGCAGGGCAAAGGTATTTTGCATAGTAGGTTAGCTGAACACATTAAGTGGGCTTTAAACTGAGTGAGGGTGTGAGGAGGGAGAGAAGAACCAGCAGCTCTGTGCAGGAGTGACTGACAGGGTCACATATCATGAGGCTAGGTGAGAGCTCCAGTACCTGGAAATCCCCCTTAGAAACCAAAGGCAGTGGTGCATGTCATAGCTGCAAGAGCAGTAGAAAGATGTCCTTGGTCAAGTAACTTTTAAAAGAGCTCGACAGGCAGCGTGGTGTCTGGGAACACAGGAGATCAATGCATGGTATTGTACGCTGTCCCAGGCTCAATGATGGCCTGCCTTCAGACTGCACAAAAGGAAGGTAAGCCAAAATCCAACCTCACATTGACTGACACAAGTAACTCTGAAAAGAAGGAGACCGGACACTTTTCTCTGCTCAGGGTAGAAGGAAGAACTTTTCCCCATCTCCTAAAGTGCCCCTACATAACAGACAGGATGATCAAAAGTTAGAGACAAGAAGATATCAGTAACAGACAGGACCCAGGACAAGCCAACCATGCAAAGTTGACCTAACCACCTGTTGCCCTGCATTTTCTTGCTTTCAAGTGTTTGAATCTTTGCAGCCTGATTCTCACACTGTTTCATGTAAGCTATATGTATTTTTAGAAATTATCTTGTGTTTTGCATAGTTCTTCTCTGAGGGGAGAACTTGACTGATGGTCAGAGTGACCAATGGGTCATGAGGTTGTAACCTTCTTTGGCCAATCCTGCCCTTCTGTAAAAAGTGTATATAAGTTGATGGAGTCAGAAAAATAACGAAGCTTTCCATGTCTGCACTGCTGCTGCCTGCTGTCCTCTGTGCGGGTCTGCACCAACGTCACAACTTGTGACCTCTCTGTGTAAGGGGACCACAACCACCTGCCCACATTAGAACCAGTGCCACCAGAGAAGCACATAAAGGTATTAGTAATTAGAGATTCCTTACTGAGAAGCACCGAAGCACCCATTTCCCACCCAGATAATTTCTCTAGAGTATTGACGATTGATAGAGAGACGGGAAGACTGATTCGGTGATCAGAATTCAATTTTACTCAGGTTTTCCAAAAGCTTATATACCATTTTAGGAAGGTTAATAATTTTCCACTACAATAATCAGGTTAAAAGATCATATAAACAACTTATACATTTTACATCATCTTGCTTGCAGGGGGTTGATTGAATCTCTCCTCTTCCTGTAAGCAGGTTTAATTCCATTTTCTGTAATCTTCAGAGCTCTGTTTGTTCCTGCCTTACACTGTCAACATCTGTTAATAAATTTGATAAAACGGAGCTGGTGGCATTCGTCTGTTTTGCCAGCCAGCAGGCTACCTTATTTAATTGACTTAAGGCCTTTTTTGCATCCAGTCCTGGCAAAAGCAAAGAGACTCAATTCATCTGGGTCAAAGACCACAAAGACAATTCATCATCACAGTATTCATCAAATACATGCAAACTACGCCTTGTTCTGTGGGGATACTTGTGCTGTAAAATCACAGATGCATTACGTGTTAGCACAGTCAGTTGTCCCAAACTACAGGGACCTCCCTTTATGTACGAAGGGATAGCTGCCCAGGCCTATCTCCACAAACCAGAAACATTCCCGGTGGCAGCCACAGGGGGAGCGTTACTGGACTTAGAAGGGCTGCCAGAAGTGTAATTGCACCAAAAGGTCTGATTCTTATACACGGGATGATAGGGAGAAACATCCCAAGCTTTAGACTGATTTTTTCCCCTGTAATTAAAATTAACACAAAAATCCATTTTTACAGAACCCAGAAGTTCTAATTCTTGTGGCTCCAAGGGTGTTATAGGAAGGTAAGAAGTCCACTGATCCCATGTACTAACAGGATTTGATCTCTGTACAATGCTTTTAGTAGCTTCTGGTATTGGCCAGCCATCTAATGGCAAACCCACTAAACAGGTTGAAAATGGATTTTCTGGGGATGCGGTAGCTAAGCATAAGGTATATTGTTTGGTTGCATTAGCCAGAGTTATCCAAACATTCGTTTTGGGTTGATCAACAGGCCAGGCTGTGCTACAAAAGGCAAGCAATGCTAATAAGCATAGCATCTGATTTAACCCCATGGTGTTTCGTTTGTTTTGAACTATGTTGTGGTGAGAAAAAAGAATCCCTTTTAGCTTATCCCCTTTTTGTCCTTTCTTAAGATTGTTCAAGGACCAGCCAAACATAAGGCACTCAGTTTTGTCTGCACTCCACTTTGCAAATATGGCTATTTTTGGATTTCCTCAAAACTTCCCTTCTGAGAATAGGGAGGTGAGGACTATGCTTTTCTTGTGGCCTGCTCTAATTAAAATTTCAATGGCTTTATACCTGATTTACACCACGCTTTTGCCAAAAGCACTCTGCAATATCACCAATTTTCACACCCTTTATACTGACATAAAATCCAAAGTTCAGAGTTTTCTTTACAGGTAGGACAAAAGATGTCATCAGCTGCAGTCTGGGTGGGGTTCCTCCTCTTCCTCCTCTCCCGTGGGCTTGGTGGCGTCAGCTGCCAGTGGGGGTTCTCAGAATGGCTTTACATTTGCAGGAATCCAGCGAGGTCCTCTTTCTGAGGAGATACAAGCAAAGCCCCTCCTCCAAGTGATCAAAGGGTAAGGGCTCAGGATTTTACCAGATTTTGGGTCATGGATTAGTACTGGTGGTTTTTCCTTGCAGGAAAGCGATGTGGATGATGCAAATTGCCTAGTCATAGGGGGATTCAAGTTTGTCATTGAACAGTTTAAGAAATTAAAAACATACAGGGTCTTGCATAGTCTTTCAACTAGTGTGTCTCCAGCTCCCCCCTTTTGTTGTACCACAAGACGTTTGAGGGTGCCATGAGCATGCTTTATAATGGACTGCCCTGTGGGTGAGTGTGGTATGCCTCTTTTGTGGGTGATACCCCATAAGGAGAAAAAATCTGCAACTCAACGGGAAATGTATGTGGGTCCATTGTCTTAATCTGTTGCGGAATTCCTAATGTGGCAAAGGCAGTAGTGAAATGATGGCAATGCTGGCTCTCCCGTGTGAGCTGAAGCAAACATAGCACCTGAATATGTGTCAACAGAAGCATGCACAAATTTCAAGCTGCCAAATTCAGGAAAGTGTGTTACATCTGTTTGCCAAATTTGTAGGCTTTGTAAACCTCTTGGGTTGACTCCTGTGTTCACATTAGGAAGAGAACGATGCTGGCAATCTGGGCATGTATTAATTATGCTATATGCCAGTGCTGGAGTTAATTCAAAAAGTCTCACTAAAGCTCCAGCATTCTGATGAAAAAAGGAGTGGCTCAGTCTAGCTTGTTCTATTTTGTTAGGTAAAAAATGCTGCAGTGATAAGGCTAACAAGTCTGCCTGGGTGTTACCTTCAGTGAGACAACCCAGTAGATTGGAATGTGACCTAATATGCATAACAAAGTAAGGAGCTGTCCTTTTGTCTAACAGAGTAACCAGCAGTTTCAACCAGGAAAAAAGAATGTAACTTTTAACATTTTTCAAGAGGGAATTCTCTGCTCTTTGCACAATACCTGAAACATATGCAGAGTCAGTAACCAGATTAAAAGGTGTGTTGAACTTCTGAGACACTCTGACCACAGCAGCTGTTATAAATGAGACAGCTGGTTTTGAAAAATTAAAAAATAGAATTTATTTTTCTCGTAATAGCGAACACAGAAAGCCACGACAAAAGGACAGTCCCGATCCCGGGATCAAGACTGGGTGAACGTATGGACGGGCCTCTATCACACCCGTCCTCCCTCATTCCCAAATCCCACCATCAAGGGTCCAGTTTTTATACAGTTTATTTTCCCCGAGGCAGGGTTCCTTTGTCCACCTTTGCTCAGATTGTATATTCATGTGTCCTCTTTTGAGGCTCCAGTCCTCCTGAATAAGTTTCCGGGCAGAGCCGAAGATTTGATGAGATTTCCAAGAAGGCAATATTGGTTCGATCAGCGGGTGGGTCCAGTCGTTAAGGCATTTCTGATTTTAATCATCTAGGTGTAACCTAGATTAATCACCGTTGATGGCCCATCTCCGTGGTGGCGACTCCTATTGTGTTGCTGATTTCTGGTTACCTCTTTGGAGTCGCCTGTCCCCTCACAAATGTAAATCAGTTTTCCTGGCATCGGCTTGTGCTTTCTTATTTTTATATTACTTTATTCCTAGCACGAATTATTTTATACAGACATTCCCCCATAACAGTCTGTTCTGGGTTGACGGTGCCTCCTATCCCATATCGTGGACTACTTTGTCATGTCTAACAGCTGCCCCCCGCCCCCCTTCAGCAGGGCCTGCCACTTTGCTGCTGTCTCTGCTGGCACTTTCTCTCTCTCGGCTGCCTGCTTGCCGCTTGGCTGCTGCTGCTGCTGCTGCTGCTTCCGTTTTTTTCCTTTCTTTTTCCCCTTCCCCCCTCCCCCCGAAGATTTGGACCGGCTCCGGACCTGACCTGAGAATTCTGGGTATCTCCGGGGCCCCCGAAAGAAGCGCTACAACCCTCC